>NC_089743.1:89269970-89457470 GCF_040412425.1 Macrobrachium rosenbergii | reverse complement strand
GACGTCAGAAGAAATAAACCTAAGAAAACAGAAATCTTTGAATGTCCTTGGGAAACTTGATCTATCAGATACAGGCAGAGGGATAAAAAATAAGAAGAAGAATAGAGAAGACTCTGTATAAATTAAATGCAGTGGAAACAGCAATAAATTTTAATAATAATAACAATAATCTCCCCCACTGGCATACTTTTTCGGCGTATAAAAACGTACCCTAATAACTCCGAGGGGTTGTAAAAGCAAGCAGGGAGTTCTCGTTGCAGTCACACCGGGCGGAGCCGGTCTAACGGTTCAAGGCAAGAAGTACCGAGTCAGCAAATAAGGCGAAAAGGACATAAAAACGCAAAACTAAAAGTTCAGATAAAAAGACTCACTCGAGTTTGTTCAAACTCCAATATCAATCTCAATGATTTATGGATAAGGAGGGACATAAAAGCTAATGCTTTGATAACAAATTCATGGGGGTTTTCAATTTCGGTATAGAATATAATAATGAAAGAAAATTTACATCCGAAAATTCTATGTCGATCAATCAGAACAAAATTATGGTTAAAATTTTCTTAGTATAATCATTTTAAAATTTCACAGTACTCAACCTGTTTTCGGAAAAAAAAATAAGATGCCTTTATAATGGAGAAAAGCGCATGAATTCAAACATGACAAGAGATGAGATAGACTAGAATTAATGAACTCGAAATATATGGAGCGTATGGATAATATGAAAGGTCACTAATTTCCAAGACTCAAAATTCTGACATAAAAAAAAAAAAGGTGACCAAGACTCTACGGTGGCTACTCTACAACTTATAGAGGCAGACTTAACATCATCTGCAAGAAAAAAAAAAAGTATACCTTAGTTTAACCAGACCACTGAGCTGATTAACAGCTCTCCTAGGGCTGGCCCGAAGGATTAGATTTATTTTACGTGGCTAAGAACCAACTGGTTACCTAGCAATGGGACCTGGCAGCCGCTTAAAAATCCGAACCACATTATGACGAGAAATGAATGTTTATCACCAGAAATAAATTCCTCTAATTCTTCATTGGCCGGGCGGAGAGTCGAACGCTGGGCCAACAGCGTGCTAGCCGAGAGCCCTACACCCCCTCCAATGAAGAACGAGATGTCCTTCTAAGAAATCTTGCAACTATCATTTAGGCCTCGTATATTAACAGATACTTGAAGTTAAACTTCAAAATATAAAAGAACAAAAGGAATCATAATCAGCAACGCCAAGGTTGACAATCGCTCTAAGATCTCCAGGCACAACCCATTAACAATGACTTATGAGTCATTTATGACCAAAAATAATTAGTCTTCAGGTCAAGTACAAGCGCTGGTAGAAAAGTGGAAAAATCTGATATTTACATAAAAGGCAAAACCATTAGCAAATGAGTGATTTAATGAAGAGCAAACGATAAATCAAAGGGGGAAATAAACTACCTTCAGTTCAAGCACTATGTAGTAGACTGTTTAAGGTCTGTCCTATATTCCAGAGGAAATATAACCAGGATTAAGTGAGGTAAAGTCTTCTCCCTGCAAAATAATAAACAGTTATCATAATACAAGATTTTCTAGTGTTTTAGAAATTGAGAATCAAGGATGGATTCTACAAGTAGTTATTGTAGGAAGACTCGCACCAAGACAATACTTTGATAAATTAGAGGAGTAAGGGTTTTAAAAATAGACTGAATAATGATACGTTTTCAAGATGAAGGATGAGTAATTTCATTTACAGTGGAATGAATAAAACGGTGACGTACATGGACCTGGTCACAGGCATATTTTTTACCTTTTTGTTTTATAAAAAAAGGTGTGTTATAGAGCCCAAAACGTATATCTTTTGCCACCCGGGAGATAGCCAAATCTGCGAACAGGAACTATAGGAAAGGGTGTGTACTAAGTGAGAGATTGGAAATGCTGGTAAGCTATGTATAAATTATTCTGAGTAGACTGGAAGGGTAAATTTTTAAAAAGTGGATTTTTAGTGCAACCGGGAGATAATTATTGACGCATTGTAGTGAAAGGAAGAAAGACCTTGAATTTTGTAGATATTTCATGATGAAGATGTAACCTGATACTGGAAGGAATAATTATGACACGAGGGGGGGGGTTTGCTTATTCATGGAGATGTTTTTTCTTATATTCTTATGAACTCAATGGATGCAGAGAACTTCACGAAAGGAAAAGATGGCACCAAATATGCACGGCACTAAAATTACCCTCATGTAAATCTACCGAACATACTTTCAAAGGACTTGAGTTCTGTGAGCAGAAGTCGCAAATCACTGTAAGAAACTCGTGAAAAATGCAAATCCCACTTCTCGTCCACTGAAAGTAAATCAAACATGAATGAAGGTTACTTCACCTAAAAATTTACAAAACGTAAACAGTCCTCACTTTTCTATTTTGATTCTCCGTCCTGCAGTACAGAATACAATGATATCGCTTTAAAAAAAACGATATTTATTAAATGAGTTATATACTATAGCATCATTGATGATGCGTTAACCAAAACAATTCGACATACAAAAGGAATGAATTTGACAGGATACTCAGTGAGATAGCAAGATTTTTGATTGCCCGATAAATGAAGCTCAACTTTATTAAAACAGAAAATTTTTATGTTAGGGCAAACTCTTTCACTTCGTGCCATAACCAAAACATCACGAACTCACGGTTATTTCAGGTGCCTCAGTGAAGGCATGATGATTGCATTGGTTCACGTACGATACATGATTCTGTCCTTCATAAATAATAGCAGATACGATAATAATAACATTGATATTAACAAGTGGTGGCAAAGTCAGAATATGGTCGTCTGTACTGAAAGTGTTTGCTTAAAACCAAGTGTTTCCTTACGATGCAATAACACGAGTCTGCTTTAAATGTCACTGCCAATCTCCTATATTTGAAATGAAACATATCACCTTTATGAAATTGCAAATTCAAACGCTTGTGGAAATATTGATCAGGAAAGGGAGTCCAGCACATCAAAAATAACAGGATTTGGAATAGAAATCTTTAATTTTTATAAAATCCAGTCATGCTACAAAAAACGTAGCAGACGACATCAGAACTTGCATGCATGACGACCGGAAGCACTCAATACTACGTTCTGAAAATGTGTTTATCCATGAATTGAAAATACGCAAAAACAATGTCCGAGAACCCAGTATACTCTTAGAGTATTTTTCATAAAAGTTAGAAAGAACAAATCACATCAAACTATAACATTTGGCATTTAATTGAAATCTTTAGGTATGATTCAGCTGCTATTCCTTTGTCTATGTACACACGTCAATAAGATTCACTGTACCAGTTACAGCTGAATAATGTGTTAGACAAATGTCATAAATAAAGGTTCTCAGTGTACAGTATGTGAATAAAAATAATGTTTACAGCACACTTCTTGTGAATACGTGAAAGTAATCCATGTATTTGTTCGGACAGCATTTAGCGTAAGCTTCGGAGCAAGGTTTGAGTATGGATTATTGTCAGGATCTTTGCAACGCTGAATAATATATATAAATAAAAAAGTCCACCTCAAAAGGATGCACGAATTTTAGAATCATAATCTAAATTCAGACACAATCTTAAGCTACTATAGTTTCAAATAATAAGGACTTTCGCTTAGGCGAACTCGGTTTATTTTTTAGAACCGTGTTCGGAGGCCAGGCTAACAGACGGCAGTTGCAGAAATTGCGTGCAAAAGCCCAAATAGTTTTCATTCTATACCTCACCTAATTATGCCCCAAGGCATGTGCATTTTTTTTACCACAATGAAACACCCACTGCCCACTAAAGCCTTCCATTTGATCTATAATAAAAATACCTTTTGAAACAATTCTGTACTGAAAAGAAACAAAGACACACTGAAATTTCAACACCCTGGCGTTGGCCTTAACACCACAGAAGGGTTCGCACCTTAGGGAAGTGATGCCCATTGGTAGTAAAGGATAATATTACAACCTCTGAACTGAACATCTAAATAAATATCCTACCGCTGACTTCATCATTTAGCCCGCGAGGCCAAAACAAACCTCCCGGGTAAAACCATGGATCTTCTGCGCTAAATTGCAGGCGAGCTAATAATTACAGTAATTATTATTGTTTTTATACCATCAAGAACGCACTAGTTTTCAATGATTACAGTGCTTACTAATAATTACCGTTATTACTGATAGGGGAAATCCAACCATTAGATGTAATGACATGACAGTGATATTTCAGTACCTGTAAATGTTAACATTAGCCGATTTAATCTGCTTAACTTTTGTGTTCCTTCATGGGCATCATCGCTAAATTTTTACCAAATCGCAGGATTTTACAAATATAATCAGTCATTTTAGTATTCGTTCGTAAGCTTTGAACACAAGTTTATCTTTGCGCGATGTGCCAGTTAATATCGATGGAAATTGCATATCAAATGCATTTTCATTCTTTAATTCCAGGTATTTTTTCCCCTGAAATTACGAGACAGGCCATTTCCCCTTTGAGAGAGATGGACCCCAGTTATAAATGTAATGTATATATACACAAATATATATATATATATATATATATATATATATATATATATATATATATATATATATATATATATATAAATATATATACACACACATACACACACAAACGTGTGTGTACATACCTTGCACTTGAAATTCTTCCCCTCATCAGCACCTAGAAATAGGCAACCCAATATTCCTCCCTCGCTCTACTCTCGTTCCCGTCGTAACTTAGGGCTCCATGCTAGGCTTATCTGTACTCTCTGATAACTATCTACAAAGAGAGCAGATACATTATGAACCCTATGCGAAAGAAATACTGGATGCGTCTTGAATTAAAAGAGAAAGAACTTTAACGAACTTCACGCCCGGTGGGGAGGTCCCAGGCTTTAAAGGCACAAAGTGCAATAAACCACTGGGAATTAAGGAAAGGTTATGTTATATTCTTCGCTTACGGCAAGGTGACTTTTTTTTTATTACGAATCGGGTGCAGGAACCTTCAAGTTATTCAACGCCTTAAGAAATAAGAAAACGATATGACTCTGCAACTTCTGTGAAGCACCCGCGCGGATAACCATTCATCCAGCGTACCCCAACGTGATGATAAAATCAGTCAAATATTCAAGCACACAGACTTCAGAGTTCTCACAAGTAAAAAAATCAATTCAATGTAAATTTGTGAATTCCTCTTGCCCTAAATCATGAAACCATTTTAGCTAACAGCTATACAGTGAGACAACTCTTGTAGGCGTTCACTTTAAGATGCACTTTAACAGCTGTGCTCAATGTAATCGCACTATTAAGGGAACACTATAATAGCGGAACGCACTGTAATCGTACAAAACTTTCCTACTCGTTCTTTTGAAGGACCATTTCAAATGGACTACTTTACCATGGAACTGAACTTAATATAATCGTACTCTTGAGAAATCACTTCTGGAGTTGGACTCGGCTCTGACAATTCAATCAAAAACTAGAGTTGAACTCGGTTCTGACAATTCAATCAAAAACTAGAGTTGAACTCGACTCTGATAATTCAATCAAAAACTAGAGTTGAACTCGGTTCTGACAATTCAGTCAAAAACTCAGAGTTGAACTCGCTCTGACAATTCAATCAAAAACTAGAGTTGAACTCGGTTCTGACAATTCAATCAAAAACTAGAGTTGAACTCGGCTCTGAAAATTCAATCAAAAAACTAGAGTTGAACTCGGCTCTGACAATTCAATCAAAAACTAGAGTTGAACTCGGCTCTGAAAATTCAATAAAAAACTAGAGTTGAACTCCTCTCTGAAAATTCAGTCAAAAACTAGAGTTGAACTAGGATCTGACAATTCAATCAAAAGCTAGAGCTGAACCCGGTTCTGATAATTCAATCAAAAACTAGAGTTGAACTCGGCTCTGACAATTCAATCAAAAACTAGAGTTGAACTCGGCTCTGACAATTCAGTCAAAAACTAGAGTTGAACTCGGCTCTGACAATTCAATAAAAAACCAGAGTTGAACTCAGCTCTGAAAATTCAATCAAAAACTAGAGTTGAACTCGGCTCTGAAAATCAATCAAAAACTAGTCTCTAAAAGTAGACAAGTTTGAGGTGCACGGGAATGCTCCTGACAGGAGCTTTTGTAACAATAGCAGGCTCATTAGTCCTCTGTAAACTTGAGAATATGCAACGAATTTGGCCAGTCTTTGAGTGCATCCCACAAGTGGAATGAAAAATATTTCAAAATCCGATTTCAGTTAAAATCAAATCTCGATGCTGTCATTCTCTCTCTCTCTTGTCAATTACCAGGATAAGCATTCTTCCTCTCCAGTCCAGTATATTACCAAGATAAGGATTCTCTCTCTCTCTCTCTCTCTCTCTCTCTCTCTCTCTCTCTCTCTCTCTCTCTCTCGTCAATTACCAGGGTAAGCATTCTTCCTCTCCAGTCCAGTATATTACCAAGATAAGGATTCTCTCTCTCTCTCTCTCTCTCTCTCTCTCTCTCTCTCTCTCTCTCTCGCGTCAATTACCAGGGTGAGCATTCTCCCTCTTTAGTCCAGTATATTACCAAGATAAAGATTCTCTCTCTCTCTCTCTCTCTCTCTCTCTCTCTCTCTCTCTCTCTCTCTCTCTCTTGTCAATTACCAGGGTGAGCATTCTCCCTCTCTAGTCCAGTATATTACCAAGATAAGGATTCTCTCTCTCTCTCTCTCTCTCTCTCTCTCTCTCTCTCTCTCTCTTGTCAATTACCAGGGTAGGCATTCTTCCTCTCCAGTCCAGTATATTACCAAGATAAGGCTTTTCTTTCTCTCTCTCTCTCTCTCTCTCTCTCTCTCTCTCTCTCTCTCTCTTGTCATTTACCAGGGTAGGCATTCTTCCTCTCCAGTCCAGTATATTACCAAGATAAGGATTCTCTCTCTCTCTCTCTCTCTCTCTCTCTCTCTCTCTCTCTCTCTCTCTCTCTCTCTCTCGCTCTCTCTCTCTTCTCTTGTCATTTACCAGGGTGAGCATTCTCCTCTCTAGTCCAGTATATTACCAAGATAAAGATTCTCTCTCTCTCTCTCTCTCTCTCTCTCTCTCTCTCTCTCTCTCTCTCTCTCTCTCTCTCTCTCTGTCATTAAAGACAGCCCAGCATGACCCTCTTTCTCTAAAGCCAAAGAAAACACAGAGTCAAACAATAAACAGAGACCCGTCTTCCCTAACCTACTCCTCACAGACAGAGTTATTCCTACCTACTCTCGCCCTCCAACAATACACTCAATCCCCATCCCTCCACCGCCCCCAACACCACACCCAAATACCGATACCCGCACCACCAACTAAAGGGAGGGCTTGCGAGAGGGCCAGCCGGAATGCGAGACGAGGGAGGTGATAGAGAAGAGAGGTAGCCCGTCAGACACTTGTCGTCTGGGCATTTCCAAAGTTTGTGTCGTTGATCTTGGGCACTTCGAAGTTGGACGCCAAGTGATAAGTTGCCCGCCGTTAATTCCCGGCAGAATTTCGCTGTGTTTTGCTTACTGATTGAATATAGTTTATCTGGCTTTACAACTGCCAAGCTCAGTGGCGTCGAATGGATTTTTTTGGAATGGAATCACCTTTGCCTGACACGGACACAGCTTATCGTATTAAGATTGGATAGTTAACGAGCTAGAAATTATATTAAAAAGAAAGTCGAGGTGGCAAATTATTGTAAACTATTTTGATGCTTTTTATTAAGTTTTATTCACCCTGTAAACTATGTTTATATTTTGTTACATATTTTAATCAACGGCTTTATAGTCCCCAGAAGCACGGTACAGCTAGAAATGACAATGAATTCATATATTAGTCGAAGAGTACACAAACTGTAAATGATGTCAATTCTCAACTGCTGTTTTTTTTTTTTTTTCCCTCAGACAACAGATAATGCGACTGAACGTGACTTGTCTAGCATCTTTGTTTTAGTTCCAACATAGATTCACAGACAGCAGAATAATTTTTTTTACCAAAATCCACCAGCAAAGAAAATTTTATTAATTAAAATCTAACCACAAAAGAATTGGTTATACAGAGCATAAAGTTAAGTGCTTCCTTGTGACATATTCTGTGGTTTTCATGCCTCTGATACAAAGAACATACCGATGTAAGATGTAATGAATAATTAAAACTAAAACTAAACATCAGTAAAACCAATAAAATCATTCACTCACATTAGTTCC
Source organism: Macrobrachium rosenbergii (assembly GCF_040412425.1). Lineage (NCBI taxonomy): Eukaryota > Metazoa > Arthropoda > Malacostraca > Decapoda > Palaemonidae > Macrobrachium > Macrobrachium rosenbergii. The sequence goes on along the minus strand of NC_089743.1, from coordinate 89,449,284 downwards.
ATTAAATCAAACTCACCACATTACCGAACGTCGAAATTCAGACAAGAGATATCGCAGAAGGTGAATAATATCTACCAGTATCCCATTTTGCAAAACTAAATCTGGAATGTTTCGTCCAGGGTGGCTAAAGATATTCTCTCTCTCTCTCTCTCTCTCTCTCAAGATACATGCATGTACGACTGAAAGAGAAAGTTATCAATTAAGCAATGAGGAAAAAAAAAGGACTGCGTGGAATTATACTTGCAAAATAAGGAAAAGGGAGCAAGCTTCCTCTGAGTCAACAACAAAATGCGGCGAGTTTCCTACAAACACCTAAAAGAAAAAGTACTTTGCCTTGCAACAAACACCACCCAAACATGTAATTCGTTTAGGCCTAGTCGACTCCACTTGTACTTGGACGTTACTTCCACAATGGAAAACAAAATATTCTGTGTAGCAATACATACGGGTATATACATATATATACATCCCCATCTCCAATACAGAACGAAGGAACGAGCGTGAACTTGAAAATGTAGAATAAGCTACGAAAGTACTTGTTCAAAGTACCGGTTTTCACTCACCTTCCGACGTGGACTTAGTGACATATATACATCCGTATATATATATCTTATCAACTACCTGGCAAAAGATATATTTAACGTTGCCATTTAAAACTCTAAGTCACTTATACAGAAATTATTACGAAAATGTCTTAAACAGAAGCCTACCGAGTTAGTTGTAAAAATATACCACAATATTCTCCTTGCAAATACTAATTTTCTTAACATCTGCAGATATACTTATGGCAGAGCCATTTGAGAGTTAACAACATAAAAATTCATAAAGGCAGAAAATTTAAGATAGGCAAAGAAAAAACTCAATTATCACGCTCATCTCCGATCTAAAAGCAGCATTTAATTACTTTTCCTAGTGTACCGCCCAAAGCCCTTCTAAGTTGTTCAGTTTCAAACTCTAGTTGCTCTTTGTTTTATATTACTTCTGATCTAGTGATCTTTGTGATAAACTGTAATTAAAATCTCATCGTTGAGTCTTATGCCAGAAGTTCTCGATTTCAAGTTCCTCGTTGGGCGAGTCGGTAGAGTTGTGAGCTAAAACTCGCTAGGCCCGAGTTCGAGTCTCCGGTCGGCCAATGAAGAATTAGAGGAATTCATTTCTGGTGATGGAAATTCATTTCTCGCTACAATGTGGTTCGGATTCCACAATACGCTGTAGGTCCCGTTGCCAAGTAACCAATTGGTTCTTAGCCACGTAAAATAAGTCTAATCCTTCGGCGGGCCAGCCCTAGGAGAGCTGTTAAGCAGCTCAGTGGTCTGGTCAAACTAAGGTATACTTAACTTTTTCTCGTTTTCATCCCAGCTGTTAATGCTTTGCAGTAGCCTTATTGCTCCCTGTTTGCGATACTGCTTTTAAAGGACTGACTGAGCTACTGCCTACTATGTTCCTCATCAATACGACTGAACCAAAGATACATCAGGGCGAATATACAGGTGGAACGGTAGATAGATGACTGGGGATGGTGAAGAGAGACTGCAGAATCTAGAGAAAGGGTTTGAAGATGTTTGAAATGGTGAGAGTTAGGAGCAAATTTGAGCAAGAATAAAATTATGAAGGTAAATGGCAACCATGAAGATGGACCAATGTATATGTATAGAAATGGTACAATAATGGAAGGAGTTGATTAGTATAAGCATTTGAGGATTTAAATAGTGGATATCACAGGATGAAAGAAGTGGAGAATCATATATAGTTGAAGTGAGGAAAGCAGCAAAATGTGTGCAAAAGAGTGGGAAACTCTGCTTCATAGTACCGAATGTTGGATGTAAATGAAAGAAAAAGGTTTACACCTGTAGACATGAATCGTGGTTGTAGTATATGTGACTGAGAAAAACTGAAACAGTAAGAAATGTGAACAGGTGACTGTAAGTGAAAGGATGACTCACTGTGTTACGAGATGGTTTGTTCATGTGGAGAGCATGGAGGACAACAGGCTGGTTAGGAGTCTACGATTCAGGAGTGCTAGCAGAGAAGAAGTAAGACCTAAAGAGCACTGACTACGCTAAATGAAAGAGGTACTGGAAAGGAAGGGACTTAATATTCAAAAAGCATAACATCGTGCCTAATATAGAGGCGTAGCGTATGAATGGGGTTAGGGAGATGTTGATGAGTCTCCATTTATCCTATTTATTGGTATAAGAAGCAGCTAATACTGTGTACATTTCCAGCCTTGGAGGCTCAGCAATGATTCAGCATTTAAAGTATGTATGTAGTAAGGACCGTTCAAACACGGTATGTAAAATTACTGAGCGTTATATATGTTACAGTCAACATGCGTAATCAGTCATTACGCGAAATGCCTGAAATTTCAGTCAGATAGCGAAATGCACTTAGGGGACATTTGATCCCCCAGGAGCTAGTACTAAACACGGCGAAACAGTGAGTCACCCACTGTTTCGCCGTGTTTAGTACTAGCCCCTGGGGTCAAATATATTTCGCCGTGTTTAGTACTAGCTCCTGGGGGGATCAAATGTCCCTAAGTGCATTTCGCTATCTGACTGAAATTTCAGGCATTTCGTAATGACTGATTACGCATGTTGACTGTAACATATATAAACGTATACATACATAAAGTATATATGTGTATGTGTGTATGTATGTATGTATGTATGTATGTATGTATACATGTGTGCGTGTAAACGAAGCAAAAACTAGTGGCAGTTTAATAACAGTAACGTAAGACCACAAACCGCAAAGGGGCATTTGCATAATAGAGGTGCCATTCGACGCCACAAGAGCTTCATCCTGTTGTACAATTGCTTTTAACCAGGCCATTAGGTCTTTTCAGCGCCATTTGTCAGCATCCGCTTTCAAGCAGATCTCGGCTTAATCTACTGGGCTTAAGGGCTGGCTTGAGGCTTTTCACACATTTTGTTTACAATATTCGTAGATGTAAATTATTTCGTTCTATCGTTTTATTTTTAGATTATGAATACCTTTTTTTAAATTAAATATCTAATTGTGCGTCTGAATGGACTTTTTTCTGTAAATATATACGAGTGGGTGGTGGGTTTTTAATCTCTCGGCCCAGCAGAGAATGAAAATGGTAACAGCAGACCTACAGAGAGGAACACGTAACCAAATTAGGGAACATTCTCACCTCGACGCAGTTCCAATAAAGTATTACTGGAACGTTGAAGTATATGTGCGTTGCTGAACCTCAGTAAATGGTTAGGTAGAGAGAGAGAGAGAGAGAGAGAGAGAGAGAGAGAGAGAGAGAGAGAGAGAGAGAGAGAGAGTTATACGCATATATGAGCGTGTGTGTACACTGGTAAAGCAATGGGCTCGTATTTGCAAGGCCCGTGATTCGATCTCAGCCTCCCCCCCCCCCAAAACAAATGAAAACCGGAATTATCTATCGTTTTAGAGGCCTCCCACTCCCTACTTCAATCCCCTCTAAAAGGCAAAAAGGCCTATGGCATATCGAAATCAAAGAAATGTGTTTACAATGTCTTAATAATATAGGGTCTAAATCCTTAACTTATCGTTCTAAACACAGTGACTGGTAGGTGAGGTATTTCCTTCCTTTTTCCCCTTTTACTACAACTAACATCTTTTCTGTCAAATATATAACAGTCAAATATATATTCAGATTTCCCTTAGAAAGCTCTCTGAATGTTCCAAAGAGTTTCGTTCAGAAGCCGGGTTTTTCATTATGCAATATTTTCTACCCTGAAATTGGTCGTTTTTCAGATTAACAGAATAAAAACCTTACAATCATAATTAATTGATTTTACCTATTGTAAAAATAATTCCACAATAATTGTATGCATTCTTTAAAAAGTAGTTCAGATGCTCAGTTGCCGTTGCAGTTTTAACATAGATCAGTTAAGAACAGTTAAATACATTATAAATGTTATTTTTCTCTTCATTGCTTATATTTTTAACGAAGACCACCTGTAAAAGAAATAGAATTCTTACTGACCTACAACGCTCCACTGAGAAATGTCAGTTTATGCTTTCTGGCCAACAAAGCGATAACAGTGTAACTAAGTCTATAAAAATATATCCCCATTGATTTACTTATTTTAACACAATAACGGCTGTAACCCGGTCTACTGGTTCACATCAAAGCCACTGCCTACATTGGCGATATCAAAATCGATTTTAAACTCTTATACTTAAATTATTGTCAATCAAGTATATACTGAAGATTTCGTCCACTGGCCCATTACCTTTCCTGCTCATGACTGAGTAATTTGTTTTCTTTTCTTATAAATATTAAACATTAAATCTGGACGATATTTTATTCAATTGTATTACTAACACGGCAATAAAAAAAACCATGAGTAATTTTTCACATATCCAACTAATGGTTTTTCTTCACAGAAACAAAAAAGATCCACCCAAGCGAACAATTATTATTATTATTATTATTATTATTATTATTATTATTATTATTATTATTATTATTATTATTATTATTATTATTATTTGCCTGTCAAGAGGATAAAGCAGACCCAGTGAGAATCTGGAACCATAACACCCAGTTAATTACTGCAATAATAATATTTATTACAATGTTGCTTATTTCAACAGATGTGATGCTAGCAGGTTGTAACGCTTCATACGCAATCTCTCGTGTTGCCAACGCTTGCTATTTTTACGATGAGAGAATGAAACATTAAAAACTAGAACCTCATAATTATGAGGCTTTTGTGCATATATAATGAAAAAGGCGTGCGTTAGATTACGTTAACCGGAGAACGACAGCAGTAAAAACTGGTCACAGATAATGGTGTTTTATATCCCCACGGCTGCTTAACATTCGTATGAATGGGATGAGAAAGAGCACGGGGGGAAGAGGAGATGTCAGTGCAAATTGTGAATTGATAAAAGGTGGTTGATGTTTGTAGAAAAGAGAAAGTGCAGAAACTGGTGAAGAAGTCAAAATGCTTGTTAGCAGAGGTGAAAATGAATTATATGAGGGTCAATGGGACCCTGGGAGACGGAGCAATGAATGTCAATACGAAAGCCAGATGAACGGAAGTGGTGGGAGAAAACCTAACAAAAGGTTGTAAAATAAAAGATGAGTTAGTTATAGAATAGGTGAGTGACAGAAAATACCAGGATATCTGCAGAAGGTTTGGCAGGGGAATGTCGACGAAACCAAAAGCTGAAACGTGCGTAGGGACTCCTGGGCCAATTCTGCTTTTTGTGGTTATAAATAAACTCTTGAGCAATCTACCAAACGAAAATGCAAAGAAGAGTAAAAAAAAGTGTGTAATCAGTTTTTTCGTGACTGGGGCCAGAAAGACGAAAAGGTTGTGAAAGGAATTATGCACACAAAAAATGAAAAAGATGTGATACTATCAGTCAGTTAAGACAGAATGTCTCATGATGGAATATAGAGGAAGATCCCTCTAACTGAAGTGAGGATTAACACAAGAGAGGTTCAACGATTCTAAAGCAAGAGAAAGAGCCTCGCATCGCCTCAACAAAAGTATAATGAATTAACCAAGAAACCCACAACAATGAATCCAAGTTATTGCAGACATTAGGGTGCGATATTTAGTCATTTCACTCAAGATCACAGTATGCAACCATCACTCCAAGAAAGAATGAATTACACTTAAATAATACAATAAGACAAACTATACCAAAAAGTTACGTTAATTCTACTGTCGAGAAAAGGATTACTATTCAACACAGAGCACAAAAACATTGTCAGTTTCTTCGTTGCGTATTAATTAACCGCCCTTTCCCTTCTAAGACCACGTTATGATATAAAAATGTCACAGCTGAGTAGTTCAGCCTAAATATTCATCAGAGATGAATATGGTTACTAAGCCAGTGTTCTAGTAATTCCGCCATTATCATTGAAACGCAACACTACGGAACCATTGCTGGAAAAGAGCCCGTGGTTCTACCCCGATTTTTTTTTTTCTGGAAGTGTCTAAAATGAAAAGTTTTGATCTAAATTAGTCTCGATGACCTTAGTTGCTGCAACGCCAGTAGGATGAATATAATCAATCAATCTACATTATTCAACGAGAACAGAAGCCTTTCATATAAAATATTAGAACAACGAAATCAGGATAATTCAATCCGATGCTGCCGCGAACATTAATATATTTTAGTTACCGCCAGATGGTTGAATGTACGTGCGCAACCTAGCAATGAACAGGTATTATCACTTACGCAACCAAGCCATTATGCATTCGCCCTAATTTACTATAACATAATTAAAACTTAATTATACACACTCATGCTCATAAATCTGCCCACCCACTGTTTCTTCACTGAGACCTGGGGGCGGGGAAAACAGGACCACACATCTGTTCCAAAATGGAATGCAGAAGGATTAACCCAAGTTACTTTCGAATCACGAGAGACAATTATGTTTTAATCCAGAGGAATGACCAGCATCTCAGCTGGTCCCGCGACAGATGTCCCGCTCTGGTGCGACGACAGGTGTTCCGCTCCTAAATCACTGGATCGAGCGTGTCAAAACAATCGGGCCCGCGCTTAAATACAGCTATCAAGAACACAGAAATGACTTCGCTTGGGATTTAATGTTCTTTTCAACCTCATCTTCGATTTCGTTCGATGTTCTGCCTTTCGGAGATATACTGCACTTACTTTCACACTCATCATCTGAAAAACATTTTTTGGGGGTAAAATTGTTAACATTATTGCTACAGATAAATCCCTTTTTGCGCTTAAATTAAATAGATAAGTGGGAACTAAACAAAATAAGTCAATAAATGAGGTATTCAGCCTCCTAACAAGAAATAAGACTGATACGAAAAGGACTGGATGCCATGAGAGATATCGAACTTTGAATAAATAAAGAAGTCCTTTGTCCTGCAAGAAGGGAAAACATTCATGTACAGAACACGATTGAAAGCAAATGACAAAGGTGATCATCTTCAGAATCTTAATTAGCATATTCCATCACCCGCTGTTATAAAAATATCACGCATCGCGTACGACTTTGAGACCCATAAATTGTACTTTTTCTACAGACGCTTAACAATAAATAAAAATTATAAAAACTAAACTTTTACCACATTTAAGAAGAAAACATAAGTAAAATATCGAAAATCCAATGGAAATTATCCAAATATCAGTTATTGGAAAAAGGGGAATGAAAAAAGATATAGCTATTTCTACCAAATTTCAACCGATAAATTGGTCTACCTAGAGTTCGTTGCTCTCTCAAACAGAAAGGTGTGGGTACCCACCCAAATAGGAATAACAGACGAACTTTTAAAATATAATCCCATCGACCGTTGGGCGAGCTCGAATGTTGGGCGGTACCATTTACTGTGTAATATTTGTGAATGAAGAGAGAGAGAGAGAGAGAGAGAGAGAGAGAGAGAGAGAGAGAGAGAGAGAGAGAGAGAAGGGGGGAAGTCTTTCTTTGTCTTTATTGCAATTCTATTACTAGCTTAAATGACATCCAACTGGTGTTTCGTGCGAGGATCTACCAACTGACCTTGCCAAAAATTATGTAGGGCATATAAACAGACTAACGAAGGAAGTTCACAGACGTGGCCAATAAATCAATGAATGAATACGTTTGTACGGCATAGTATTCACTCAAGATCATTAGGCAATATAGATGTGAATTTAAAAATGAAAAGACAAAATTAAGAGGGGGGAAAATATCAGTACTTGGAATGAGTAAGACCCGACAAGCAATATATGTATATATATGATAAATGTATACACAGACACAGACACACACGCATGCAGTATATATATATATATATATATATATATATATATATATATATATATATATATATATATATATATATATATATATATATATATACTGCATAATGACTCTTCCTCAATATAAGGCGTCTACATTGTTATGAAATACTTATGAATAACAAACCAATATCACACGATTTCAAACAAACAACAACATACAACACCACTCCGGGCCCCAAAAAAAAAAACCACCCTGTGCATCTCTACCCCAAAAGCAAATCACCTTCCCCGAAATAACCCGAGAGAATTCGCGAGCGTAAACATTCCTCAATTTGTCTCATAAAACCTCGGCTTCTTCGCCTGTCCTGGTTTTTTTCCAGGGATAAAGGTGTCTATTTATAAACCTTGGCATAGTATTAACGACATATGCTATTACCGTTAACCACGGCTGGTATTTACGGTCCTGTGACCGTGTCGAGTATTTTTAGCCTCGGCTTATAAATACCAAGACACGTCTAATGGAGTGCGCGTGCGCGCTAACACGCTCTCGAAGATGCACGCGCCGTTCACCCTGAAATACCTTGGCAACAAAATGTATAAGAGGAAAATATCTGCCGTAAATAAAGTTAAACATAACTTGACAACAGTGGATAGATGATGGAATGGAATTCGATTTGCTTAAGTAAAATTTCGCGGAGGACAAACGAGCAAATGCATCACAAAGAATAACGCAAAGTATGAATTCACAATCCATATGTATGTGTGTATGTATGTATGTAATATATAATGCTTAAAAGTTTGTGTGCGCTTGGATGTTCAAGTTCTCCCCTGCAATAATTTTCACGAACGACTTTTGCATCTAAATGGGCAAATGAATCTTTCACATGATTAACTGTTTCGGTTACACTTGCGCGCAAGCGTGCTCACACAAAAGCACACACAAGCACACACACGCATTACACACAAAACACAACACACACACACACACACACACACACACACACACATATATATATATATATATATATATATATATATATATATATATATATATATATATATATATATATATATATGTATATATATATATATATAATATAATCCTTATATTGATCACGATGTGGAACAGAAATAAATATATATATATATATAATTTCTGACTCATCAGGATCATATAGGTCTTTATAGGTGATAGGCAACCTGCCCACTAGTATATATATAATCTTTCAATTGAAATACCTGGGTTATCGATCTGATACATCAGATCGAAATTTCAATTGAAATAGCGTTGCTCTAGGCCTTCTAAATTGAAAGACCTGCCTGGATCCTATGTGAGTCAGAAATTTATATATATATATATATATATATATATGAAATATATATATGTATATATATATATATATATATATAATATATATATATATATATATATATATATATATAAATATATATAAATATATATATATATATATATATATATATATATATATATATATATATATATATATATATATATATATACAAAAGTATAATGCTAGGCATTGCCTTGGCTGACATGTACCTACAAGATAGCTGAGCTTTGGCTCTTAGTGAAGGCGTTTCCAGCTGAATAATACCCCACTGGATTTCTCGCTAAATGCTTCTCATCAGATATAATAAGGCTTCCATTTTTAATACACTGAAATGCAGAAGAGCTCACTATTACCAGTATCTCCAATACTACAGTTCTATAAATGACACAGATATATGTGAAAATAGAATTAAGTGGAAGTGATAATTTACTCAGGTGCTTATTATTTTTTTTTTAAATTATACTTAACTCGTGAAGTCTCTTGAAAACATTTTTAAAATGAGTGGAAACCGAACAAATTTTCAGCCCGGCTCGCACTGCAATTGCTGAATCACCCCCATCTGTCAGTTCCCTTCTAAAATATGGTTTCGAAAACAAGCAAAACAAAACTCAATATTCCGTCAAAAAATCAATGTTTACCACCTCCTTTGTGTAAACGGTGGGCTAGTTTCACTTACTTGAGTGTCTGTAGACTTTTGAACCTGATTGCACATGAGCATGTGTAAAAAAAAAAAAAAAAAAAGTAATGTTTCAAAATCTACGGTTACAGTCCTCCCGATTTCACGTATCAAGCTTCCGAATTCTGTAAATAATCGCACTGGCCTGGAAGGCACTTACAAACTGTAATGCACCGCACCACAGTCCGCATGAAAAGTTGCAAAAGTAACTTAATTTGCAACTGGTTAAGAGTAGCCGTTAGAGAGAAAGTGTACATAAAAACGCACGCATTACCTTGCTTGGATGTCCATAAGATATTTATCAAGAAAAGTACCTAACACAGTACTCTAGAAAATTGAATATGTCTCTACCATGTCTCAAACGAACAAACATCTATTTTTTTAAAGGTATACCTCTAAATATAAAATATATATAACTGAGAACAACATTAAACAAAAAGCTGCCTTTCTGTCATTCATATGATCTGCCAGACTAACAGTAATAAAAGCAAATTCTATTTTTCAACCGCTAATACTTTCCGTTGGTCAACGTTAATCTCGAGATCGAGAAAATTACTTTTCTTAGTTTGACACCCCCTCTCTCTCTCTCTCTCTCTCTCTCACACACACACAAGCGCGCGTGCATTCGCACACACTTCTTGATAAACTATATTAAATAAAATCACTTCAACACTTAATGAAACTCTCTTTTACGCTGATGTAACCACGACCTGCACAGAACCGCTACTTCGGACTACTCCGCTAGCTCATGTTGAAGCAATATGGAGGCTAAACATGGTTCCTATAGATGGAATTTTCAAAATACCACCGACCAAATTCCTCTATACGAATGGCAAAACATTCAAAACACGCTTGTCCAATGAGCGTGGCCATTCAGAAATGCTAAAAGTTCGGCGTTGGTATGTTAATTTTTTCATTACGTTTCTTTAGATAAAATAGCTATACAAACATTCTTTAACAAGAAAGATCAAGTTTCGGCAAAGAAATATCAAATATGAAGAGTAAAATTCAAAATTAAAATAAAAAATTCATTAACCATGAACATGCAATTTAGTGCTCAAACATGCTCCTAAATTGTGCAAGCGTTGAAATAGTTATAGCTTTTAATCTGCATCAATCACCTTAACCTAAAAAAAAAATCCACTTTCCTAAGTCACTTCGTACGAAACCTTATCACGAGATGAAAAACTGCAGAGTAAAACGAGGACAATAGGTACCGAGATCTCAGCGTTAGGTCATAGCATTCAGCTTGAGAATGTTTCGTACGAGATTCTATTCCCTCATGTAATTAGACTTAGGTCAATAAAAAAAGTATATCTGGACATCAAAAATTAACAGTATAAACAATAGAAGTGTTGAATAGCAGAAAAAATTCGCCAATGAAGGATAAAAGTATTCATAAGCGCACAGATCTGAAATGTTTGGGTAGGGGGGTGGGGATGCCCTTGTATGTGTGTGTGTGTGTGTCTGTGTGTAGGGGGAGGGTGGGATAACGGTTCGTCAAGATCGTTTGAGTAAAAAAAATAAAAAATAAATAATTCCGTCCACCGACGCACGACAACTACATCGAAACTGCTTACCATTTGAAACTGGTTTGGTTTCTTTCATTTCTGAGTCATCAAAAGTAATCCATGACTACCAAGCCTGAATATAACTCTCTGGATAAGAAAGCGGTAATTTCCAGGGAAAGCCATTACGCTGACGTCACTCAAACTGACAGGAACAACACACTACAGTTAAGCCGATCCTTTACATTTCTTGATTTAAAGTTTACACATATTCCGACTACTGAAGAATTATCTCTTTATTTTCTCTCCAATCAAAACAATCAGATAAGATGAGTAATTAGTTGCGTAAGCATTTAAGAAAATCCTTCGCCCTTTCCCCAGCACAACGTCACAGTTCCTAAAAATAGGAGAGAATCTGCTGTCCTTCCTACGAAATATTATGTCCCTCGGGATTCACAGCTTCTCGGCCTTATTTTAGAATTATGAGAAAAAATTTTTAACTTAAGAAGCTTGCAATGTAAACTATTTTACTGGTTGCCTGGTTTGTTCCATAAGAGTGAAGAAGATCAGTATAAATAATAATAATAATAATAATAACAATAATAATAACACATAAACATATATATTTACAGTAGTATGCGCGTGTGTACTTCGTGTGTAAAACCATCGCCTATGTAAACCCTGTCCCATTTCCTATAAGTTACAAAGGCCATTGCTCACCGCTTCTACATGCAATTAGTCACTCGCACGAGAATATTCTCAAGTATTACTCACAAAGCCAAAATAGTAGAGGAGATAAACCCTGGCAGCGCGTTCAAGGTCGTCGAACCACCATAAGAATAACAGTGACTGCAAGGTCGGAAATAGATGACCTTGTCTCATTACCTCTGAATCCTTTGCTCAGAGGCTGTTCCTCTGGGGTTAATTCGAGGAAAGATGGTCAGGCAACTGTGACTGGCACTGGTGGTGACCTCGTTGAACAAGTTATTATTCGTCCTAACTATTCGCCGAACGATATTGCTGTTCTCTAGAATTTTATTGCCGTTTGCAGGACAGTGCATGTGTCTGTAAATTATCAAAACGTCTGGAAATTATAAAAACTTCTGTATATTAAAAAAACTTCTGGAAATGATTAAAACTTCTGTTCATTAAAAAAACTTCTGGAAATTAGAAAAACTTCTGGAAATTATGAAAACATCCGTAAATTCTAAAAACAAAAAAAATCTGCAAATTATGAAAACAACTATATTTTATAAAAGCAAAATCATTCAGTTTGAACAGAAAAAGCAAGAAAACAATGAACAGCTCAACAAAACTATGTTTACCTATCAAAGGAAAACCAGAATACGGGGTTGATAACTATATAGAAAATGAACAGACGTGCCAAAACAACATAAAAACCATGTAGAGAGAGAGAGAGAGTGAGAAAGCCAGAATAACTGAATGGCCGTCATGTATACAAAAAACAGGAATTCACTTCCCGGATTTCGGGGCTTCATTCATAATCTAAGAGCGGCAACCTACGGCATGGATCTAAAAGTGTCCGCTGACGGAATATTTCCCATCTCAAAATCCCCAGAACACTCATTACCTGGCAAACCTTAGCGTTTTCTAGGTAAGGTGCAACTTCTGCGGCTCGGAAAAAAAAAAAGATGGTTTTATTTACGTAACGTAAGGTGGTCCCAGGGACATCGGGCGCGCGCGCGTGTGTGTGTGTGTGTGTGTGTGTGTGTGTGTGTGTGTTTACGCTTGCTTTGCATTTGCTTGTTATTTTTTCCCTTCACTTCCTCTTACTTATTCCTAATGAATAAAACATTCTTTGGAAGCTTGAATTTCAAGTCAGTGGCCCCTGTGGGCTTGTTCCATATGAATAGGTTTCATCTACTGAATAATAATAATAATAATAATAATAATAATAATAATGTGTAGTTATTCGTATATTTGCGGGAGTTATAATTTTTTCCTGACTTCTGTAGTGCATGCTGAACCAAACAATCAAGTTCTTTAACCTTTATTCCCCACTCTTTTCACTCTTTTTCTTTAGTTAGAAATGCTGACTCTAAAAATTCTCTCTCTCTCTCTCTCTCTTCTCTCTCTCTCTCTCTCTCTCTCTCTCTCTCTCGAGCAGTATAAACTGATCTATTGTGTCACTAGGGTACACTGTCAATACCCTTTCCGTACGCCCTCTGCGTGAGAACAAAAATATCCACACTTCAGCTAAAACAAAGCAACGTGCATGTGTTGCTCAGAGATGCCAGAGAAGAGGCTATTGCATTCTTCAGTGTCACTGCATTTTCATGTGTGTTGGTTGTGTGTGTATGGTTGGTGGGGGGGAGGGGGGGGAGGCTTTGTTTCCCTCTTCAAAATATCAGTTCACCTTCTTTAAGTGAAGATGTTGCGGGAATACTCATGTACCTGAAAAAAAAAAACAAGAGCCAGTATCTAACAATGTTTGTTACTGACAATATTGACAGTGTACCCTATTGACACAATAGATCAATTTATACTGCTCGAGAGAGAGAGAGAGAGAGAGAGAGAGAGAGAGAGAGAGAGAGAGAGAGAGAGAGAGAGAGAGAGAGAGAATTTTTAGAGTCAGCATTTCTAAAAATAGTTAAGGAAAAAGATTGAAAGAGTGGGGGATAAAGGTTAAAGAACTTGATTTTTTGATTCAGCATGCACTACAAAAGTCAGGGAAAAAATATAACCCCAGCAAATGTACGAATAACTGCACATTATTATTATTATTATTATTATTATTATTATTATCTACTCAGCTCAGTGGTCTGGTAAAACTAAGGTATACTTAACTTTAACTTTGGCTCAGGTATAAATGGTCCCTCGTGCCTGGCGGGGTCATGAACCGGGCGCGAGGTAGCAACTTCGACCAAGGAGATTCCCTTCCAAAGGTGATAAGGACGGGTGCTTAAAAATCAGGTCTTTGCAGTCACCACTGGCCCTTTGTTCCCTTCGAATGGGGAAGCGTCAGTAGGGCTGCTCTTTTTGGTTCTCAGCAAATCTTTGAAGATGACGTTTCTGGCCTCATGCCAATTTCTTGCTTCCTGGCTTCTGGCTTTATTTATTTCGAGTTTAGCGTACACACACACACACACACACACACACACACACACACACACACACACACACACATATATATATATATATATATATATATATATATATATATATATATATATATATATATATATATTGCTAAATCAAGTTCTAATAATAAAGTTTAAGGTTAAGTTATTACTGTAATTTAAATGAATAATTTTCAAAGTAGGATTGTACACAAGATGGACTTTTATTCCACATTTTCATGTGCTCTGAAACAAACACGCGTCATTCTCACCTAATAAACAACATATGCAAACACTTTTTTTTAACGAAAGCTTACTACAGTTCTGACTTCATGATCCAGAATGTCAATGTTGTCAAATATTCACCATTTGAAGATATATCAATTATTTACTTATACACTATCAGCCAGTCTGTTTACAAAACACTCGCTAGCGCAGGGCAAAGTATTCAACCCAAACGATTCATTTTTTCTTCATGTTTAATATAAATCGTAAAAGTCGTTGATCAAGAACATTTCGGTGAAAAATTCAACTAAAAACTAGAGTAATGTACTTGATAGCCAGCAGATTTAACAAGCTAAATCTCGGAATTAAGAGAAACACTGAAAACGATTAGATTATATAGCATTCGGAGCAGGCACAAACGCTACGCAGTATCGAACACCAAGAAATCTGTGGAAGTTTGGTTTTAAATTAACCCTCCCATCCATTAAACCAGAAACCTTTGCCCTTCAACTCTACCGCTAATTGGTGGTAGATGTCCTCTAACCATCTCACAAACAATGCCACAATCTAGCAGAGATTGTCCGTGCTTCGACATTCACACTGATGGCCTCAGAGTTCTGGAACTGCTCGTCTTCGTTGCACGTCAACGACCACTAATCAAACAGTACACATATTTGGAAAATAAAATTAGACAGTTCCTGAATATGTGCCGGATAAGCTCGATTCTATCTCGGGCTGGTACACTGTACCCTATTCGACAGCTGTTACAAATAATGTCATATTCAGCAGTGCAGGACCTCGACGAGGCAATCCTCTTTTCCTGGTCGGCACCATTCTGATGATATTTCAATGGGGAATGCTTGGTTCTAGGGTAACACGTAACGCACATTATATGAGTTCGACTCTTCAATCAAGACAGCTTTTCCATAAGAACTGCTGTGCTCATTTCTATACAGAACCAAGAACCCCCTGAATTTGCAAGTGAAAAGTGCAAATGGATCAATATTCCTCCGGTAACATTTAACTTGAAACCATAATCACATTTAGGACTTTAACACACCATTTTTCTATGTTTTCATATGTGCTTTGAACGTTTTTCACGTTCGTTTCGTTCACAAATGACCTAACCAATCACACCCAACCTTACTCCAGTGCATGATGCTTTGTGGTTGGTTGTTTCATCTGCGAAGGAAACGAACGTCAGAAAAGTTCAAAGCATACATTAAACCATACGAAAATGACATTCTCAGTGGTTTAAAATAAAATTTTACCATTTATCCTTCTGTTCCTCTGCTCAAAACAGAGAAAAAAATCTGTCTTGCAATAATTTCTTTTTAAAAATGAAGCAATACATGTTTACTAGACAGCTATAAGCGTTAAAAAGCCAAGATAAACAATACAATAGTCTACGTACAACACTATGTAAATTTTTTCACGTTCTGGGACTCTAACATAGAAAACGGAGTAGGAGCTAAAAACACGAGTGACTGTTTTAATACTGAGGAGAACATTAGCCAAAAGTTCTCCTAAATATAAGGAAACGTTTGTCCTTTTAAAGAAACGTTTGTCCTTTAATCATACAACTTTATTATAAAAGATCAGCTGAGAGAGAGAGAGAGAGAGAGAGAGAGAGAGAGAGAGAGAGAGAGAGAGAGAGAGAGAGAGAGAGAGAGAGAGAGAGAGCTCTTTAACTAGGACCATATTTCAGATTTAGTACAGACCTGCCTAGGATCAATTCAGTAAAATATCACATTTCAGCTTCCTGAATTTTCATATACAAGGAATACACGTTTTTGCGTTCGATCTAATTAAAAGTCACATCAGAATCTACAGAATCTTATGAACCGCTGTTAAATCTTACTCTGTTAATCCTACTATATGACGATACGAAGATGAAGCTTCCAGCTATAATGTATGTACCTAGAAGTACAATAAAGCACAAAGGTGGGTACCACTATTTCTTTGCGTCATTGTGCTTTATCTAGTAGTATAATGTAAAGGCAAGATTCACATCAGTTAGAATCAGCACATATTACTACAAGAGATATATCTTAAGGAAACTAAAGCAATTAATGTTAATATGGAAGGTAGAATATTAGAAATAACTGATTTGTACACGTACTTGGGAATAATATAATGGATCATGGTAGGAAGAGAGAAAAGACGATTTACAGAATATGTGAAACAAGAAAGTTAACGGGGTGAGTGCAAGGGTCCAGAAAGAAACTTGAAAATGTCTAAAAGGCCAAGGTTGGAATGCAAGAAGGAATTGTTGAACTAACCCCGTTTTATAAAAGTGAAGCGGGAATGTTGAAGGCAAAAGAAAGCAAAAATGTTGAAGCTGTTGAGATGAACTGTTTGTAAGTGCGGGAGAAATGAGAAGTTGGTAAAAAAAAAAAACATAATTCAAACATGTTAGGTGGCAGGAAGAGAGAAAGAACTAGCAATGGTTGAACAGATGGTGGGAAAGAGGTAGTGGAAAGTTCTTAATATCCAGTAAGCAAGACAATGAGTACATGATAGAGGCGAATGGCACAGTGTGCATGATGGTAGTTCGATGCCCTGTTGATGAGCCTTCTGTGTGATTGTATAAAGAAGCTACTATTGTGGAAGTTTTATTGCACGGAGGGGGGTGTCATCTGAAATTCTGCTGTTACTATGAAAGTGGCAATTGTTTAAAATGAGTTTGGTTTTTGCTTGACCAGAGCGCCTCTCTCTCTCTCTCTCTCTCTCTCTCTCTCTCTCTCTCTCTCTCTCTCTCTCTCTCTCTCTCTCTCTAGGAGAAGTAGGAGAAGTGCTGCTGTGACATTTTTGCACTTTCCAATTATGTTTTTATGTATGTTTCTAATTTCAAGTTTTGCTTTTGCAATTGCCAGGATAATAGTCTGCAAATAAATACAAATGATATGTGAACAACAATAACAATGTAACTCCAAAAACAGTTGTTTTATGATAACAATGATAAATGAAAACCATACAAAATAGACATCAATGATCAATAAGAGAACAATCATCATCAAATCTGTATTCAGAGACTGTTAACACAGAAGATATGAAGATAAAGAAAACTGCTTTTATACATTCCTAAAATTTATGGTCTTATTTAAAAACAAATATATATATACAGTATATATATATATATACACACACATATATATATATATATATATATATATATATATATATATATATATATATATATATATAGATTAACAGATGCACAGACAGATATGTACGTATATACAGTAATTACTCACACACATACATATATTTTTTATGATCAAATTTTTTTTTCTCTAATGTATGTATGTATGTATGTATATCACATATATATATATATATATATATATATATATATATATATATATATATATATATATATATATATATATATATGTATATATATATGTGTGTGTGTGCGTGTGTGTGTTTGTTTATGTATATATGTATGTTTGTATTATACTTGATTCCTTAAAGTAGAATTTCACCAAGTAGTTGAGTATCTACAGGAAAATTATACACGTTAAAATGTTTTTCGAACGTAACATTTGTGTGCATAAATAGATATATAAATATATAAATATATATATATATATATATATATATATATATATATATATATATATATTATATATTAATATATATGTCATTCAACTAACTAATGTCAAACATATTTAAGGGCCTTCAAGGGCCTACTTATTTGTTTGTTGGTGTAGCGCGCTCACAAATTAGCAATTAGTCTGTCAGCGTTAAATTACTGGGAGACAACACTAATCATTGTAAAAATTCTATTATTGTTCATAAGTTTATTTAAGCCATTCGCCGTTAAAGCATTCCACCTTAAAAGCGCCCATGAAACGCGATACCATTCTTATCTGGACATATGAAACGCAACACCAGCGCCAGAAAAAAAAAAATCGAGAAAAAAAAATCATGCACGACAGACCGCTCTACTAAAAACATTGAGCTGGACATTTAAAAGCGAAATGTAATCCCCGGCCTTTACTGAGAAGACAGACAGACAAACTGAGAGGCAGTCATACGGACGCTTACATGTTGAGAGTGTCTATGTCTCGCAGAGGAAACGAACACGGCTAATACAAGCACTTGACAAGTGGTATGAGCAATACGTCAGCGCTTAAACACTTTGGACGACGAAGAGCTGGTAACGCGATCTGGCTGCCAAGATAAGACCTCATGCTTAGCGCCTCGGGACAGTAACATCTTAAAAAGCTTCAGTGCATTAAATTTATAGACCCATTCATTTAATTTTAAACGTATTATTATTTTTCTGTTAACATTTTGTCCGACAACATCATCTTCTTCGTCTTTTGGTGTGGGTTTGAATCTCACTTAGGGGGACTGACTCAGTTCTTCTTTCAGACTCAGGTTAAAGTATACCTTAGTTTTACCAGACCACTGAGCTGAATACAGCACTTGCCTAAACTAACGAATGTGCCCATTCAAACCTATATACTATCTAAATATTATCCAGGGTGTTCTAAATTCACTTTCGCAACACGTCTGGGTAACAGAGATTTCTAATATACAACAAGGACAAAATATATGTACCCTTTTCCTATCTTCGGCAAATTTTCCCTATCAAAGACATTTATAAATTTAGCCTCAACAGTGATAGGAAATTTTTGCCATCAAATTTAAGCGATTTAATCCGTAACTCGTAAGGGTAGAATTCCGCTGATTATCGTGTATGGTGTGTTTTGAAAATGCACTCTTAATGAATGCCTTGATTTGTGCATCACTGTTGACAAGTAATAACAATTCAATTACTCATTTCATCATTTAATTTTTGTTTCAGCAATTTATTACCAACGATAGAAAATTTTCCAGAAATCTGTGCATTTGAATAGCTTTACAGATACATATAATAATTACTGTGATAATAATTAGGCATAGCTAAGTTTTTTAAGTTTAATAATGAATGGTTACAGAAAAAAAATTGCTATTCAAAAATGTACTTTGCAAATGCTCGAATATATACCTAAAGATGTATAGATGATTAGCAAACCTCCCCGCAACTCTCTCTCTCTCTCTCTCTCTCTCTCTCTCTCTCTCTCTCTCTCTCTCTCTCTCTCTCTCTCTCTCTCTTCGCAGAAACATTTGAAAATATGACAACAAAAGCAATAGTAAAGCAGTAGGCAGTAACGGTATTGCCAACAAGTCATTTGCTATCTAATATTGAAATGAAAACCTTGCCTGCTACAGATAGGGTCAGTTTTGCTATCAAATATTAAAATAAAAAACTTACTACAGATAGAGGCAGCTCCGCTGTTTTTCAATTAACTCTTTATTAAGCGTTTCATTCCCTTTTTCACTAACCTTCCTTACACCCTAACTCAAGCTAGACTACCTGAACGCATTAGGTAATTGGTTTCATTTACCTGGATTAGTACAGGAACTGTAACGGCACCAACTGGAGCACTTGGGTCATGCAAGTTCGCGTGGGAGAGGGACACTTGCAACGCTGCTCAGTTAACATGAAATATGAGATGCGAGCAATGTCATAATATCTTTACACAAACACTACGTCTAATAATATCTCACACCATCCATAAATATATTCGTCACACTCATAGGCATGATGTCATAGTTTCCTCATACGTGCAGTTATAAAAATGGAAGCTGATGCCTCAGTATAATAAGGTATATGGAATTAAACATATTTTAAACTCCAAGTAGAAAAAATTGTACTAAGTCCTCTAACTATAAATAAATGAATCTGCAGTTTTCTTGGATACAATAAAGTTGTTGATAATCTACGAAAACTAAAAATCATATAAAGCAATTTCTGTTTTAACCATACGTAAATGATGAGAGAGAGAGAGAGAGAGAGAGAGAGAGAGAGAGAGAGAGAGAGAGAGAGAGAGAGAGAGAGAGAGAGTTGGTAGGAGAGATAGCACTGCAATAAGTGCCAAAATTATTAAAATTACAAAACCTGCTGCAGATTATAAAAATGTATATACTTAGTTTCCTACTCTTAAGGAAATAAGAAAATAAGAGTAAGCATTAAAATATTATATGTACACTTGCTGAACTGCTAAAAAAAATTAAATAATGAAACCCAGCAAGTAGGTTACTAAGCTACCCTACTCTTTCTTGGCCAAAGCTTTTACGGTACAACACAAAACTCGCCAGGTACACAATGGCCATTCTTGGAATGACTTATTCTCACGAACATCTCTGTCGTGGTAGTCCACCAGCCCATTACTTGCTTCCACATTATTAGTGTCATTTTTCCTTATAATCATCATGGACGCTGATACTGTCATTCCTTTACTGTTTCTTTTAATATCCCTATAACTCAACACCTCAAACGATATTATTGCTGTTCCGAAGTTAATCTTACTACAATAATTGTTGAACAGGTTATAATTACCACTACTGTAACTCATATGGATATATATATAATTATATACACACACATATATATATACATGTATTATATGGGCGTGCATGTGTGTATGCATACATATATTCAACAATAAGTCCATTCCCATACAAGTCGTTGACCGCCCAGAAAATACAAAAATAAAATGGACTCGCACGCGCAAACACACGTACGCATAAATATTTTACACCAAGTCCATTCTCTTAGAGGTTAAAGGCTCTAAAGTCACTGCATATAACCAAGAATCTTTACCATATGGAATTTATAAAAAAATAATAATAATAATAATTTATAACTGAAGGGGCTAGACCAGCTATGCTACATGGTACAGAAACGGCACGTATGACAAAGACAGAGAAGAAACTGAACGTAGCAGAGATGAGAATGTTAAGATGGATGTCTGGCGTAACGAGGGAGGATAGGATTAGGAATGAGTGTAACAGAGGGTCAACAAGGGTGGATGAAATATCAAAGAAAGTGGAGGTGGGGAGACTGAGATGGTGCGGATACCTACTGAGAAGGGAAGATCGCCACACTGGAAGTCATGCTATGGAGATGGAGATGGAAGTGCGGTGTAGAAGAAGAAGAGGAAGACCAAGAAAGAGAGGAGGAGAGGGAGGACTTGAGAGAGAAGGGAACTGAAGAAGTAGAAACGCACCACAGAACCACAGAGGTAGATGGCAGCGGCTCATCCAAAACGGCGACCCCTTTTATAGAATTGGGACTAGGCTGAGAAGAAGAATAATGAAAGGGACTACACCAGCTTTTTCCATCCATGATTTATGAATGTTTGGTCACCGACTGGACTTACCAACATTCCCTGACTATATTGTTTATGAAAATTCTACCAAAACTTCGTTCAATCCTCAAACGTAAGACTCAAATAAATTTGCGCTATTTGTCTTATTTCAAAGGCAGATGTGAGAGAATTTTCGATGCGTAAGTATCATCAAATTTCAAAAGCCAGTTTTTTCCTTACTCGGTAATGAAGAAACTGGATATGGATAAGTGCATTGCAGACAGCTGGTGGGATTTATTTCCTGATTACTTTACTGTATACAATACTTCTGTTACTACAGCAAAGGTCATCTAGCAAGCAACTGGGACCATCACAGGAAGACAATACACAACGCGAACTCCCCCTTCCTAGTTCTATTTATTACAAATCGAACATTACCAATAAAAACCATTTCCACGAGATAAGCAAGTCTGTTTTTGTTTACAGCAGAGTTTGCATGGGCATCTGGGTACAAAGGTGAAGAAGCAAGGAAGAAAAGATGACTGGTCGTTCTTGAGAATGTGGGGTGCGTTTAACAGCACCTAGCAAACTCGTCCGAGGAGAATAGTGTTGACAGACGCAAGTGACACGCAGGAATTGTCTTGAGACGTACGAGGTTCCGTCACGACATTAAGAAAAACAGTCAACGTGACAAGTAAACGACCAACTTAAGTTCAAATTAACCTCTTTTTCTAGCTCTCTCACACATCCTTTTTCGGCCTGAACAAGCACCTTCTAACGAGGACGCCGACCTTGGCTGCAGACTTCCCTGAAGTGTGTTTATCAAGGGCCACTTCATTACCGATCACCAACAGGAGGGGAAGCTCTCACGCCTTCTCCAATAGTTCTAACTCTCTCTCTCTCTCTCTCTCTCTCTCTCTCTCTCTCTCTCTCTCTCTCTCCTCTGCTTGTGTTAGCAATCACTCCTGGAGGCTAAGGAGTCCCAGGTTGGGTCCAGGCTAAGGAAGGAGAGTTTTGGACATGTTCCCATAAACCAATCGAATATTATTGTATATATCTGTTATACGGAGTATCAGGAAGAGTTTCAGACACGATATAGACACAGACACAAGTGTCTATTTACTTGTGAAACTCTTACGAAGAAATCCTCAAAATAAAAAAAGATCTACCACCCCATGCAGCCATTGGCTGAATTATCAAAAGCTTGATTTCACAACAAACTAGATTACTTAATCTTATTAATGAGGAGACAACGAAGATGATGAAATCACTGTGGAAAAAAAAATCAACATCTCCTTCTAGAAGGAACACAAAAGGAGCCACTTGAACTGAGTTATGAAAATAAGGGCCATTCAGGGCATTAAAATAAAACAAGGAGAGAGAGAGAGAGAGAGAGAGAGAGAGAGAGAGAGAGAGAGAGAGAGAGAGAGAGAGAGAGAGAGAGAGAGACTGTATATCTCGAAAATGCGCAACCATCGTAAGACTGAATCTAGTTTTTAAAGAGGAAAATACATATGGCCACCCACCGCCAAAGAAGATTACCATATTCTCTGTAACTCTTGAATGAAAACAGACGATCCTTTGATACCATGTGAGGGCTAAAGCGTGAATCTTGGAGCCTACACTTAAGGAAATAAATGGTAGGACCTCGTTTTACATCCATCAAAATTCCTTTATTCTAAACGCTGGAATATGACACCGTTACTCTGCACTTTCTCGAAATCTGTTTCTCTCTCTCTCTCTCTCTCTCTCTCTCTCTCTCTCTCTCTCTCTCTCTCTCTCTCTCTCTCTCTCATGGTCTACAATGGGAAAATTATAAAAATGAAAGCGTATAATTTCAGTTTCCCAGAGACACTATTTGTCTTCATAACATTATTATTATCATCTATAATGGACGAGCTTAAATATACAAAAAACACAACGGTCACTTGACTTAAAGAGTAAGCTTCCATGGCCAAAATGCCCTTGTATACAAAAACAGAAAACAAAGAAAAGCAAATAACAAAGAAAAAGGAACAAATATGACTGAATATTTACACATGAAAAGGGTATTAAAAAAGAAACTAAACTAGCGGGGTAAGTGCTTTAAATAGTGAAAAAACCTTTATTCGGGAATAAATAAATGTACTGTACATTAACCAACAAATGAATATTTACACGCTATAAAACAACAAGAAACAAGCATAAACGCAACACTGCATGTAACAAGTAAAAATAAAAAAATGAAACAAAAATATGAAGCCTTGATTTCTACAACATCAAACAGACACAAATTTAACAACTTATATACAGTTGCATGTAATCTTTAAGTCAGAAACTCAGGAGACTGTTCCAGAAAAATATGAAAACGAGAGAAAGACCTTGAACCTAAAGTATTTAAAAAAAAATTATACGAAGTCATCAAGAAAATATGATCCTTTCAAAAAAATATGAAAAAGGATAGATGTGTTTGAAATATATACGTTATTACAATAAACGAAGGCAAATTAACCAGCCGGAAAGTACACATCAAAATAGCTCGAAATTATCAAGAAAATAGGAGTTCCTTTCGAAAAAATATTAAAAAGGATAGATGTATTAGAAACATATATGTTATTACGAATAAACGAAGCCGGAAAGTACATATCAAAAAGGAGCGAATGGCGAAAAAAAAAACTAAAGCAATGATCTATGTCGCTTCGAAAATAAAAAAACACTCGAGACTCAGATCAAGAAAAACATTGTGTACAACTGAAATGCCGTTCGTTTCTTTAAAGTCTCTGTAAGTTCATAAAAAAATGCATCCTTGGCTGCAGTGTCGGATTCAGCATTGAACCCCAAAGGAACTGTTTACTACTTCTGTAAACATCTTGAGAATGACAACCCGAGACTAGGATGAGGATTAAACAGACCGAGTTATAATGTGCAATATGCCTTTATAATGGTTCCCCTACTCACAGTGGAAGACTACGAATTAAAAAAAAAAAAAAAAAAAAAAAAAAACTCGTATTTTCTTACCGGATATTTTGTACAGCGATCTACTCTAATTTGCATGAAATCTTCATCCGACAGAACCTGGGTAAAATAAGATACGAATTAGCCTTTTAAACGAGACATTTTTCAACCAGACGAGGTAAAACATGACGCCATTATGATAAATCAGACCCTCTGCGTTGATTTAGTTTCGGCTATCAAAGCCTTCCTTCTGAAGTTTATTTTCGACCATACAGAATACGTGTTTTCAAAATCAATGACAGTTCAGAATTACTACAAAAAGAATGAAATCTTTAGATAACCTCAGATGGTTTTTTGCAGAAAAATTAGTTAGATTTCAGAATAATAATAATAATAATAATAATAATAATAATAATAATAATAATAATAATAATAATAATAATAAATTAAATGACAAAATCAAGAAGAAAGTATCACTCACTGATGTGGCAATACCATGGGACACCAGAGTAGATGAGAAAGAGAGAAAATTGATAAGTATCAAGACCTGAAAATCGAAAAAAGAAGGATATGGAATATGCCAGTGGAAATTGTACCCATAATAACAGGAACACTAGGCAGGATCCCAAGATCCCTGAGAAGGAATCTGGAAAAACTAGATGCCGAAGTAGCTCCAGGACTCATGCAGAGAAGTGTGCTAAAAACAGCGCAATACTGAGAAAAGTGATGGACTCCTAAGGAGGCAGGATGCAACCCGAACCCCTCCCGACACTATAAAAACCACCCAGTCGAGTTGGATGACTGTGATAGACCAATAATAATAATAATAATAATAATAATAATAATAATAATAATAATAATAATATTTAGATAAGTAATCACCAAAGACCCGAGATAACACAACGCTCAATACTCCACTGATCTCTCAGCCAGTGACGGTGAACTACATTTGAGTAATAATGAATGGCAAAAACGGTCGATAGTGAAGTTCCCACAACCGTCTTCAGGCGACAGAGGGATAAGGCGGGTGACTCCACCTCAAAAACGAGTAGCCTGGAGCCAAAAGGGTTAATATTTATTTCACCCGTACGCCTTTTCCCCTTTGAAGGGGATGGCGCCAAACAATTACGACCTACTTGTTTCTTGAGTAAGTTCTCAGGGATGGTGACACTATTTTCACGCCTTTTATCTTAACGCAGGTAGATGTTAGTGGTATTTATTCACAACTGGGTAGAATGCCTACAGCGAATCAGCATGTCTTTAGAAGTGAGGCTGCTAGGCCCACACTCTTTCTCTTAAACCCAGCAGATTATGGTATCTGCTTCCAACTCGGTCCCGGCAATCATATGCATACATACATACATACATACATACATACATACATATATATATGTACATATGCATATATACATACCTACACACATATATTTATATATATAGGCTATATGTGTGTGTGTGCGTGTGTATATACTTTATATATGTATATATATGTATATATATACACGTGAGTGTGTGTCTGTATGCGCATGCGTGTACTGTGATTTACTCAAGTACATATGGAAGAAATCCCACTACAATAGAAAATGTATCATAGATATATATCAAAATGTGAGGTTTTTGCTTGCCACTGCTAGCTTTATCAAAGCTATATATCTATCTCTCTATATATACAGGGTATGTGTGTGTGTGGTTTTGCGCGTGCACTGATTCTAAGATACAGAATCATGCATCCATAAGTGGAGATTGCATAAGCATTGCTCAGTCCTCCTTACTTGCACTTCCTATGGGCAGCCTTCGCACTGAATGGGACACGCAATACCTCCTAATCCCTCGCAAGCCATAAACTACATTCCTGGGGCTTCATGCCCTGCAAACATCCCGTGTTACTAATGAGGGTCCTGCTCCTCTCCATCAAAACCTTGGGCTACCATGTTTATTTATAGCCATCACCTAAGAGTACGCAAAAACACACACACACACACACACAAACGCGCACACTTGGGAGGGTATTATTTGATACGATCTGCCTGCTATTGCTATCATTTTCACTTATACAATTACGTGGTCTAAATAATGCCGCCCCCTCTCTCTCTCTCTCTCTCTCTCTCTCTCTCTCTCTCTCTCTCTCTCTCTCTCTCTAGCCGAGAGGGAGAAGCATATCATCATTGGTATTGGTAGCATCAGCTGTGGCGTCCGATACACTATCTACGATCCACGGTGGAGATCAATTTTACTGTCTTTTATAATGTATGCAGTCATCAGAATGACCTCACCGCTGAGAGGACAATCTGCAGTCATTCATTACTTCGACAGAATCAATTCTATCTCAGCCAGTAGACGCACACACACACACACACACACACATGCGAGCAACCAAAAATAAAAACTTGGTTTGCTAATCCCTTTAAGACGCGTGGTAAACCAAGTGTCAGAGACGAACTTAGGTGTCAAGGAAGATTAAATAGCCATGTTGTCACTAGCAAACTGAATGACAAAATCACTCATCGTCCAACCGGTAGACGTTTTTATTTAATTACCTCGTTGACACAGAAGGAAATGAGTAAAGAAGACACAATTACAGTCAGTACAGTTCATGGAAATACAGAAAAGATATTTGCCTTTATCTATAAATCACCTTCAAAGATAAAGAGATAAATCGCAGTCTTTATTATCCTTTACGCAGCTTACCGTTGCCAATAGTTTCTTAATCTTATTCAGATGGTTCAATACAACCTCCTTTGTTTCTGTTGTTAGTTTAACCTTAATTAGAAGAGCGAGAGATCTGTGAATAAAATCAAAATTCTGATTTCAATACAACTCTTCCTCTCCAATCTTGCCTTCCATTTTCACTGCATTATTCTTGAGAAAAAATTAACTGATTGCATTCATAAAAAAAATAATCACCTATTCACAACTGTCGTTGAGTTACTACGAGTAATGAAATATAAAGCTACGCACAGCGGGAAAAATATACGAGCTCTCTTGCAATTCCTTCTTGTCGGCCTCCAAACGAGATACAAAATCTTCTTCTCTTTTTTTCTGACATAATTTCTGCTCCTCACTTGGGTTCGAAACTTGGCGGGAAAAGGAAATTTCATTCCCTGTTTCAGTTTTCAAGGATTTCAGTGAAAATCGTTTAAAAGAAAATAAGGGGAAATTGTTTAGATAAGAATTCTTGGATGGCAAATATTATGCCCATAATTGGAAAATTTTACAAGAAACTCCTCTACTGCCCTGAACGAGACAGTACCCTTTGTAACACACGCCAACCCAGATGGAAATTAATCGTTTGCAATCTGTATTTTTTACTGTTATCAATTTTAATTTGTTTCTATTGATCCCCACATAATTACTGTCATTACCATTATTATGAATTCTGTTTTTTCTACTTCTTCAGCAACTGTGCGGATATTGCCGATAATTATTTTTGTCAAGTAACCTTATGTATATAGATTGTGTGTATTGTATTTGTATCTTCCTTGTATATGGCCCTGAGCCGCAATAAAGATTATTATTATTATTATTATTATTATTATTATTATTATTATTATTATTATTATACTTCAGCTAATTTTTGTATCTGTATCTTCCTTGTATATGGCCCTGAGCCGCAATAAAGATTATTATTATTATTATTATTATTATTATTATTATTATTATTATTATTATTATTATTATTATTAAAACTTCAGCTAATTTTTGTATTTGTATCTTCCTTGTGTATGGCCCTGAGCCGCAATAAAGATTATTATTATTATTATATTATTATTATTATTATTATTATTATTATTATTATTATTATTATTATTATTATTATTATTATTATTATTATTATATAACTTCAGCTAATTTTTGCTATAGGGAAGCACTCTTTGACTTGCCAGATTTTAAGATTATTTCTCTACTGCTATCAGACTCCAGATTCTCGCTTTTTTCGTGCTCCGTAAATTTTACATCTATGCGAAGGACGCTTTTTTACCTCCTCCTTGGGGAACCTTCCCTTTCTCCCCCATTCCCTTTAAATCTGGCAGGATTGGGACACCAGGTTGCCCGTCCCTTAATCTTCTGCCCTGAAACGTGGAACTATACCCACGTACGGCAAATACACATATAACAATACACTCCTAATTGCGTTCGCGATACATCCATGTATGCCTGGTGGTCAGAGTCACTGTCTAACGCTGTATTTAAACCGAAGACTCAGATGCAAATCCTGGCCGGCGCAGAAGCCCTTATCAATTGCAATTCCTTTAAGGTGCAAGTTATTCCCAAAGCATAATGAATTCGTTATCAAAAGATACTTGCGTCTTGTCAGTCGTGACCATGAAAAAGTCACGCGCGCACAAGTGACAAAATGAGGGCAGGCAAGCGCGCCAGGATTCCGACATTACCTACAACTAATGACCATCGCGTTGAAAATCAACTTGAGGATACCCAGGGTCCAATATGACACCGTGCCATTGCCCGGGCCAGAGAATCGACCTCTTATTCGTGCTCTCACGAAAAAATGTAACCTCTTGACCTCTGTGACCAGGATGTTCCTGCGGCACGCCAGCACGCAGCAACTGATAGGGACTGACTGACGTTGAGGAAGGTTATCAAAGGTTAGACAATGATTTTCCTATAAAATGGATTCTGCATACAGGTTTTTGTGAGGTTTTATGTTTTACTGGGATATGTACAGATACATAAAGAATCGTTTATTCTTCTCTCTCTCTCTCTCTCTCTCTCTCTCTCTATATATATATATATATATATATATATATATATATATATATATATATATATATATATATATATATATATATATATATATAGGTGTGTGTGTGTGTGCACACAAATAAATAAGTAAACAAATATCTATGTATGTATGTATGTATGTATGTAAGAATGAATGAATGAATGAATGTATAAAGCATGCACACACGATATTATATATATATGTGTGTGTGTGTGTGTGTGTGTGCGCGTATGAAATAAAAGAACTTCTAAAATAACGCTCAAAAACAATATGGCAACTAAAAACTACAATATAAAGAATAAAAAAAAATTTTCGGCCGCCGAACGGGTCGGTCCTGGCCCCCAAAGGTCGGTTAGATAAGGTTCAGAGGTTTTAGGGATTCTCACCCCAGCTGAGTTGCCTGACGTGAGTTATCTCTTGCTATTCAGGACTACGTACCGTACACGAATAAATATTCGGATACCTGCTTTCTTCGCATAAACCGGTACATTCTGAACTAATGACATTCATTCCTTAGTAGGAAGAGAGATTGCAGCAGACGCAACTCTTCAAGTAGCTGCTGATAATTAAAAGAAAGTTGTCATGTCATTAGACGACGCACGTCAAACTGACATAACATTAGCTCTCTTTGACCGACCTTAAACATTCACTTTCTGTCATATTCAGACACAAGCACTGTTTCGGAAAATAAAAGTGCCTTCTATTTTTTTTTTTTTACATAAGGATGATAACTTATTCCATGAAATGCAAAGAAGTAGAAAGTCTGGTGATTATATACATAAATAGTGAATAAGTAAAATCTTTATGCAATTCACGGTTAAAACTTCTAGTAGAGAACGAGAATTGAAGTTTTGTATATATATATATATATATATATATATATATATATATATATATATATATATATATATATATATATATATATATATATATATATATATATATATATATATATATATATATATAGTCTCGGTAATTGGGCGGCTACTTGGAAATCTTAGCTTAATGATAAATAATATTGCCAAGACCAGGAAGAACATTCTTTATTACAAGCTTTCGAGGTATAAAACCTCATCATCAGGCTGAAAAAACTGACAAGGATGAGAATCAATAAAATTACAATAAAATGAATTGTCATAATAAATCTTCAGCAAAAATACTAACGAAATATAAAATGAACAAGTAAATACAAACTAAAAGGGTGAGACGTAAAATAACGAAAAATTAAAAACACAAACATAAAAATATGAAAATAAAACTATAGTGAAATGTAAACAAACTATCACTCACAAAGTAAAATATTTAACGACCTAATTGAGTACCTACTATGAAATTACACGATAGCTATTTGAATACCAGACGAGTTGTTGTTCAATTCCGGCTTCATCTTTTAATAGTCAGCGACTCTGAAATTAAAAGGTCCAGTCTGTTTGAACAAAAAGACAGTACCCGAAAATCCAGGTCAGTGAAAGGATGGTCCTGTGCTAAACTGTGTTCTCTAATGGCAGAAAAGGGTGGTTTGGAAAGGGGAAACCTAGTTCTAATAGAAAAGACCTCTGTGTTCCAAAATTCTGTGTCTGAGCCAGCGGGAACTAGATCCCACGTATCGCAGACCACACTGCGAACAAGTGAACAAGTAAACGACACAGGAATTAAGGTCCACAGGCAGAGTAGGCTTTCTCTCAAAAGTGATCCTATTGTAAAGGATTACAGAAAACAAACCGAAACTGATTTGAGGGAAACAATGCTTAAGTATTTCTTGTAACTTTTTTCGGACCATATAGCTACTATGACCAAGGTAAGGCAATTTAATGTACTTTACATCTTTACTAGCAGTACTGTACACCGGTCTGGGACAAAACTTTTCATTTAAAAATTTTTCAGAACTTTGTAAAATACAAAAATGGGATATGAGTTTTCAGAAAAATAATTCTGGAGGAAAACCATATCTTGATGAAATAAATTAAAATCACAACAAACATTGTAGGCTCTATTAATCAAAGTGCGTATGAGTTCATCTTATACAACTTTGGAAAAAACTGAGGTAATTCAATCCCAAGCCAGTAAAAGTACTTTTCCTATAAACAGAGGTCTCAAATTTGCCACTATTTCTGTATACCTGTACATCTAAAAATGACAACTTATTATCCTGTTCCGTCTCACAAGTAAAAGAAATATTAGGGTGACAAGAATTAAAATATTCAAAAACAAATCAACATGTGATAATTCCTTAAACACAAGGAAAGTATCATCTACATACCTACGGTAATACAAAGGTTTGAAAGCACTAGGCATTCAGACATCCAAATCCTTTCACAATAACCCATGAAGCAATCCGCTAGTAAAGATGTAAAGTACATTAAATTGCCTTACCTTGGTCATAGTAGCTATATGGTCCGAAAAAGTTACAAGAAATACTTAAGCATTGTTTCAAAATCAGTTTCCGGTTTGTTTTCTGTAATCCTTTTACAATAGGATCACTTTTGAGAGAGAAGCCTACTCTGCCTGTGGACCTTAATTCCTGTGTCGTTTACTTGTTCACTTGTTCGCAGTGTGGTCTGCGATACGTGGGATCTAGTTCCCGCTGGCTCAGACACAGAATTTTGGAACACAGAGGTCTTTCTATTAGAACTAGGTTTCCCTTTCCAAACCACCCTTTTCTGCCATTAGAGAACACAGTTTAGCACAGGACCATCCTTTCACTGACCTGGATTTTCGGGTACTGTCTTTTTGTTCAAACAGACTGGACCTTTTAATTTCAGAGTCGCTGACTATTAAAAAGATGAAGCCGGAATTGAACAACAACTCGTCTGGTATTCAACTAGCTATCGTGTAATTTCATAGTAGGTACTCAATTAGGTCGTTAAATATTTTACTTTGTGAGTGATAGTTTGTTTACATTTCACTATAGTTTTATTTTCATATTTTTATGTTTGTGTTTTTAATTTTTCGTTATTTTACGTCTCACCCTTTTAGTTTGTATTTACTTGTTCATTTTATATTTCGTTAGTATTTTTGCTGAAGATTTATTATGACAATTCATTTTATTGTAATTTTATTGATTCTCATCCTTGTCGGTTTTTTCAGCCTGATGATGAGGTTTTATACCTCGAAAAGCTTGTAATAAAGAATGTTCTTCCTGGTCTTGGCAATATTATTTATCATTAAGCTATACATATATATATATATATATATATATATATATATATATATATATATAATATGTATATATATATGTATATATATATATATGTATGTATGTATATATATATATATATATATATGTATATATATATGTATATATATATATGTATATATATATATATATATATATATATATATATATATATATATATATATATATATATATATATATATATATGTAAAAGGAAGATGGAAAATATCTTTTAAACCAAAAAGGGAGAACATGGGAGCGTAAACACAGGGTATAGTATCTCTACCGGTGGCCACGATCTAAAACAATAATCCTCTTAAAAACAGGGTCCAAAAAGATAAGGTCAATCTTATTTGGCTTTTTGACCCTTGACACTGGTTGGCGCTGTTAGTATTCTTGATCAGAGTGGCTTCAAGTATGCAACCTTTGAAACGACGCGTATTTCAATAAACAATTTGTGATGGATCTCATTTTATACATGGTCCGTACTGCGTTCGCGATTACAAACGGACGAATTTTTACATGCATACCTTACTAGTTCTTCCCCGGACCGTGTTTTTCCCCCCCTAAAACCCACATAAGGTTCATGACACCCCTTGAGAGCTATCTTGTACACTTATGTGTAACCGCTGCAATGAGGAAAATAACTGCTAACCGTCGCTGCATCTTTGAGCATATTTGCTTTTCCCGTAAATGGTAGTAACTGAACCGTAGCTCCGGTGATGTCTGGGTAGCTAAAAGCAAAAGGATTGTCTCTTCCTAAAGTTTCACTAATACTCTCAATGCAATTCATTTTATTGTTATATGTTTATTTGCGCATCTCACTGGGGATTCGAAAAAAACCATATTCATTTCATAAACATCTCTTCAACGACGAAGCCGAGGTATTTGAGGGAAGACAATTATTTCAAAATTCGTAAACTTATACTCTGAGGAACTAATCTTTAGGGAATGTGAAGATGTTGCTTGCACGTCCATCCGTCAACGAAATATGATAACTTGAGAAAGTGATGTACTATGTCGAAAA
Source organism: Macrobrachium rosenbergii (assembly GCF_040412425.1). NCBI lineage: Eukaryota > Metazoa > Arthropoda > Malacostraca > Decapoda > Palaemonidae > Macrobrachium > Macrobrachium rosenbergii. Next base: position 89,415,696 of record NC_089743.1, on the reverse strand, counting down.
ATGGAGTTTTCTACCCACCATGAACGTGTAATTTGTGATATACCTAATTTTCAGTACATCCAAGAAAGTAATTCTCGTATCTTTTCCCGTTGTACTTCAAGTTTAATAGTTCGTACGTTCAAGAAGAATGCTACATAGGCAAATGGAATCCATGAAGATGATATGAGATGAATCACAGATTTAGTGAAACAAGGAAAGTTGCACTTATGCAAAAAGATACAAGTTATGAAAAGTGAAAATATAGAATAGATAGTTTGTTCACGTGGAGAGAACGGCAGAAGATTCAATGTTGACTGGGGCGTATAATTTGGAGGCCTTAAGAGGAATTAGAGGGAGATCACGAAAGACCGTTCTAGAAGGTATTCTGATGGAAAGCCTCATTAATCAGGAAGCGCTGGAGAATGTGCAAGATTAAGAAGAATTTTGCAGCATTCGTACCGGAGTTCGAGAGCTGCTCATTGGGTGCTAGTGCTCTTTCATTTTTCTGCGTTGGGGTACATCATCAATTTAGCAGTTAAATTATGTATTTGTTAAAAGCCAGGCAGACAATAATAGCGCTCAAAATTTGATCAAAATGTGAATGCCTAATTTGTAAGCATCCATAATGTCCAATTTATTTACGAGTGGTAAAAGAAAATACATTAGCCTGCTTTTCAACAAGATTAAATCAAAATTTTTTCTTTAACTTGACACTAAAACTAATGCATAGCGAGACGCCATAAAGATAATAGCTGAAACAATCAGAAAATAAAAATAGGCGATTGTTACAATATTTCTCTCGAAGCGACCAAAGCAGCGTGTAAACTAACTCCGAGTGAAGTTATATTGTCACAGTAAATGATAAAAAAGTTTCTGATATTTTATCTCTCACATTGCCTATCACTGAACACAATAAAAATTCACAACACTTTTTATGCAACATAGCATCATGTCTTAAGTAAACTGAATATAAATTTTCTTCAGTCTGCGTACCAAAGCGCACAATCAGTCTCTCATTCTACCTACAGGAGTGTCAGTCTGCGTCGTGTGATAAGTAAACTACAATGCACCGGACATTAATTCCCCTTATTGCTTCTTATAATAAACTTTACAATCTTGTCTCATTCTTCTCGAATTTACTGGTCTCTACTGGCAACATAAACATCAAGGCATTTACCCCTACTTCTAATCCTTTCATGTGTAAACTTCATATTGGCCAAGCGTAAGCAGTTTATTTCTCACTTGGTAATGCTCGGATCGTGAAGGATCAATTTTAGCGTTAAACTAGCAAACGTGATTCTCTCTCTCTCTCTCTCTCTCTCTCTCTCTCTCTCTCTCTCTCTCTCTAAAATACTGAGTTGTATAATGAATTTGTAGACTGAAGCCTTTTGACAAGCAACCTACGGTTATATATATATATATATATATATATATATATATATATATATATATATATATATATATATATATATAACTACATATATATATAATTGTATGTATAATTACCGTACAGGTTTTATCTCTCTCTCTCTCTCTCTCTCTCTCTCTCTCTCTCTCTCTCTCTCTCTCTCTCTCTCTCTAAAATACTGAGTTGTGTAAATGAATCTGTAGACTGAAGCCTTTGACAATCAACCTACGGTTATATATATATATATATATATATATATATATATATATATATATATATATATATATATATATACAGTAGTGTATATAATTGTATGTATAATTACCCTACAGGTTTTTACATATAAACTGAAATTCTCTTGCTTCTTAGGTATGTCCGATTCAATGAAAAGACAAATTGCTCTCATACACGAATGTAACCTACAATTTCCAACAATACAAAACGAACATAATGGTGAAATGGTTCTTTCTTCTCCTACTATCAACTTTTCAATTCTGCCGCTTTCAAAGACGGCTACCTATGAAACAAAGAAAAAAATGGAGTTGGAAGAGGAGCTAGGGAACCTGTCTCCTCTTTCTGGCCAGACGATCTCATAAAGAGGTCCTTCCTGTTGACGTAACCCCGAAAACCTTTTCTCTCATTTACATTTCGTCTTCTCTCTAAACCTCGCCTCAGAATTAATTGAGGCACATACAGTATTGCGAACAATGACAAGGGCTGTATATATACTTAAAAAAATAATAACAGTTCTCAGATGATGATGATGATGATGATGATGATGATGATGATGATGATGGTGATGATAAGATGATGATTATTATTATTATTATTATTATTATTATTATTATTATTATTATTATTATTATTATTTTACAAGATTCACATTACAAAAATTTCCTTCCAAATCAATGATGGCTTAGTATGACTGTGCGTACAGCAAATCTTAATTTTTTTTCTAAATTATTCGTTTATTACTACTGAAGTTTACTTGTATAATGACTTTCATTATATTCAAATGGACGCCATTTTCTAGATAATGTTCTTCATGCTCAGTTTCGATATATCTTTATCAGCTCACCCAATATCCTACGACATTAGTCTCAAGAATGACTAAGAAATACCGTAATTTATTTCTAAAAGGAAATCATCACAATCAATATAGGTATAAATACAGTGTTCATAAATAAATAAATGATAAGAAAGCAAACATCAATATACAGTATGCTTGAATTCTCTGTATGAGGTTGAAAGAAAAATATTTTGTTTGAAGTATTGTTTTACCATAACAGAGTTGTGACAATCTAATTCTAAAACATGTTCAGCCGATTTGCCAGGTCCTCCAAGAGAGAGAGAGAGAGAGAGAGAGAGAGAGAGAGAGAGAGAGAGAGAGAGAGAGAGAGGAGGAGGGGGGGGGGAGTTCACATCCATAAGCCCCAAGGTCACATTAATGTGGAGAACAAAGTCTTTTAACTTTTCAACTCGTGAACGTTTTATGAACGGCCTCCTGGCTTTTTGACATTTGTTTTATCTAGAATCCACGATCCTTCTCGTATGAGTACAAAATAACTTACATAATACAGTCTTCATGAAAATTATGAAACCTATGATTAGCGTTAAAAGAAGGACTACCATTTTTATTCCATAACAGCTGTGTTGCACGTCCGTTTACGTATCCATGTATCTATCTATTTATTCATTTTTCAAAGGTCGAATTACTGTAAGAGGGAAGGAAGTTCTTGATATACATAGCAATATGCTGCTCTGTACAATGTACCTTCAACAATGAGTCCTAAGTAACATATCCTTATGATGACTGTGAAATCGAACCGCGTTTCACCAAGGCGTTTATGTAAGGTCGGGTAATTCCTACACCCGCATTCCAGGAACCCAAAACGCCATTGGAAATTCGGAAAAAAATTTCAGGTAATAGAGAAATAAAATGTTCAAGGTGACCCGATCTCAATGATTCAAACGTATTTTTCTATTATCAGTCAATAGTCAAAACAAATTTGTTTTCCCTTTTTGCCAGGGACATTTTTTTTACAGACTTTAATTGCATAAAGTTCAATGAGCTCATTAAAATAGGAACCTGTTGCTGATCAGAATCTTCAATTCACAGGTAATAAATCTTGAGTTTGAAAAAAAGGTGGGGAGGAGCCAGTTAGTGCATACACTGAATAAATCAAACAACGAATGATCATTTTGAAGGTCTACAAAACCTCGTCTTTGTGATTACAAACACCGTCATTCACAGGAAACGCGTACTGACTGCAATCTAAACCAGCCATTATAAACAATGTAACTGAAGATCAAAGAAAATATAAGTTCCTGCAACGTTCAAATAAAATATAATACGAAGGAAGCTGCAGAGATAAACTGTCTGAGCAATACAGGTAGCATGAGAAGAACTGAAAGCCCAAGATATGTGAGACTACACCAAGTGCTAAAAGGGTTACCACAGGTGAAAAGATGTATTAGCATTTTGAAACGGTCAAGTCATGTGGAAAGAATAGAGGATGACAGGTTAGTGGTTAGAGTGCTCAATTCGGAAGTACTGGGAGAGGAGGAAGACCTAGAAATAGCTGGACAGATGTTTGAAAAAGATGCCGGAAAGGAGGGTCTCCACAGTGTGGAGGCAAGAATGCGTGCAAGAGAGCTGGAATGGTGCAGTGTATGTAAGGTGGGTTCAACGCAATGATGAAGCTTCCGCGTAAGTTAAGTAAAACCCCCTTCCCAGTTTGGAAATGTCTCAAAAGTAGGTACTCACACCCAGGAAACTGTATTCTCCAAACACCATCTTATTTTAGGCACCGTACCTGGAAAAAAAGGAAAACAGATCATTACAGGCAAGAAATTATTCTCAAAACAATTCTGGTCATCTTCGACCTAGAGGCGGAAATTAAAAACTTCTCAAATCACTTGAAAATGGGAGAGAGAATTATAAATGGATAATTTTATAGCCATAATCAACTCTAGTATATCTTGAAAAATTATCTAAACTGCTGATCCACAGCAGAAATGAAGGTTTAACCAAATGGCAGAGATACAAAAGTATAACCTTCTGAATAATTACAGATATGAAAAGTCACGCTCTTCAATCTTGAACGAAAAATTTTTTTCTTCAGCTGGAAACAACATAATTAAAATCTTATGGAAAACCAATGATGCCTATCATATTATCATGAGGGACCATACATATAAAAAATTTTACCTAAATACACTACCTAATTTACCTAGTTTATGCCTCAACCTTTAATTTTTCTATTAAAATAATAATAATAATAAATAATTGATGTCGCAGTACCATGGGACACCAGAGTAGATGAGAAAGAAAGACAAAAATAAGAAGGATATGGAATATGACTGTGGAAATTGTACCCATAATCATAGGAACACTAGGCATGATCCCAAGATCCCTGAAAAGGAATCTGGAAAAACTAGATGCCGAAGTAGCTCCAGGACTCATGCAGAAAAGTGTGCTACTAGAAACAGCGCACATAGCGCACATAGTGAGAAAAGTGATGGACTCCTAAGGAGGCAGGATGCAACCCGGAACCCGACACTATAAAAACCACCCAGTCGAACAGGATGACTGTGATAGACCAAAAAATAAATAAATAAATAAATAAATAAATAAATAAATAATAATAATAATAATAATAATAATAATAATAATAATAATAATAATAATAATAATAATAATAATGATGATGATGATATCAGGTTTCTACCTCTCATCAAAATCATTCTTTGTTTTGTTACACGGGAGAGGCTTCTTTGTCTTTGCAACGGCACCACACATTTCCTTATGAGATGTTTGTCAGCTCTTATCCCACGTTATCTCATATTTCTTCTCAGATTCCACGTTCGTATTCTTATTCACCAAGCCATTATGTATTTTACTGTCTTATCTATTTATTAAGTTGCGCCACCTTTCAATTTTCTCCTTCCCAATTTTTTTTACTTTATTTATTGTCGGTTTTAGGTGTTCCTCACATATCGCACTTCGCAGATGCTTTACTGCCCGACACAGACCCACAGTTAACTCAAAATTAATACTCAAATTAAGTTAGCTATGTCATCCCCAAATATCATTAAGAAGCACATCCTGAGACAATCAACGAAGGCATGGAAAACGAAACTGGCACACAATGCTGAAACAAGTTTAAATTTGGGAAAAAAATAACCCAAGACAAAGTAAAACAACAAACACATATTCAAGAGTATAACAGACGCAAAAGGCGAATACCAATGCATTAGAATAAGAAGAAGTGAAAAAAAAAAGGTCTTAAATAGACGCTCTCTATATGGTCAACCAACTCCCGAAGCGGAACTCCACCCTTGCTGCAGGGAATCTCGCCACGACGCTAAGTATATTGCAGAAGGGCTTATCTAGCATTCTAAATGACACGAACCACCTCTTTTCAATCAGCGTAATTCAATCACAGCTTCACTCACGCAAGTGCCGCCCCAGAACTTAATTAAGTTCAGGCAGGTAATGTAATTACCACAAACACTAAATAACAATGGTAACAACAGGTGGTCAAGATAAGGTTATCTAAGTACGCATCTCTCATTATTACCCGCATTCCTAAATCATCAGCCATCGATGGATGCATTGACTATAAGCAGAGACCTACTAAAACTGGCCACTCAAGATAATCGCCGGTCCCATGACCTTGTTTGGCAGAGACGAAGGGGCCACCACCCAGGTCACTGGCCAGGCGCAAACAATGCTGCCCCGGGCATCTGAGTTATGCCAAAGAGGGTATGTGACGTAGACTTATCTCTGGTTATTTGCATCTTCAATTGCTACATTAATTTTCCAAACGAATCCATCAGGAGTGTTCAATGTAAGGTTATTAACGTGTCAATGATGTTAATCATTCAACAAATTTTTATTCATTGAACATGGACTTGTGTCTTTACTTATAAAGTTCTTTCTCCCAACTTCTTTTTTTTTTTATTTTTACTTTTAACGTGCGTTTTTTTCCCCCATTTTTTGTATGGGGTAAGCACGATGCCTTCTTTTGAAGGACTTTGATTTGGCTTTGGGGTAGACCGCAGTCTCGATCGGCTGCTCTGCCTGACATTGCTTAGACCCCGGTAGTGCGTGTACTTGTATCGTACCAGTCACCAGGCCCCCTTCTCCCAGCAGCGAGGAGATGTTGAGCGGTTAGATCGACAGTTCCAGACGTGTGAGGTGTCTGTTATGTTTTTAGATGGAGTGGCTTTGTTTGTGTGTGTATTAGTCTGTAACACCCATTTGCTTTTAAGCAAACCTATCCATTGATTACATACATAATACCGGGGTGTCTACACGGATAGCAAAGTTTCCGCCTCTCTGACTGGTCGGCTGTGGATTTGAACACGCGCCACAGACCTCTATGAAGTCCGAAGCTGCTGCTCTAACCGACTTGGCCATCGAGGTTCTAAAGTTCTTTCTCTTAACATTAAATAATATTATAATAATGTATTATACTCTCCCTGCAAAGTCGATATCACGGAGGACTCTGGGAACGTGAAAAAGAGGGGGGAAAGGCATCTACTCCGAAAATAAATAAAAGAGCCATTACAATGCAATCAACAATCTATAAACAATAATAAAGCTTTTTTAAATTTCACAAAACATTTAAGTGGGCTTTAATTGATTGAAATCCACTATGAAATATGCCACTTTCTGGCATCAGTTTTTGTCCTAAGTATACAAAAATCCAATGCACAAGACTGTAGTTAATTTAAAAACTAATTTAGAAAGACATTTTCTTAATTAAAACAAATTATAGCTAACAAAGTCTAGATTCTCTCGGACTCCTGAAATAATATGATGTGAATATAATTATTGCCCAGTTCCAAAAAAGGTTACTTAATCTGTCTCATACATACAGTGACAAGTAAACTTTCAAAAAGTAGCTAGTAACTTCAGCCAAGAATCATAATTATGGATTTCCAAATGTTGTTAACCTAGTTACTGTTTTATTTGCCCTTCCTGGTCTTACACTAAATCTCAGCTTAACCTCATTCATTCCCTCTCAGTCTAGCAGTATTTCATCCTTTTATGCATGCTCTGTCTTAATTACTAATCTTCTTCTTAGATTTATCTCGGGTACATCTCCCTACATATATGAAGCATTGCATTAAGCACGCCTAGCAAACCAATTGTGGCGTTTTGCCAGTTAAGATAGCGCTCTCTTCGTATTCTAAATCTGCAGTCTAAACCTTCTCTCCCATCTTCACCCACGTCTACATCATAAAATCCACGAGAAGGACAAACAGCAAAGGGGAGATAACATTTCCCTGCGGCACCCTACTACTTACTGCAAATTCGTTTGTCATGACGCCAACAATATTAACTTAGTATATACTTATTCCATGGAGACTTTCAATCAGCTTTACATAATTAAGGGGATTATTGCGTACTACTCTTATCCAAATCTATATACTCACACACCCGCGTGCACGTGTTCTCTTGTTTACAAGGTGTTCATACCGTTCCCCACCCCCCAAAATAAATCTCTGTCCAGTTCTAAATATTTCTGGCGCTTAAAACCAACACAAGACAGGGCCCACTCAGGTCATGCATAAACATGAGTCAAGGCAAAGTTGGAGAGTTGGTAATTGTTAACTAGACGGGTGTATCGTGGCCCCACCTGTTTGGGTTTGACCGACAACAATCTGATTCCAGTGCATAACCGTATACAGTTCAAGAAGAGAACGTGGAAGGGAAAAAAGTTAAAACCCAACATCAAAATCGAAGATAACCGACAGAGCCTGCTTTCGAGGAAATTTTGATTTTTTTCCCCGTTTTGAAAAATGCATTTCGTGTTCAGTTAAGAACGAAGAGCCGTGTTACACTGTCCATAATACGCATATGTAAAAACAGATGAATGCATAAATAAGTGTCTGTAAACCGTACATGGGCATATTGGGTATCTATAAAATTATACATACAAATACAAACATATATATATATATATATATATATATATATATATATATATATATATATATATATATATATATATATATATATATATATATATATATATATACAGCAACGAACGCAACGCTAAACATACTATAAAAAATGAAGGATATAGCGTAAAAATGTGTCATTCCATAGAGGATAATTCGGCAGCTTCAAATACTGTATACGGAGAATGTAGGATAAGATTTAAAGCTTCACAACATAAAACAGATAACTGAACAACGAAAACAACTACACAGAAGTATGTGTAGTTTGGATACGAAACAGCACCAGCCAAACACCATCAACTGCCAGCTTCAACTGCCTGTGCAGTAAAACAGAACTCAGGAACTTATAAATCTTGTAGGCGTTCGTGCATTCTCACGTACGCTAACACTATTTTTCTGTCAATGGCTCCACCCATTTTTTCATGGAATTACCAAGAGTGCAGCCATTACCTCTCTGCAGCACGCTAGAGATGGGTAGATCTGCAGGCTAAGAGGAGCTCTGTGCTAGAGGGGAAAAAAAGTCTAATTACTCTATTAATCAATGCCAAGCTGCAGGCTCATGAAAAAAGACAGGTATTAAAATTTAAAAATGTATCAGCTTATCAGGTGTAATTAGCTTAACAGTTCAGGCGATGTAACGTGTTTGCGAGATCTATATCTCGTATGTTTTATGAGAAATGTTTCTAAAATTATGTTTTGAGATAGGTCGGGACTTGGTTAATGCGAGCAGCATTCTGGTTAATTTATCAAACACGTCATTATGAGAACAAGGGAGCCAATATCTTTACTGAACTTTACTGAATCTTAAATGATAGTTTCCATAATATTTTCCTGTTACATAGGACGGAATGACCAATTGCCTTAATCAAGGTCTTGTCTCAAAGAAGAAAAACGATGCCAAAAGGATTTAACACAAGTTACTTCTAACCCGGAAGGAGGAGATAGACATAAAGACTAAAACAAGGACAATTAGAGAGGGTAAAAAAGGGCGAGAAAGAAAATCCCAAAGGCTGGCAGTAGCAGGGGGGAAAAGTCATTGAGACAACTTAAATTGAAAATGCAGACCTTACCATCTTAATTTACGAGACATGGATGTACTGTGACGCAAAAAATTTACGAATAGCAGTTTCTTATTACTTGTCGCATGTGAAATATTTTTGCTTGGAGTCATTGAAATTGCTGACGACACAAGTTACACTGGATATCATTTTCCTACCACTGTATCCATCACATAATGTAAAATCAGTTCCCCAGGTAGTCCTGAAAATTTGCCTCGATACTAAGACACTGCAAAACAAATGATTAAAAGGCAGATATTCAAAACAACGTTTAAATAACAAAACAGATAAATGAGTTCAATGAAAGGGATACACGAGAGTAAATCCAAACTAGACCACTGAGGAAAATTTCTCCAATATTAAAAACTTCTAATTGACGAAGAAAGACAATCGACCACATCATGTTGCTAGCAAGAACAGAGACGATCAAATAAAAATCTTCCCTTATAGAAGTTGTAAATGGCAATCTTAAATTTGGATTTAGACTCAAAATGTCTGGGAAAGTGAAAGTTAAGCCGTTTCAAATTCTTTTTACATACTAAAACAGTGCATGCATTCAGGAACTGTTCTGCGTAACCTTGCTTGCCTGCGTGATCAACATGACCTTGTTATCTTTGCTTTAGCACAATTCCAGAGTCGAATTCTAAGAGATCCTCCAAGAAATATATATGACAAAGCACCAGAGTCAGTTCGTCAACAACAAAATCCGTAAGGAATCAAGCAGATATACTGCCTGATCAAAGCATATCACGATAATCACCAGAACAGAATAATGAACTGCAACTATGAACCATACACGCATAAATTATCAGGCAGGATATATAATTCACCAAGGGAAAATGTAAGAAGGTAAGAAACATTGGATTCACAGAGAAAAATTACCCGAGAAATGAGAGATGCTGAAAATTGCTTTTTCATAACGAGTTGACGCCATAGATCCATATTTTACTGATTGAAACGGAGAAAGCTACAACCCATGATTTTAAGCTTTTCATTGAGCAACATACCAGAGAGACATTCCAAGCTAAAGGAGCTATATTTATATATATATATATATATATATATATATATATATATATATATATATATATATATATATATATATATATATATATATATATATTACATCTTCTTTTAATGGTGTAAAACTTCGGCCTTTGTCGATTTACACACTGGCATTCCAAACTAATTTAAAGTAGGTTGCAGATGGGAGTATGTTCCAACGTGAGGTCATACCGCAGTTCCTAACTAAATTTTGTACGCAAAATTAGTTTTTGCCACTTCTTTTCATAACTACTCAAGTTTCAGAAGTGACTGAATGAAGGGAACAGTTACGTTATTGTCTCAGAAACGACCGAATGAAGGGAACAGTTACATTCTCATCTCAGAAATGACTGAATGAAGGGAATAGTTACGTTTTCATCTCAGAAATGACTGAATGAAGGGAACAGTTCCGTTCTCACCTCAGAAATGACTTAATGATGGGAACAGTTACGTTCTCAGAAGTGACTGAATGAAGGGAACAGTTCCGTTCTCACCTCAGAAATGACTGAATGAAGGGAACAGTTACGTTCTCAGAAGTGACTGAATGAAGGGAACAGTTACGTTCTCATCTCAGAAATGACTGAATGAAGGGAACAGTTACGTTCTCAGAAGTGACTGAATGAAGGGAACCGTTACGTTCTCACCTCAGAAATGACTGGATGAAGGGAACAGTTACGTTCTCACCTCAGAAATGACTGAATGAAGGGAACAGTTACGTTCTCACCTCAGAAATGACTGGATGAAGGGAACAGTTACGTTCTCACCTCAGAAATGACTGGATGAAGGGAACAGTTACGTTCGCATCTCAGAAATGACTGGATGAAGGGAACAGTTACGTTCTTATCTCAGAAATGACTGGATAAAGGGAACATTTACATTCTCAGAAATGACTGAATGAATGGAACAGTTCCGTTCTCACCTCAGAGACGACTGAATGAAGGAAACAGTTACTTTCTCAGCAGTGACTGAATGAAGGGAACAGTTACGTTCTTATATGAAAGACTGCATGTACAGAATTCTTAAAAGAATTAAAGGGAAGAATAAAGGATAAGAGATTATAGGTTTCCCAGAGCGTTCAGAAAAGGTACTGACGAAAAGTGTAATGTGGATAAAGAAGAAACTATCCTTAGTCTATGCTAGCCAGTCATTCAAAACTACCCTTAGTCTGTGCTAGCCAGTCATTCAAAACTACCCTTGGTCTGTGCTAGCCAGTACTTCAAAACTACCTTTAGTCTGTGCTAGCCAGTCATTCAAGTGTCGGCTGACTCCAAATCAAGTTTATTGCTAACTCACACGCACAAAAATAAAGCAAAAATAGAAATGATTGGCAAAACTGAAAGCAATACAGAGAGAGAGAGAGAGAGAGAGAGAGAGAGAGAGAGAGAGAGAGAGAGAGAGAGAGAGAGAGAGAGGCCAAGGAAAATTCTCAGAAAGTAAAGACATCTCACACACAGCTCAAAAAATTTATGTTCCTGAAGATAAGGAGACAATGGTGCGAATGACTTTATCATAATCACCTTCCAGCTGAGCGGCACGGTCATCCGTGACCTTCTGACACTAAGACATTGCATGCCATTAAAGCACTCATCTGTGCTGTTGGCGCCCTTGACCTTTCATTCCATTTCTCTTACAAAGTTTCTCTCTCTCTCTCTCTCTCTCTCTCTCTCTCTCTCTCTCTCTACACACAAACCCAAAATACTTATAAGCGAATCCTGTATAATTCCCTTTCGGTTTAAGCTCAGAAAATCTTGACTAAAACCGATTCAGAAAACCGCAAGAGGGAAAAACGAATGAAAAGATATTAAGTAACTTAGGAAAAAAAAATCCTTAATTTGAACGAAGAAAAGAATTCGTTGGTAACAATACAAGGCATGGAGGAACTGGAAAAGAATAGAGAGGTCAATACACTAATATATATATATATATATATATATATATATATATATATATATATATATATATATATATATATATATATATATATATATACTCTGTTGAGTTGCATATCTGGTTCCTCTCTTTTTGTGTCTTCTGAAGTTGAATGGACAATGTTTACTTACTACTGTACCTCAGTGGTCGGCAGTTCGAGTCTCCACGAAGGCGGTTATTTGTAGCATCTATACTGTGAGACGGTAGTGCGGGGCTACTAATATGTACGAATTAGAAGCAAGCACTATTGCCTTACAATAGATGCTAAAAACAACCGCCTTTTTTGGAGAATGTACGTATGTATGTATACATACATATACACATAAACCTATATGTATATATATATATATATATATATATATATATATATATAATTTGTGTGTATACAGTATATATACATATTTATATAATATACACATTTATAAATACATACATATAATTTACACACACACACACACACACACACACACACACACACACATATATATATATATATATATATATATATATATATATATATATATATATATATATATATATATATATATATATATATATATATATATATATAAAGATAAAATCCAATGAAGGAAACAGAAACACTGGAGTGCTGAGGCCTTTCGACACTATGTCCTTTACTTACCAGACTGTATCACCACTACCAAAACAAAAATAACAGTATCAGCTGCAATAACAATAATATTAATTCTAAAGCTAGGGCGATATGAACTTTCATTGTGCCCGTAACCTAAAAAAGAATAAAAACACACTAAGATGAGAAAACGTTACTTTTGGGACCGGAAAATCGTGAAACAAATTCTACCTAGGAAAAATGCAATCAATCTCTAATGCTGTATATTGACAAAAAAAAAAAAACCTACACGTACGTCAACGCCATCGTGTAAGTATGCGTGAATGTATACAGTATTCATCCAGGATTCGTCACACTGTCTACCAGCTACCAAAATAGCTGGTTGAAGAAACATAAACTAAGAAATTAGGCGCCCATGAGCGCCAGACCGTGAAACTACTATCAGAAGCGTGCGTGCGCGCTTCTCGCCACCACAATCATCGGTTGAAACGCGTCCCCCTGAAAAAGCAAGTCCTTAAAATGCTAGTTCTTAATTTTACTTGTTTCATGGTACACCAGTCCATTTACCACTTATAAATTCCCTTCGGTGATGATTCTCCATCGGGGATATTCCCGAGGTAGAGTAAATTTGATATTAAGCGACATTTGTACCTTCATAATTGTATATAAATCAAGGTGTGATAAAAATATCATATATATATTTATATATATTAATATATATATATATATATATATATATATATATATATATATATATATATATATATGTATATATATATATATATATATATATATATATATATATATATATATATATATATATATATATATATATATATCAATTTCAATTTCATCTTTTCCGCCTTAATAATGAAACAGTTGGGGCAGGAATAATTTCTTATACATTTCAGCTCTAAAAAGTTATTTGGCTTCAGAACCCTTATCAAGTTAGCAACTCAAACACTGTACAAACTCCCACTTGAAATCAAGAAGACTGAAAATACTAAATCTTTTAAGAAAAATGAAAGACTTCAACATATGTATTAAAAGAATAAACTTTAAAAAGCAAAGAAAAACGAATGGCAGAAATATCAAATCGATCTCTCGCGAACTTCGTCTCACATTTTGCTTCCAACGCCTCCGCAGAATCCCCGGGACCCCCAGAGAAATTTGAGAGGAAATTGCCTCAAAATTGACCATATTCCAGACGTCCCTCAATCTCCCGGGAATCCCCAAGAATCCCCGAAGACAGGAGCGGCTTCAGCGAGGACAGAAGTGGCTCCAGGATCCAGACGCTCATCCTGTGTCCGATTTAAAAACTAAGGATAAGTCAGAAAGAGTTAAACTGTACGAGACAATCATGTTGTTAAGTATTATTATGTTTGTGCTATCAAAGTGCTTTACCAACGGAGTCCATTTCCCCCGCCTGGATATGTTTCATGTGTCTTTGATGTTGCTTTGTATCGAAGTATTTATGCTTTATAGTTTTGGCAAAGCCATTGTTGAATTCTTTAAGGAATTTATGGCTCTGGACGACATTCAATCGGAGGCGGCTGCACTTCCGGAGGCCGACGATTACGAGGACTTGAAATCTGACATCGAAGACGAAATGTTTGATGAAGAAAAAAATTTAGACAGTAAAGAGGAAATGAAGTATGAAGAATTGATTAGTCAACAGCCCGATGAAGAAATTAACGAAAACGAACATGTTTTAAACTTGAGAAAGAGAATTTGGAGAAGGCTCAAACTATAGAAGAACTGAGATATAAACTAGATGCCCTGACTGAAGCAGGAGACGAGATGGAACGAATCATTAGAGACTTGGAACGGCAGAATGAAGAAAAGGATAGAAAAATCAATTTGATGCCTGCCCAAATGGAAAGACTCAGAAAAGAAATAGTGGAGAAGAATAAAGAGACCGAGGACCTAATCAAGGAGAAGGAAGATAGAGACTCGACCTTAATTATTTTGGAAAGTACAGTCTCAGTTCTCGAGATGGAGAGGGAGACCCTCAATTTTGATTTGCAGAAAATGGAAAGTGACAGAAATGGAACGAAAGTCCAACTGGAAAAGCTGAATGAGGACTTGCAGAGGCTTCGAGAGGAGAACGAAAGAAAAAGCAATCAATTTGAAAGTCTGCTGAAGGAAAATGAAGATAAGAGCTTAAGGATTAACTGTTTAGAACACGAATTGGAAGTTCTTACCATTGACAAACAGAGGGCTGACGATAAATTGCAACAGCTCGAGGAATGCAGAAGAGAAATAGCAGAGAAAACGAAGGAAGTAGAGAAAATGAAAGACCTTAACCTGCACAAGGATAGAGAGATCCTGCGACTGCAGAATGAGTGCTCTCTTAAGCAAAAAGAAGTAATCGGCTTGTTAAAAGAAAATAAAAGTGTTGTAGCAGACAGGGCAAACGAAAAGCTGACTGAAATGACGAGAAGGAAAGTCCAACTGGAATTTGAACTCGCTGAGATGAAGGAGGAGTTAGAAACGATGGAGTTTGAGAAGATGGAGACGATAGTGGAACTTGAAAGCCTCCAAGAAGAGAACTCAGCAAAGGACCAGAAGATCAGATCCTTAGAAACAGAAGTCAGAAATCTTCAAGAGGAAAAGCCGAATAAAACAATGAAGGAACTTGGTCTACTATGTAAGGAAAATGAGGTGCTCAAAAGAAAGACGAATGTGGTCAAAATGGTGCCAGAAGAACAGCCTCTATCAGAAAAGAAAACTGATTCGGATAAAACTCGATGCTTAAGGAGGCCTCAGATCAATTGCAAAGACCTCTTCCGACGACTGGACAGCATCGAGGAAGGAATCAACAAACTCACGGCATTGGACCAGCCTTCAGTTGGCACAAGAACATACACAAAAAAAGTCCTCTCTAAAACTCCATCATCAACGAAACCAAATCAGAAGCCAAAAATGAGCAGGAAAGAATTACACCAAAAAATGAGGCTAGAGTCGGCAGCCAGACTACAAAGATTGGAGCAAGAGTCTCAAATGGTAAAGAATCTTTACAAGATAAACTCTGTCACTTAAGGACTCGGCATTTTTAGGAAGACTGATGGTTTGATTACAAAAGAAAGAAGGCGGGACATTTCATATGTTGGAAACAGTTGTGAAACATCTCTGTGGATGGACAAACTACAGCGGCAGGTAGGAATGGCGGCAAGTGCCCGAAGACTGGATTGTTGTGCACCCCCTGTCGAAGACTGGATTGTTGTGCACCTCATCTCGAAGACTGGACTGATGAGCACCTCTCGAAGACTGGACTGATGAGCACCTCTCAAAGACTGGACCGATGAACACCTCTCGAAGACTGGACTGATGAGCACCTCTTGAAGATTGGACTGATGAGCACCTCCTCTCCAAGACTGGACTGTTGTGCACCTGCTCTCCTGCCACATGATACCCTCGGGAATGGGGTATCAATGCCAAATCACATATGCTTAGTAGGCAACCACTGGCGCGGCGTAAGAACCCGTAAGTTTCATGCCTACTTCATATGTGAATTGGATTATGCATTGCACATTGGATCCCATTCTTGCATATACTCTAGTGGCAACCTCTGGCGTGGAGTAAAAACCCGTAAGTTCAATGCCTTTTATATATGCAAAATATGGGTTATGCAATGCATATTGGATCCAAATCTTGCATATACTCTAGTGGCAACCTCTGGCGTGGCGTAAAAACCCGTAAGTTCAATGCCTTTTATATATGCAAAATCTGGGCTATGCATTGCATACTGGACCCCATTCTTGCATACACTCTAGTGGCAACCTCTGGCGCGGCGTAAAAACCCGTAAGTTTCATGCCTTTTATGTATGCAAAATATGGGTTAAGCAATGCATATTGGATCCCAATCTTGCATATACTCTAGTGGCAACCTCTGGCGTGGAGTAAAAACCCGTAAGTTCAATGCCTTTTATATATGCAAAATCTGGGCTATGCATTGCATACTGGACCCCATTCTTGCATACACTCTAGTGGCAACCTCTGGCGCGGCGTAAAAACCCGTAAGTTTCATGCCTTTTATGTATGCAAAATATGGGTTAAGCAATGCATATTGGATCAAGTTCTTGCATATACTAAAGTGGCAACCACTGGCGCGGCGTAAAAACCCGTAAGTTTCATGCCTTTTATGTATGCAAAATATTTGATCCCAGTGTGGCAGGGGCACTAAGACACCGAAGGGTGCAAAGTCAGGAGTCTGGAGGTTCTCCAGTGAATTGCAGGCATCAAATGATGTAGGGTCATAAGACTGAGGATTCCATCTCTCTTGGCTAGCTGATGGAGCTGAGAATGGGGAAGGGTCCACCCCTGGCAAAAATAAACCCCCATTCAGCGACGCTCCACTGGCAAGGATGCCCCAGGGGTGAGATCGCTTATGATCGTTAAAGGCCCATATATATATATATATATATATATATATATATATATATATATATATATATATATATATATATATATATATATATATATATATATATATATATGTATGTATATATATATATATATATATATATATATATATATATATATATATATATATATATATATATATGTATATATATATATGTGTGTGTGTGTGTGTGTTCAGCCAGGAAAATGGTTAAAAGAGAAGACGCTTTCATGTATTTCTACATCTCATCAGGGTTTGGGTATACACTGCCCACAGAATATGCTCTGTCTTACAGTTTAGTTGTACTGTATATACTTCGTTCCGTAACTCGCTTCTCGGTCTAACTCATGCCATGGTTTAATATTGTTATTTTAGCCATTGTTCTACGCATATGTTCTAAACATACGCTTGTCAAAGTCACGTATGCTTGCCTTCAAAATGTTTTCGGTTGCTTCATTTCTTCTTTCGTTATGGGGTAACTCATTTAGGCTATTAAGTGGTTTTAAAAAACCCGTTATCGTTATATACTTAGTTTTTCCTCTTCTCCTCACTAATAAGCGTATTTACACGTATATGTATAGAAACATTCATACACACACACACACACACACACACACACACACATATATATATATATATATATATATATATATATATATATATATATATATATATATATATATATTTTCTGACTCACATCATTATCGAACCCAGGTCTTTCAATTGAAAGACAAGGCTGCTGCCAACCAAGCCACACAAGGCATAAAAGAAGTTGGAACTTAAGTACCACTATTCCTAAGGCATTATCTGGGCAACTGGCTCGCATACCAGCGTGTTTTCCCCAATTCACAATAAGGAAAATTCGAATGAAATGCTGTCAATTGGGCCACTGCTGAGTCAGGGAGTCGGGGAAAACACGCTGGCAAAATTAAAGCCTTAGGTACAGTGGTACTCAGGCTCCAACTTCTTTTTTGACTTGTGTGGCTTGGTTGGCAGCAGTCTTGTCTTTCAATTCTAAGACCTAGGTTCGAACCTGATGTGAGCCAGAAATTTATTTCTGTTACACAAATGATTGCGCGTTGATTATTTCTATTTTTACAGGATGCTAGGCTTAACCTGGTTCCCAAAATCACATAAGATTGCCGCCCCATGCAAATGGAGTGGTATGGTGTCTAAACCAGCATTTCTCTCTCCCAGTTAACCCTCCTGTAGCCTATCTGTCTGCTGTTGTATGTTCTTTTGTACTTTTTAGGCCTGACTGGAGGGAATTCTGCAAGCCCAGCCAGCCGCCATATCATGCGCCTATGCCCTGACCCAGGGTGCTGCAGCCTGGGCTCCCGAAGATCACCCTATTTGCTGGCAGACTCGACTAGAGAGAAGACATGCCATTGTCCCCTAATCTTACTATAGAAGGCGCTACTATGCCGCATGAAGTTATATTCGGGCCTCAACTCATATTATCACATTTGCAGGATATCTCAAGGTATGTCTAGAAACCTTCCCAAATTCTCCTGTGGTCTCCACATGTAGTCTCTCTCCCTTTTGCCACCCTACGTCACACCTTGGGCACCATACAAAATCTTCCACGCTAAAGCCACCCATCGTTTTGCTTGCTTAGTTTAATTCCTGATTAGGAAAGTGTGATTTAAATGATTTTTGGTTTGCTGTGCCCACTCTTGTCCACCCTGAAGACATAATCTTTAAGCATCAGGAGCAATGTTTCTGTAAGCTAGGATAGCTTAAATGTACACTGCTAGAGCCTTGGTACATGCCAGTTCTAGGTTTAATTCAACCCGTCGTCTCTTTCAGAGGGATGCTTTTATCATGTCTGACTTAGGACCATCTCAGCTCGCTTCTCGTTACTCATCTGTAACGTCACGTGTGACGAGACAAGGGACTTTTACCTCTCTGTGGCACCACTGAATATTTATAATTTCCATTCCTTTATTGCATTTACACGTGCGCCAATTTTATATCTGTTTTGTGAGCTTTGTTATTACCTGTTAGTAAATTTGTAAATTGTTCACTGAGTATAATTACACCTTGAAGTAAATTAAAGTCGAATTATCTATTAGTCCAATTATCCAATTCTTTTGTACACATTGCATCTTCTTTTGTTTTACTGGCAGCTATTTTTTAGCAACAGTTGCGCATAGGCAGGCTGGCCAGTAACACTATATATATATATATATATATATGATTATAATCACTTGTGTACGTGATTCATTTATCAAACATTACCACAGATGAAAAATAAGAAACGGGGAAAATTAAATCACTATATTTTTCCAAATTGCACAGTCCTTTAGAAATTTCCACAGTACATACAAGTTATCCCACTGTTCTTTTCCTATTCCTGAATTTCTCTGTTTTCAGTATTTCCAAATTTTCATTCTCCTAAACATAGTCCCTTTGTGTCCCACATCCTAGCATGCACATTTCCCCTCATGACTTGTTCCAAGCCTGAACTAAGTTTGTTCTGTGATAATAATTAGAGCATTCCCACCATAGTGTTACCATGTGCCAATTAAAGCTAATTAATAATTTCCTCCATCGTGAATAATTAATTTCATGTGATATCAATGTAAGTCATACCATTAATTACATTTACTGCTTATGTTCTGAGATCTAGGTGTTGGCCCCTAAGGCAAAACTTCATTCAAAATTCAATTTAAGTCTTCCAACCGGACTCAGAACATAACAATATATATATTTATATATATATATATATATATATATATATATATATATATATATATATATATATATATATATTTATATATAGTATGGGAGATATCAAATAAGCTCATGGGTATTCACAATTTCACTGAGAAATTCAAACCATCTTTAAGATTATATCTAAGATATCGTTCGCTGGACTCTTCTTAAACTTATCCGTGATATCCCTTAATAATTGTAATCCATCAGGCTATGGACAGTTTTTAGACACTCCCTATTTTTCTCCCACAGGTCCTATATCACCTTTATATCTATATAGGGCGGAAAACGTTTTGTGTATTTTATTTCTCTATAAAACCAATTCTAAAAGGATGATTGTTCAGCAACTTTCTTGTTATTCCGGTTCTAAAAAGCTTTTGAAATTCATAATGGACAACAGCTAAGATATGTGTGAAGCAAAGTTTGATTAAAAAAAAAAAAAGTTGTTTCTATTCATTCATTGACATACGAATTCAAGATTTATTTTCGTAAAGATGAAGAAAACCGAGGTAAATAAATATATACCTACTCAATAGTCGCTTTTCATTTTTTGGTTATGCTGTTCACACTCTGTAGTATATCGTAAATGATTACATATTTTGATAAATTATGTATTCTATGTAAATATTTCATTCTACATTTGCTTAACGTATTTGAACTTTGTTAAATTAAGTTTCTTAACGTAACCTTTCAGTTGTCACTTCCTTTAAGTATTATAAATTGAACAGTCGCTTTATCTTGAAGTCTTTTAAAAATTCATAATCGAATAAATTATCAACAGAAACATAAAGACGTATCCATACACAATTAAATCCATTTACAAAGACCAAGTCTATAATATGAATTCATCGTTTAGCAGGCAGCCATTTCTTGGTCAGGAAATGTTGGTCATAAAGTTCTCCTCAACTAAATCTTTGTCCATCCCAAGTTCTACAAAACACTTACTGAAGAAAATTCACATTCCAAGCCTTGTCACCCAGCGATCCTTTGTCATTTCTTCCACGTCTTGGGGTTTTTGTTACTTAATTCTCTAAATAGGTGGAGGAGATGTCGAAGGCAATATGAAGGTTATTATTGCTAAACGCGTTGATATATAAAAAAATTTTTTTATACAAAAAATAGCTTTAGTTAATTTTTCATTTAAAAAATTAAACATCCTTGACCTTCTCATAACTCATTTTATTTGTATGTATATTCACAGACGAAAAGATGAAAGATTAAATGCGAAATAACGTAAATGAGCAGGCAGCTAGAAAGACGAAAAAGAGATAAGTCACTTGAGCGACGATAACAAACTTAATAAAAATGATACATTACGTAAACAAGAAGGGAATTAAAATCAATACAATTTATATTTCCTTAAACTCAGCAGCAGATACTGGATACTGAGGAAGAGGATCTGACCGAAAGCAATATCTGCGATAGGGTGCATTTACGACACAGAAAAGTCACTGTGCTGTTTCATTTTTCCCTGGGGTCCCACTCCACCCAAGGAGCTCTGCAAGACCCGCAAATCCAAATCATCACATAAATGATAATGCACATATTCTGAGAGATTTTTCCTTTTTATTTATACATAGCACTCCATAGTAATTGTCGAATTCACACTGTCAGAGCACTCAGAAAAAAAGGAAAAACGGTAAGTACAATTTTTTCTTGAACGACTTGAGATATTCATTCCTGATACCAAGAGGAAGAATTCACAATGTCAGAGCACTTAGAAAAATAGGAAGAATGGAAAGTACAATTTTTTCTTGAACGACTTGATATATTCATTCCTGATACCAAGCGGAAGAATTCGCACTGTCAGAGCACTCAGAAAAATAGGAAGAATGGAAAGTACAATTATTTCTTGAACGACTTGCTATATTAAGTCCTGATACCAAGCGGAAGAATTCACAGTCATAGCACTCGGAAAAATAGTAAAAATGGAAAGTACAATTTTTTCTTGAACGACTTGATACATTCAAGTCCTCTTACCAAGCGGAAGCTTCTTGCTTTAAACACACGTCGGCAAGTTATTCCATCCATATCACAAACAGGTTGAAGGTAAGTAGACGACCATAAGTGGGGAGCGAACCTTTAGCAATTGAGTGTTTAGAAGCAGCCACAATTCGCTGACTTCTATGCAACCTGCTTGTGTGGTGCGTGCGTTAAGTTGATGCGTGTTTATTGCCATGGTTTATTACAATGTGGACACACTTTAAAGATACAATCTGCGGTAAACGACAACTCAGGACGAAGACATGACTAAGGAGTGATAACAAATGCTACTCCGAGTGACAAGAAGTTATGTCCGGAGTACAAATAAGAACTTCGGGTTAACAAGTGATGAGATCATTTTCTATTTTGTTCAAACCGATTAAGAACCCAGTGGTTTGTCGGATTCTTGGTTTTTTAAACCACTCCATTTCTTCTTGGATTTGATATACATTTTGTTATGTTTAAGCAAATAGAAATTGGTTTTTTCCATGTTTTCTTGGAAAAAATATATGTGATATATATGCATGTATATATATATATATATATATATATATATATATATATATATATATATATATATATATATAAATGTGTGTATATATTATACTAATTAAACCTGATTTTTTTACTATATAGAGTCGTATACCTAATACCAGCATTGGATATAATAATGTGACCAGGAAACTGTTATTAAATATTCTAATAAAATCATATTCACGTATTTATGTAAATAAACCCTTATTAAATCTTATTAAACTATATTTAATTTGTCTAGAAGAATAACTTCCTAACCCAGTCAGCAGAAAAAAATGCAGGTACCATAACACTATTTGAAAAAATTAAAAATAAAATTCAACGAATCAATAGGCCTAGAGGAAAACCTGTCCACTGACCCATCTAAACAACGATCTTTGCTCAAAGTATGTGAATAAATACCAGTTCATAAGCCTTCTCTATTCCCGATCTATTCCAAGTTTTGGTGTTCCAGTCCAACAGAAGACAACATCTGCTTGGAGTGCTTTGGTTTTCATTTAGACATTCCTGACAGAATATTATACTAGAAGCAATCAAAGGCAGGTGAGACAAGTATACCGAGCTGGTAAAGCTTGCTGTAGAGCTGTTAATCAGCTCAGTGGTCTGGTAAAACTAAGGTATACTTAACTTTGTCTAAATGAGAGACGGTGTTTTCGCTTTTGTTTGTTATGTAGGGATGTTAAAATAACCTTTTATACTATATCTGCGGGTGTATAAATCCCAAACTGGTATAACTCGGGACGAATAGCTCCGATAGAACAAAACATATAAATGAAACTAAACAAAACATAAAAAAAAAAGATGATTCCTGGTGTTTATTTTCTTAAAATCTATGGGTTTTTGTTTAGAAGAGCAAAAATTTTAAACAATGGCTTCTGTTAATCTTGATGCTGAACATTTTTTTAGAAATTTCGTTATGAAATGTTTACAATGACACCGCAAAATGAATTCAAGTGTAGAGTTCGCCTGTCAAAACAGCGAAGACATTAACGAGTTTAAGGGAATCGTAAGGTCACTGGATGTTGTTACACCGACTAAAGTTTGGTAAGGTATGGGTAACTGATTCAGCGAAAAGCGTGAAAAAGCGTGATGTTACAAAGCGTGATGTTACAAAGCCTGATGTTACCGAAGGAGGGAGGAATGATCAGTGAAATAAACAGACCGCAACGCCGGCCTTGCTAATGGATAACTTCCAGGGTCTCAACACTTAATCTTCATCAGTTAACCAAAGCCCAAAATAAGAACGTTTTGGAGGAGTTTTACAAATAAAAAAAAAACTTTACATGTTGGCCCAAGACAGTTCTATCACTTTGTATTGTATTTTGCTAAGCATACAACTGTTCCTAGGCAACATTTTGGATTTCAGTCACGTCGAAAACGCCTCCTGTTTGGCTTTCAACTTTTATGGTATCCGATAGTTTTTCTACAAGGCTCGCCATCTTTTATACTTGAAATAAATATGAGACTCCTATATTTCTATAAAAGAAAAATGCGTCCGTATCCACTGCAGCAATTATCTTTCAGAGAGGAAGTTAAGAATTTTGGATATTGCCGGAAAACAGTTAACACCAAGGTTGGTCTTATAATTATTCTTTGCGTTCCTCATTGGCGGTTCGATATCGTTCTAGGCTAGCACTTTGCTGGGCCCGCGTTCGATTCTCCGGCCGGCCAATGAAGAATTAGAGGAATTTATTTCTGATGACAGAAATTCATTTCTCGGTATAATGTGGTTCGGATTCCACAATAAGCTGTAGGTCCCGTTGCTAGGTAACGAATTGGTTCTTAGCCATGTAAAATAAGTCTAATCCTTCGGGCCAGCCCTAGGAGAGGTGGTAATCAGCTCAGTGGTCTGGTTAAACCAAGGTATACTTAACTTTTGCAGCTGCAAAAGAAAGTTAAGAGTTTTGGATATTACCAGAAAACAGTTAACACTAAGGTTGGTCTTATAATTATATTTGCAGCTGCAAATAAATTGCAAAGAATTTCGTCTTAACTGCAGCGTATGAACCAAGCATAAAAGCAAAGCTATAAACATTTTCCTTCCTTCTGTTCCACAGACCTCGTTTTTTACAACGATTCCCTTTTATACGTCTTTAATGGCGTATTTAAACAGCCATGAAAGATAAGGCATCCTATTTTCCTTCCTTCTGTTCCAGACCTTATTATAACCTGTTCCGTGACCGTGTAGCCTCTCCCTTTGCGGCGCCGACCCCATCCTCAAAACAACCTCGCCCCCGCCCCCCTCTCCCCAAAACACACCTCGAGACTCGCCATTTCCGGTTCTGGACCACATTCTTGCTCAAAGATTTTTATAGTCGCTGTTCCGAGTGCTTCCTATGAAGGCGATGCGGTTTTGTTAGTTGATTTGTTTGAGCTGAGGTGTGTGCAATGGTGCTTAGGTTTATTAACTGTCACTATACTCTGGGTGATTCTTAATATTTTCATGTTTTCGGTTTATTTTTGAATTGGTATTTTCATCAGTCCTTTAACTTTATAGGATATTTTTTTTTTTGTTACTGAGTCTGGTTTATCATGAATTTTAAAGTAAACAACGGTTCATTTCACTACCGATTACACCAGCCTTTTGTTTATTGCCATCTCTCTCTCTCTCTCTCTTTCTCTGCTGGTGGATGTAAGGATCTACCGAATGTTTCTTTGCATTATCTTAAGCCTCTTTTTTTAATATACTCATCTTCAACACGAAAGAGTTCTTCTCTGACCTAAGGCATCATACTTAATACTGGAGTATACCTTAACATGCAATTAGGCTATTTACTTTTATTGACACATGATACAGATGTCACAGTGTGTACTGCAAATCTTACAGCGTGTATACAACGTATCACATAACTAGCATTTGTATATTAAAGGGAATGCTTTTAAAATCTAGATGAACACCTTGAAGATTTCAACTTTCCTCTCTCTCTCTCTCTCTCTCTCTCTCTCTCTCTCTCTCTCTCTCTCTCTCTCTCTCTCTCTGTGCACGGCTTTACAAAAGATGATTTTCCAAAACTGGTTGTCATTTTCATTTTTGTAGGTTATATCATATACTACATTTTGTGCTAAATTCCTTTAGAGAAATGAAATCATACTTGTCGTATTTCCTTTTTACCATGTACGGAGACGTTCAGAAAGGTTTACATAATAAATAAGATATATCCCAGTACTCAGTCTGTTATAAAACTTTAAAAGTCATGAAAACATCTGAAGGTCTGACAGTGATGTTTTGTGATTTGCTTTGTATCTGATCACCAACAGCTAATACATGGAACCTCTCTTTTACTTTTCTTATTGCTCTGAGCGACTTCAGATCTTTTTTTTTTTTTTTCCTGATATATTAGATCCTTCTCATACGTCTTTCATTTAATTTTAAAGTATTATCACCATGACAAAAGCACGCATGAAGACGCCTAAGTTCTTAGTTAACGTCTCCGCTATGATTTTAAGTTTTCTCCTCAGTTTCTTGCAAGTTTGTTTATCTGCACGATTATCTAAACATTTTAACTTCAGCATGTCACAATTCCTAGTGCTTATACGAGCCGTGGACCAAGAAGTAATCCTTGAATCTCGGAATGATGTCAACCGCTAATCAAGGATTTATATCCAGATCAGATGGAAGTAATTCTTCAGAAATCACGATTGGGATTACCTTGTAATGCGTATATATACATACACATATATATGTATATATATTTACATATATACATATATGCACACAAACACACATTATATATATGTGTGTGTGTGTGTGTGTGTGTGTGTAAATTAACATAAGCTATCTCCCCATAAAAAGCAAATTCAACTGCTAAGTCTTAGAGAAATCCCATGTGTAGAAAACTTCCCCAATTTTAAGCCCCCTGCTTATATATATATATATATATATATATATATATATATATATATATATATATATATATATATATATATATATATATATATTGTTATCTTGCAATCATTCTGGAACTTCCTATCTCTTAAGCGCCTTCCTCTCCAATAACTCTTCCAACCCATCTGACCCACCCCTTTCTAGGTCTGTCCCCATCCCCTCCCTCCTACCACTTTTAAATTATAAACTCTTTTCACTAACCTCTCAACCCTTTTCATACTTCTAAGGATCCCCGCCTTTCTCATTCTCTCTTTTCTTCTTAAACTCCATAACATCATACAATTCAAATAATTCATCTCAACTGCTTCGTCCTATTTTCTTTCGTTCACACTTCACTTCCACAAAGGAGAGTTGGCTCAACAATCCATTTCAATATTCACACCTTGGTTTTCATAGTCAATCCGAGTCATTTTCCCAATCTCATCGTACATCCTGCTACCTTCTTTGCTTCGCCTATTCTGTGACTCATCTTTAATCTTATCCAACAATCATCATTTAGGTTTAATCCCAAAATTTTATATGAATCAGCTGTTTTCATTTTTAAACTATTCATTCATTGCTCATCTTTCTGATTTCCTTTAACCTTCAAAACCTTGCTTTGCTCACTTTTACTCAAAACTTTCTTCTCCTTTAAACAATGTAAAAAGGCTTTCATTATTTCCTGTAGTTTCTACTGATTTTCCCCTATTAGTAATGCATCATATGCAAACTTTTGCTCGTTGCAAGCTCTTTGAATCATAGAGAGCTTGCAACCAGCTCTTTCCACTTTTCTCTCTATTTGTTATAATAATTGCTGACAGTAAATCGGATAATCGGATAATTCCTCATTACTAGAGGAATTATCATCATAGATATCTTCCCCCTATGGTAATAAGAATTTTCTTTTTAACATTCAGGTTCAATAACTGCAAGGTTGCTAATAATTCAGAAATAATCTGAATAAATGAAGCCTGGATGCAGCTGTTAACGAAACGGTTGCAATTGCAATATATTTTCTCTGCGACTGAATCAAGTGCCGTTTTCTTTGAGATTCTGATTGAAATGCAACTATTTTTTTTTTTCTAGGTTATCTCTTGAATCAAAATTGTACTGCAAAACACTTTTACGAGTCTTCAAGCAACCGGAGAACAAATTCATTCTGGTGCGAGATCCTTGCTACTAGAGTTTACCAGCGTTTTTTGTTTATCATTAAAATCTAAAAGATTTCATATAACCTTTTACATCATGGCATTCAGTTTACCGACCTATGTTCCGAATACTGATTTCACGTCTTATATATATAAATCTGACACCTGAACTACGTCACATATAGCATAAAGTTTTCCAAAGCATCGCTTCGATAACTGCCGTCCACACTCGCAAAAGACGTGAGAAATGTGTCTATAATATTTACCAAACTGAATTTGACCACCAAGTAGCGCACGCAGAGTTGGGCGTGGCGTTCTAAGGGACTCTCTATTTGGCCATGGATGACGCATTTGTGAGACAATCAAAGTTATGTTGTTGAACGTGTTACGCTCAGCAAGGGGTCTACGGAATAAGCATGATGGAAAGGCAATCATTTTGCCCCTAGCGAAATGGGGTACTGAAGGGTGGTTGGCTGAACGTGGTTGGGCGAGTGTCGAGTTGGGTTGGCGTCTCAGGAGGACCAGAATTCTAAACAGACAGTAAAGTATTGCTTAAGTATTGCTTTAGGTTTCAAGATCCTTACGAGAAGAGCAAAACAATAATAAAGATGTGATGGAATAACAAAAAATTATGAACATTCATGAAGGTTCCACAGCGATTGACATAAATTACATAAAAATAAAATATTTCAAAATCCACAAATCTAAACAGACAGTAAAGTATTGTTTTAGGTTCCAAGATCCTTACGAGGAGAGCAAAACAGTAATAAAGATGTGATGGAATAACAAAAAATTATGAACATTCATGAAGGTTCCACAGCGATTGACATAAATTACATAAAAAAAAAATATTTCAAAACCCACAAATCTAAACAGACAGTAAAGTATTGTTTTAGGTTTCAAGAACCTTACGAGAAGAGCAAAACAATAATAAAGATGTGATGGAATAACAAAAAATTATGAACATTCATGAAGGTTCCACAGCGATTGACATAATTTACATGAAAAAAAATATTTCAAAATCCACAAATCTAAACAGACAGTAAAGTATTGTTTTAGGTTCCAAGAACCTTACGAGAAGAGCAACACAATAATAAGGATGTGATGGAATAACAAAAAATGATAAACATTCATGAAGGTTCCACAGCGATTGACTTAACTTACATGAAAAAAATATTTCAAAATCTTATATGTTGTTAATTACAACGGACACAATAAAATCATACTTGCTAAATATAAAGAAATGAGTTTATTCTATAATAATAGCAATACTAAGCAAAGCTAAATTTATATTTTTGTATCTACTTTCCCTATGTATAACACATGGAGTCTCAGTGTAATGAAATCCAAGTTTAATTGGTACAGAATGGTCAACAAGAATGGTAAACAAAACGTAATTGACATGACTTGCCGTCATTTTTTCCGGTACAGGAACAATGTTAGTAGGTACACCGTTATTAGGAGATATGTCATCAATAATTATAATTGCTAATTGCAAACAATGGCAAAATCAACTAAAGAAGAAAATTGCAAAATCACCCAGAAAATCTAATCTATGCAAAAAGAAAATTAGAAAACAAACTATGCAAAAAGAAAATTAGAAAATAATCTATGCAAAAAGAATATTAGAAAATAATCTATGCAAAAAGAAAATTAGAAAATAATCTATGCAAAAATAAAATTAGAAAATAATCTATGCAAAAAGAAAATTAGAAAATAATCTATGCAAAAGAAAATGAAAAATAATAAAAAAAATAATCTATGCAAAAAGAATATTAGAAAATAAATTTAGAAAATAATCTATGCAAAAAAAATTAAAAATATTAGAAAACAATCTATGCATATAGAAAATTAGAAAATAATCTATGCAAAAAGACAATCAGAAAATAATCTATGCAAAAAGAAAATTAGAAAATAATCTATGCAAAAGAAAATTAGAAAATAATCTATGCAAAAAGAAAATTAGAAAATAATCTATGCAAAAAGAAAATTAGAAAAAATAATCTATGCAAAAAGAAAATTAGAAAATAATCTATGCAAAAAGAAAATTAGAAAATAATCTATGCAAAAAGAAAATTAGAAAATAATCTATGCAAGACGAAAATGAGAAAACAATCTATGCAAAAAGAAAATTAGAAAACAACCTATGCAAAAAGACAATTAGCCTAGAATATAAAGGCAACACTTATGTGCATATCGAGGTTGCTTCCTTTATTTCCGCTTGTATAAAGTATGTTTCCGCTGGGAACAGCAGATCACTCGCTCAATATCATCAGCATCAAAATCAATCTAAAATGACACGCGTGTCGAAGGTCTTACCTGAGAAGGGGCGGTCGCGTTATTGTGAGGCAGATGAACACACATACTCCCCATCCTCGACATGTGCTGGAAGGTGGGCCTTTGCTCAAACACACACAAAAGAGGCTTATTTCCTACTGCTCAGCGAGGGAAAAATCACAGCTCTGCCACTATTGAACACGATGCACTGTGCCTTAAATGGATTGGCTCCTTGGGACACACGCAAACCAGTTATTAGGCTGGTTTACTACCTGACGATGTGCAGTACTGATGAAAATGCACTGTTTAAGATGGAAACTGTTCTTTTCCTAATACAGATTCGGGTCCACTCTAACACTACAACGAAGAGGATTAACTTTTCGAAATGGGGATTAGGCATTTAAAATTTGTCCATGTAGGGATTAAGTACAGAAATTTTCTTTTTTATTGTACGAAAGCTGTGCAAGTTCACATTTAGGAAAGGCTCGGCCATCAGGCCTCCAAAACACAGCAAATTTTAGGTTACATGATGGAACTTAGTGACTTTCAAAATAATGAAGTAAGTTTATTTCTGTACCTCAACTTTTGTCGCTGTTTATAAAATAAACACTTAACAACGCCTTTTAGGATAAATTTTCGACACTTTGTCATCTACTGGACTGTTTGCGTCAGTCACATTTCTCTGCTACGGGCAAAATACAGATTATATTTCGTCTTGCTAACTGCACAGAAACGTCATCTTCTCTGACGACCGCTTTTTATACACTATTAGCCAAAATGACCAATAAACAAATAATGCCTTGAATATTCTTTGACTTGAATATTAGTTTTCACTGGCTATTTCAATTGCAACCGTAAGCAACTTAGGTTACATAAAACTACAGCTACCCACTTATATATATTCCCTGTAAAATAATACAAAAATATAGACGCACAACATTTACGAACCAACACGAATTACAAAAATAAAAAGATAAATACACTTCAACACACGATAAGCACTTAAAGCTTAATTATGGCAAAATCTGGATTGTTGTTTTTCTGTAGAGTATATACAGTATATATACAAACATATATATATACATAATATATATTTATATATATATATATATATATATATATATATATATATATATATATATATATATATATATAACTGCGAAATATTTTCTGTTAAAACAGAATTCCATCAAATACAAGGGAGCCCATAGAAACGCCAAAATGTGGAAAATGAAGGCTATATTTCAGAGACCAAACTGTCTCTCTCCTCAGGCAAGTAGTGAGGAGAGAGACAGTTTGGTCTCTGAAATATCGCCTTTGTTTTCCATGTTTTGGCATTTCTATGAGCTCCCATATATATATATATATATATATATATATATATATATATATATATATATATATATATATATATATATATATATATATATATGTATATATATATATATATATATATATATATATATATATATATATATATATATATATATATATTTCTAACTCGCACCAGGCCCGAACCCTGGTTTTTTAAATGAGAGACCAGGGCATTAGCAATTCACTCACACAAGTAATAAAAGAAGTTGGAACCTAAGTACTCCGTACCTGAGGTTTTACCCAAACAGAGTACTTAGGTTCCAGATTCTTTTATGACTTGTGTGGCTCAACTGCTACCCCCCTGGGCTGTCATTTGAAGGACCAGGGTTCAAGCCCAATGTAAGTCAGAGATGTCTTTCCGTGAAACACGTTCTCGTTTTCATTATTTCTAACAAACAAACACACACACACACACACACACATATATATATATATATATATATATATAGAGAGAGAGAGAGAGAGAGAATTTCTCTTACAGACAACAATCATTAAATTGCAATGCGAATGCATTGTTTAAGATCTTATCACCAAGATTCTCAAGCCTTCCACACTTTTTTTTAAGTTAAAGTTTAAAGGAGGACATTTAAATATATTATTATGGTATTCCTATTAAATCTTCCTAACTGCAATTTCATCATCAAGGCTTATATCTTGAGGGCGAATAATATAAATGTTAAACAAAAACCGGTTAAGAATGCTAAGCTTCTCTGAACATGTTACGGTCAGGATTGAAAAATAAAAGTAAAATGACAACACGAAAAAAATATAATAATGTTAATAGCAGTAACAATTTAACAATGATAATAATTAGAATTATATGAGTAAAAATAGGAGCTAGCGTTAACATTTTATCACATCAGTATCAATTATTGTTCCTCAAGTCCCATTATTTCTTTCCGTATGTAGATCATTTGAATTAGTAAATGATTTCTGCAACATCGTGGATACGTCTCCATTACGTCTCCAACTATCGTTATCGTCAGGAAATGGCGATAACTCTTTTGTAAGACTATTGCTTCCAAAAAAAAAAAAAATCGTTATCGTCAGCAAATGGCGATAACTCTTTTGTAAGACTAATGCGTCCAAAAAAAAATCGTTATCGTCAGAAAATGGCGATAACTCTTGTAAGACTAATGCTTCCAAAAAGAAAAAAAATCGTTATCGTCAGAAAATAGCGATAACTCTTTTGTAAGACTAATGCTTCCAAAAAAAAAAAGGCCTCAAGGCAGGGAAAATAAAATCTTCTGCTCCATTTAAAATAACTTAGACGCTTTTTTTTTTATTTTAGCCATTATTCACATCATTTCAATCCTTAGTCCACTAAAAATGTTCAGTTATTCATTTCTTTTCCGTCAGAATTAGCGAAAAGAACGGGCACCACCTGAAGAAGATTCTAATATCACCCAGGAAGAGATCAGAACTGTCAACACGAGATTTACCAAGGAAAGCAAACATCACCACAAGAGTAAATCACACTGGAGAATATTTCCACAAGATCAAACAATTTCCAGTGCGTACCCAACAAACTGTAGAACACCGATTCATACCTCATGGCAGACCATGCCAAACCCCTTGGTTAAAATGTAATCGAGATATAAATCTGCATTTTCAAGGATGCAGAACTCCAGTTAAGTGTATCTTAGTTTAACCAGACCACTGAGCTGATTAACAGCTCTCCTAGGGCTGGCCCGAAGGATTAGTATTATTTTACGTGGCTAAGAACCAACTGGTTACCTAGCAACGGGACCTACAGCATACTGTGGAATCCGAACCACATTATACCAAGAAATTAATTTCTAGCACCAGAAGTAAATTCCTCTAATTCTTCATTGGCCGGCCGGAGACTCGAACTCGGGCCTAGCAGAGTGCTAGCCGAGAACTCTACCGACTCGTCCAACGAGGAACGGCAGAACTCCAGTGAAACCTAAGAAATGTCTCCATTGCTACCCTCTCCAAAATATTTCTAGAGGTGTTCCAAATTTTTTCATTCCATAATTATTTCGAAATATAACACCGTTAGGCTGCCTATTTCTTCCCTGTCCATATTAAGTCAACAAACCCATCTAATTATTTTTTTTCCAACTGCGATCGTTACCCAATTATTCTCCATCCCGTCAGACCTAGAGCAAGTCAAGACCACGCCAAACCTTTTATATGACAACAGTTCATAACACCGTAGGCGAAGTTCCAGAATAATAGGGAATGAAAACACTCCAAATGTTTTTAATACTACGAAAACAGCGAATGTAAGAAGAAACCGAGATGATAATTCATATGAAACAGCGCACAATGCTAGCTGTTTAGATAAACAATCATTAGGACTCGGGATGACCTTGCTTTCCTAAGGAAAAAAAAAAGAAGACGACCATTCTATTTATTCATAAGTGCTCAGACGAAGAGCAAATTACTGTACGTATTACATTCAAAGAGACAACGCCACGCCTGGTACCCTTTATTGCTGATGCCAGTTACCAACCGAGCATAATAGCTATCTCTATGAATCTTCAATTCTCCTAAGTGACGCTTAACACTACAAGGAATCTTTGTGCTCCACTAATATAAGCTTTAATTTGCATGAGAGAAGCGAGTCAGAATTGTACAATGCACATAAAAGAAGTGCGTTTTTACAAGTGCATAGCAAGATGCACTATATGCCTTTTTTTTTTTTTACCGGGGGTGGGGGAGGGACCCAGGTGTTGTCACTCCGGTTCTGAGCGAGTCTTTTGAGGGTAGGGTTGCTAGCCCCATGTTTATTTATTGACTCTGGCTATCACCGTCAGTTATATAACTACCATGTACAGAATTCATTGTCTAGCATACATATACATACCTACAGTATATGTATGTGTATATATATATATATATATATATATATATATATATATATATATATATATATATATATATATATATATAATATGTGTAGTGTGTTTGTGTAACATATATTCTACGTAAAAATAAATACAGTACATATATATACAGCATTATATATGTATGATAGAGTGGTCTGTTTTTAAACTAAGATATAACTATATTTGTATATATATATATCTATATATATATATATATATATATATATATATTATATACTGTATATAGTTATAATATTATTTAAATAATATTATAACTATATATATATATATATATATATATATATATATATATATATATATATATATATACATACATATATATATATGTATGTATATATATAAATATATATTGTATATACATACATATATATACATATATACACACACTATACATGTATATATAACTATACATATATATGTATAATATACATTTACATATATATGTATATATATATATATATATATATATATATATATATATATATATATATATATATATATAGCTGTAAATAACATTTCTATATCATAATGAGACTAACCAAATTTACTCACACGCAAAGATTTTTTCGGAATGAACAAAAACAAAAACGCAAGCCAACTGCTTTTGCTTAAATTCCCATCAGCAGCGAGGCCTAAAAGACTCTACCAAAACGTCATTCCCAGAGCAAATGCTTAGGCCCAATCGGCTAACAGAGGTGAATAACCATCTCACTTCGAAGGGTGCAAGACCTCCTCAAGAAGGGTTTGCCAAGACGTCAGAATCGAGAAACAGCCTGACGAGATTCCCAGTACTTCATGCCCATACACCTGTTTTTATTATTACCTACTCATTTCACGTGTCTATTTACACTTACGTATAATACATACATACATACATATATATACACATATAAATTTATGACTCACATCCGGATCGAACCCAGGTCTTTCAATTGAAAGGCAAGGGCGCTGCCCACAAGGCCGTACAAGTAATAAAAGAAGTTGGAACCTGAGGGCAACTGCACCCAGGGAATTACCTGGGCAAGCTAACTGCTTGCATACCAGCGTGTTTTCGCCAGCTTCCCGACTCAGCAATGACCCAGTTGACAGCATTTCACTCGAGTTATCCCTTCTGAGTGAATAACATTATATATATATATATATATATATATATATATATATATATATATATATATATATATATATATATATATATATATATACATATTACAACTTTTGACGAAGGAAGGACGCTAGTCTTGTTATCGAATCTGAGAATAATCAGCTCATCGTCTGCATTATACACATTCTCAAAGGACCTACTTGTATAATTACCTTATGAAAGAGAAAAATATCTATGTGGCCTATTACGAATACCATAATCTTATCCCTTTAAACATAAATCAACATCTTCCTTTTCCTCGATTAGAAATACACTTTGCTTCTTTTACCGAGTAACAATATTACTCTCTCCTTTCCACATGTCTTTCAAAGCCTACGGTCAACATTCCGATTCCCTAATATGGGGTATTACCGATACCCTAATTCAGTTCTGCCAAGGAATATATAGTGAATAGTCGTTACCCCTTTACTTACACCAACATTCACTGAGAGGTCAAGGAACTTTGGAAGTTCTCAGTTCTAGCAATAAAGATTACTCTGAACTGAAGTCATATTCCTGGAAAAGATCGCCTCATGAGGAGTAGAATAGAATATAGGGTTAGGTCAAAGGCCAAGTGCTGGGACCTACGAGGTCACTCAGCGCTGAAACGGAAACTGGCAGTAAAAAGGTCTGAGAGGTGCAACAGGAGGCAAACCTCACAGTTGCACTATGAATCAATTGTTAGGAGAGGGTGGAAAGGAAGATGGGAGAAAGAGAATATGAAAGGAGGTACAGTAAAAGTCCTCATGAGGAGTATTCATCTTTCTTCATATTATATGAAAATTTTATTTCATATCAAAACATTCATAATTTCAACCGCGAAAGACATGACTCAAGGTGAAACAAATTACTATACGGGAACAAGATTATAATTCATAATTTAATATCTTTCTGATTCCTATTATAATAATAATAATAAAAACTATAGATACGGAACGACTTCTATTACCATAACTGATTTCAAGAAGCCACGTGGAAGAGGATTCCTAAAAAAGAGTAGCCATTCCATAACAATAATTACCAAGCCACTGCTGCACCACCTAAACCCTACCACTATCGAAATGCCTTTACAGACCCCCCAGCCAAAATCAACACCTACACAACATCCTAACCGGCGCCCACCTCTACTCATCGCTACTGCCCCTCCATCAACACACCCATTCCACAACCCCAAACGCCTACACGATACACCCGTCCCCCCGCCGCCTTGTTAAACACGGGGCAACCCCCTCCTTCATATCTGATGCATATCTCTATTGGCGAGTTTCTTCCAGGACATTAAGGGCGTCAGGGTCTGTTGACAATTTTCCTTGTGGGGTCTTCCTAATGATGAGTTACTGGACATGCGTGATGGTAAATACGCTTTAGCAGGTTGTACGTATGGACGCCAAGTAGATTCTTTGTCATACATATTGGCATGAATACTGACCCATATACTGTGTGTATATATATATATATATATATATATATATATATATATATATATATATATATATATATATATATATATATATATATATATATATATATATATATATATATATATATATATATATATATATGCATATATACACATATATATCACACATTACCACAGGTGAAAAATAAGAGACGGGGTGTATTTGTGACTTCTAATACTCTGTATCACTCCTTCGTCAATGGATTGAAAATAAGTCGAAACCGGTCAGGACCTACACCCCGTCTCTTCTTTTTCACCTGTGGTAATGTGTGATAAATGAATCACGTCTAAAAGTGGTTATAATCATCATACATATACGTATATATATATGTATATGTATATACTGTATATACATGTAGGTTATATACATATATATACTGTATACATATATAACATAAATATATACATATATTTACATAAACATGCACATATGTCAAAGAAAAAACATGCATCATAGTAGAAACGAGAGTTTTCGTTACATGTTCTGTACAAGTACAGAGAATAAATACTAGTAATCTGTACAGAGATTATCGTACACATCACCTGCCAGAAAAAAACTTACTCAAGATAACACAAGAGCAAAGGCACAGCGGTAAAGGAGGCAAAGTTAACCCACCTGTCCATTAACGAAAGGCAAAAAAATTATCGACATCCAAATACGGGAAAGGGACACGGCAGTAACATCTACAAGTTCCACCCACAGAGTGGGCGAGGGAGGCGCCCCCGGGGGGTGGGGGGGAGTTCACTGCACCTTCTCTCTAAATTAGGGCTTTTAGCCACGTCGCTTACAAAATATAATCTAGAAATATAATATTTCAGTCATGAGGATTTTTCCTTTTAAAAAAGAACTATTTGATATCAACTTCATCTTGTCAACTTGCGCGAACCTTCAATGATTTTTAGGAGCAACGACCGATGGGATGGGCATCCTCATTCACTTTTCTAGCCCAGGCCGGAAGAAAACAAGAATAAAAGTAAATGAAAGAAAAAGGATTCAGTTTGACAACAGGGAAAGCATTAGGTCTGTAAAGACTTCATAAACACCACGAATTTAAATCGCTGCGTTACAGCATTCTAGATACAAAACTCAAAACAATAACAAAAACATGACAACATAAATATTCAATCATCATGACAACATAAATATTCAATCATTTCATCCGATTAAACAAAGAAATCGGCGAAAAACAACCAAGGCATCTGCAAAAACCCTGAAAATATTTTGTTTGTTGAAATCGATCGAGAATTGTATTTCCCATAAATTCATTTGTAACGGATTATGAGTCAGGCTACTTCTTCGTTACCCTCTATGCTTTCTTAAACCTTTATATCAAAATCAGAACGACACAATAAGGTATTAACTTGAAATGCCATCAAATGCCATTGACCATTGTCACTCTGACGCCTTTCTTTTAAAACCAAAGGCCGATGAGGCAGGCAACTTAATGTCCCATCCTAATCCAGGTCCGGAGATAAAAAAAAAAATAGGAAAATCACGGATAAAAGGGCTGGGCTTAACCGCCTTTTAAAAAAGAAAAATTCTCAGTCAGGAAAACCAGAGGCAGGAAGTGTATTCCGAATCTTGTAGCACAGGGAACGAGACAGTCACTGAAGTGGGCAATCCTATGAAGCTTATGTATTTACACAGATCAATCAATCAGTTACTAGAAAATCTACTGTACATCTTTTTTTATATATTTTTTGTCGAGCTTAATCTAACGCAAGGCATCGAATATTTCATCAATGGATATACTGAAGCAGGTGTGTCCTTTTGACAACGACTACTTATCAAATACTTATTGGCAAGTGGGCAACCCCCATTACAAGTTAAGTTATATCTTAGTTTAATCAGACCACTGAGCTGAATAAAAGATATCCTAGGGCTGGCCTGAAGGATCAGATATATTTTACGTGGCTGAGAACCAACTGGTTACCTAGCAAGGGACCTACAGCTTATTGTGGAATCCGAACCACATTATGACGAGAAATGAATTTCTATCACCAGAAATAAATTCCTCTAATTCTTCATTGGACAACCACCACTAGAAGCATTCTGAGAACAAAATAATAAAATAAATACCGTAAAATCCAGAAGTAAATTAAAACATTATCCTTAAATCTCAAATCATTTTTTCATAACTGATTAAATTAATAAATAGATCATGAACTATAAACAATAACAATTTATTCTTTGATGAACGCAAAGAAAGTGAAGGTCATGAACATCCCATTCATACTATCTCCATTCAGCTTAGGAAATTAATTACAACCTGTAATGGCCGTACACAAATAGTAATCGAGGAAGCATAGTCTCCATTATACTTAATTCCACCACAGTTGAAAAATTCACAATGCGTTCTTTTAAAAAATATCCTTCTGCGACTTACGGGGGGAATTTTTAAAACCAGCTGCATAAAAAATTATATTTTTAGTCCCACAGTCCAGCTCTTCCATACACAACTCATATTCACATCTCAAGCAGATATTACGTAAAATATCTATAGGCTAAGTAATTTCACAACATCACGAATCTGTGGTGCATCACTATATTGTGATCGAAAATAATGAGTAAAAAACCACAATAAGGTAATTGATAAACTTTTTTGTATTTTTTTGTATCTTGAAAAATACAGTTTACCAATTACATTATTGTGGCTTTTTTACTCAATATCATGAATGGACGAGTGAATGAAAAACTGCGTAAGATAAGGACCTATTTAGCAACTTCCAAAGCATCTAAATACAAAATTATGATAACATGAGTTTTACATTCAACATCTAAAGTAAATTTTAGGATAAATAAGCATGCAATGCTGCTAAAAAAAATTTCAAAGGATGCTAAGAGAAGGAAAATTATCTAATCATCACTTCGCTATTTTTTTTACGAAAAAGAAGGTAAGACATAACAAAAAAAGAAAAGAACCTAAATGGTCTACCGTTAGAAAAGGAGAGAAATAATAAATAGAAGGATAACTGGAATTCTCACTACAAGGAAAGTAAAATTTCTTGAACTTTTTTTTTTTAATTAAACTAGATGAAAACAGTCACTGGAATAACAGTTACGATTCAAATAGAAAATCTGTAAATAAAACGAAAACATTAAGAACAAATTTCCATAGAATTATGCAACAAATGACATATGGCAGAGATCAGTTAAAAGGCAGGCAGAGAGAGAGAGAGAGAGAGAGAGAGAGAGAGAGAGAGAGAGAGAGAGAGAGAGAGAGAGAGAGAGAGAGAGAGAGAGAAATAAAACTCTCCAGGAAGACAGAAATTAATAATCCGGTACTTTTAAGACAGAGAAAAGACATTGAAAAAAAAAAAATTTCCTTTAGTTATGAAATATACAAATGAAATTAACTAGTATCATGTTTCAAGATGGTTTCTACAAAAAGTGGCTGCAAACAGAGAGGAATTTAAAACAACTCAGTATTTTGGAAATGAAACGCATTAGACTGAAGAACAAGGCATCTGAAGGAATGTGCTTCATTACAATCGCGCTTGAAATTTGTACATGAAGTCCATTAAGCAATATTAGGCGTTTTATCTATTAAAGGAACTAAAGAACTGAATCTGTGTGGCCTTTAAAATCCCAAGATAAACAACGTAATGTAATATCATCAAAGCAACTTAGTGTTACATAATTTATCTAGTAAATTGATATCATCAGGCCCAACTTATTTCGTAGAGGTCAATGAAACCACGAATACACATGTATTACAAATATACATGAGTTATCTGACAATCGCTTCACATGCATGAGTCATCCATACACAAAAAAAAATCTCTCGTGCGTATATACATAAACGTGTTTATTTGCGTATCTATTATGAAACACAGATACTTCAGATACCAAAGAAAAATCCACAAACTCAAACTGAAGGGAGGAAAAATAAACTGAAAAGTAAATGCCTTAAAATAGAATGCCTAACATGGAGGATTCCTTATCAAAGATAAAGCTATATAAGATTTAATGCCAGAGCTGTTTATCAGCAAACATCAACCATACAGGTGATTTCCTAAACGCTCTATCGCTGTTGCTGACAGCTGTCAGCGATTTTGAAAGCTGACGACATTCGGCAACGTGTATGAGAGAGAGAGAGAGAGAGAGAGACCAACTGGCGTACAACCACTGTCTTCAGGACCGAACTCAATTAGCCTATGCACTTATGGAAATGTGGTGTGTGGCATGCATTTCTTATCAGGTTCTTTTCGTAAAATATAAGTGGACAAAATACCCAAAGAAGTTGAAACAAGAAAAGAAGACATGTTAAGCCAGAATTGAATGACGTATTGCCTTGTACAGAATCAGTCAAGTGTGTCAGACGTATTCAAAACATTTTTCATGTCTTGGAAAATATTTTACCGTCCTCAAATGTCAAGCAAAACAAAGAATCGAACGGTAGGAGTTTATTTTGGAAATATGGACTTCGTTTCAGAACAGCAGAAGGAGAAAGACTAGCATTCAGAGGTCAAGCATCTTGGGTCAAACGAGCTTTCTTGTAAAACGAGAAATTTTCCATCCAAAAATGTTCACTTGTTAAAAAAGCAAATGATTACAAGCATTAGGTAAGTGAAAGGTAGTTTTAAATTGCAAGTATGATGCGGATTTTCGTACAGTGTATAAAATTACAAAGCAGAAGAAATTAGAGAGAAAAGAAATAGTCGTTAGGTTAGCAGAACAATTCATTTTTGCCTGACCGGACGTGTTACATACGCGCCGTAAAGTACCGCGGCTGATGTCAGTTCCTCCTGTCATTAAACTTTCGGTTTTGTATTTCGCGCGATTTTATTCATAAAAACAAACACCATAGCCCTGTGAAAGTAGTCTCGCCACACCACTGGGCATCCCCAGATCGACCCCTTGCGGGGGTAAGCACTTTGGGCCTCCTTCCTGAAAAATTCAGCGTCCCAGCTGACCTAAGCTGTGGATGGGA
This sequence comes from Macrobrachium rosenbergii, assembly GCF_040412425.1. Lineage (NCBI taxonomy): Eukaryota > Metazoa > Arthropoda > Malacostraca > Decapoda > Palaemonidae > Macrobrachium > Macrobrachium rosenbergii. Next base: position 89,373,997 of record NC_089743.1, on the reverse strand, counting down.
TATTTTGATAGTAACTTGCATGAAATCAACAGCCAATACCTAAAAGTTATGTTAACACACTTTGGAGACTCTCTCTCTCTCTCTCTCTCTCTCTCTCTCTCTCTCTCTCTCTATATATATATATATATATATATATATATATATATATATATATATATATATATATATATATATATACATATATATACATATGTATATATATATGTATATATACATATATGTAATGTGTGTACATATATATACATAATAAGTATGCATACATAAATATGTAGCTTACATAGTCGTAACTACAGTAGTATAGATTTTGGAATTATATATAAATTTCAAGGCGAGAATCGATGAAAGCCTATTTTTAATTCGTTATTTACACATTCTGACACTCCAATAGTGTCACTGAAAAAACTTGAAATGAACAAAAAGATTAAAATAAAGCAAAATCACATGAAACAAATACAAATGAAATCTCACATCCTAAACATGCCTCCTTTCAAAATGCCACGAAAAGCATAATTACATTTTGAACTGTTCACAGGGTTTAAGGATGACTGCTTCAGTCTAATTTGTTTCAGTTCTAAAATCCTAAGTTCTGAAACATTTCTGGATGTTGAAATAAAGAATATTATTATTATTATTATTATTATTATTATTATTATTATTATTATTATTATTATTATTATTATTCTGAATCCTCTCTATTTGCAGCCACTTTTCGTAGAAGCTATCCTTAAACACTGAAGCCAGTTCATTTTTAAGCTAATTACTTTATAGAGTTTATGATCTCATTTGTATTTTTGAGATTTTTCTGCTATTTCGATGTCTTTGTAATTATTTTCAACTTTTTTTATAACAGTAATATGAAGTGCCAAAACGTCTAAATAAGGAAAAACAAGTTTATTTTTGTTGTTCCTCGTCCTAAAATATAATATATAAAATATAAGTAATATATATATTTATATATATAGTATATATACATATATATATATATATATATATATATATATATATATATATATATATATATATATATATATATATATATATATATATATATAGCTGAGGCGATGTCTCAGGAAAGCCTCATAGTTTATCATCAAGTTCCCTGGGATGAGTTTGTTAGCCCCAAGCCCTTTTCCATCCTGGCTGCAAACCACAGTCAGCTAACCACTAGATACGTAATTCACTGCTGGTATCAATGGTCACAGTCAAATTTTCTGGAAATTGGCACAATTTGTACCCCCATTGTGAAATTAGACTCTCGTCTCTTGTGTATGTGTGTGTATGTTTTTGGATTATGTATATAGGAGTGTATGATTTTGTTTTCTTAGTGCAGAATTATCACTTGTTCCATTCTTAACTCAAATCAACATGATGTAACAATTAAGATGACAGTGCCTTCAACAATGCACACTGTTAATAAATGACTCCTTCTAGAAAGCATAACGAATACTCTACAACACACAATTAATATCCAAATTTATTACTGGTCCTCAAAAAAACCTGAGGATTACTGGGTGAGAGAGAGAGAGAGAGAGAGAGAGAGAGAGAGAGAGAGAGAGAGAGAGAGAGAGAGAGAAAATTTCATATCGGATTTCTATTACACTTAATTTGCTTTCCATAATGGGAAACAATACAACTCATCAGTTCTCAAACAACATTGTACGTGAAAAACTAATATGTGTGTCATCAGAATCATCCTATACAAGAAAACCATTTCACTACATCTGAAGAGGAAAAACAAAATGACCAAAAAATATAAAATGAACGTGTGAAGAAAAATACAAGGCGAAGAACGCCAATGACTGGCTGTATAGGACTCGTACCAACGTCGAAACACCTCCCATCTCATCTTTTATTGATTTATTGAAAGAATGATTTGGCGTTATTCCAACAACGCCATATACGTCGTTTCTTTAATAAAAATCCAGCATGATAACTGTACTCTCTCGAAACAAACAAAATAAAACAAGTGAACATCAACGCAATGGTTCTCTCTCTCTCTCTCTCTCTCTCTCTCTCTCTCTCTCTCTCTCTCTCTCTCTCTGTGCTTTTAATAAAATTCTGAGAGTAGCAACACCGTAAAGGGTCCCACAGACCCACAAGTGTTCTAAACAAAGTCTATTTCATAGGGGATTATGACACCACCTGATATAAACAGAGAAGCCCTTGGGGGATTTTAACTCTGCTTGCAAGCACAGACGCATCATTTTCCTGTTCCTGCACAAGTACCGTTTACTAAATCCAGTGAAGGACTAACGCACGAACGCACGTTTTATTAACACTCTTTACGATGCCCAACAAGGCCATTCATGGCCCCTTTATTAACCGTTAAATTCACACAACTAATTAATTGTTAGCTAATTATATTTTCAACATGACCCACTAGAAATAAGTGAAATGTTTGGCTTCTAAATGAAAAGGGAAACTTTTGTCTCTATAAATTCTTCACACGCCTTCGTCGATGATGCACATCCAAAGATACCAACTCATTAAATAAACTAAGCTAAGACTACTGCCTGACATCAGCTGGACGTTCCGCTCTTAACAGTGTACACAACTCGTTAAAACTTTTTGCACACCATCACAACTCCACTTCCTCACTGCACAGTTAAAATCTCAGGAAACACCACGAAAGCTCATGCACAGTACATGAATGCATGGAACATATTCCAAATGTATTCCAACGGAAACTTGAAAAAATGCGATGCAAGGGCTTCAGAATTCGACTCTGCTGAACTCGGACTCTCTATGTCGTTCTTTCCAACGTCACATCTTGGCTGTACGGATAACATTTAACGCATCACAGAACGAATGACACACCTTGAAGCTTACGCAAGGCACACGAATATACTGAATGTATCTCAGTGTAAATTAAAAAAATAATCCAGGGGTTCAGAGTATGACCCTGGAGAACGCCACCTCTCTCTCCTCACCAGCAGCGAGCTTAAACAGCACAACACGACCACTCTACACCACCACACACAATACCGGCCGTGCAGACGTTTAAGACCCTACCCTCTCTCTCTCTCTCTCTCTCTCTCTCTCTCTCTCTCTCTCTCTCTCTCTCGGACGATGGCGGTTGCCCTTACACGACCCCAACGAGTCCCTCAACAGGAAACACAGGAAGAGAAAAATATTTTATAGCAACGAACAGAAGAACGCTGGGGAAAACGAAGCGTCATGGAAAATGGAAACACTTATTCATTTCATCACTAAAATTTTAATAAACTTTAAACCACCAAAATGACAAAAGTTGCATTTGAAGTCATTTTCAGGCTAATCTCAGCAAGTGAAAATGACTAAAATATGACAAGCTGTCGCTTTTAGGTTTAAAATTTTTCGCGCATTCCTGAAATCGAATAAAGCAAAAAGAACCCTCCAAAGAAATCTTCAATACAATGGACGATAACGACAGGAAACAATTAACTTATAAACGGTAAAGAAACACACACTGTTAGTATAATAATCATAAAATGCAATGAATAAAACAAGTCTGTATCTTAAGTAAGGAAATACTGAATTTCCTACTAAAAAATTAAATGAGACATGACGTACAGATGAAGTGATAAGATATGAGCGAGAATATGAAACGTGACAAAAAGAAAGAGAAAACAGAGACATGACGGAAAATTAAGAGACAAGTGAAACATGACGAAAAGAAGATAGAGAAATTAAATGGGACTAGATTAAAAAAATAGATGAACAAAAAGGTGTGCGTAAATGCATTCTTCAGTGGTTAGTGGGAAACCGACTGACGAGGAACTGTCTCAGCGGCGGAAGTGTATCTGGAGGAGACATTTACAAGGACAGGACCTCCCAGGGGAGCGGAAAGATGTGATCATAGGAATTAAAGAATGCTGTTGAGGATATTTTGAGTGTCAACACGAAGCGTAAAGCCGACGATTGAGTAAATACACGCGGTTTCATAGATGTTCAAGATTTGCCAAAAAGGACACATGTCTCTCTCTCTCTCTCTCTCTCTCTCTCTCTCTCTCTCTCTCTCTCTCTCTCTCTCATATATATATATATATATATATATATATATATATATATATATATATATATATATGTTACGACTAAACTTTATAGTAATGAACAATATAAAACAATTATAATTTAAAAATATTTATTAATTACTTTATAGTAATGAACAATATCGTAAAACAATCATAATTTAAAAATATTTATTAATTTAATGTCCCCGTGCAATTACCATACATATATACCTGTGTATATATATATATATATACATATATATATATATGTATCCCACATTACCACAGGTGAAAAATAAGAAACGGAGTGTAGGTCCTAACTGGTTTCGAATCACATACAAAAGTGATAATAATCATATATATATATATATATATATATATATATATATATATATATATATATATATATATATATATATATATAATACATAAGTATATATACATATATATCACATATAATATATATATATATATATATATATATATATATAATATATATATATATATATATATATATATATATATATATATATATATCATACTTCCATTCACATCAAACTCAGAACATGCTGACCGATATAGGATTACCAGTAAATAAAGAAACCACAAGACGTGTAAGATTCCCAGCTACAAGCGAAGAGCACAAGATCTTCAGCAATCACTAGTTCAGGTTATTTTAATTACACAACGTCATCTGTAAATTTCACTGGAAGCTAAACGCGGTACCGATGGTGGGAAATGACGTTTGTAAAAGTGCTGCGAATTTTGAGTGCTCTTCTATAATTCGGTCAAGTGTGAACGAATGTGTAAGTATGTATATTGTAGGTGTGGTCTTGTTAGAAACTGAGTGTTCGTGTTAATAAGTGTAAATAATTTAGTTACATTCTCTAAATATATCACTATCAGATTTCTCAGCACTGGTTCTTTCCCTGAGACCCAAACTCTCTCTCTCTCTCTCTCTCTCTCTCTCTCTCTCTCTCTCTCTCTCTCTCTCTCCTCTGACCTTGCACTCGAATCCACAAACAAAACTTCAATCAACGCCTCCTTCGCTCCTCGATCTGCAGACATTTACAAACGCGTTAAAAGCGTGAACTGATCAACGTTCAGACAGTCGGCAGTCGAATACCGAAAGACCATGTGCGCACTCTACGCTGAATCACCACTGGACCACTTGAGGAATCTCGTGACAACTGCAGGTAAATGCACATAGCACAGTCAAGTCTTTGATGAGTCACTGCGCAGCAAGAACGGCAATTTTCCCCAGCCAAGCATCGAGGTCGCATTCATCAAACAAGCAAATGAAGGAAAATCTCATTATGGTTTATGCAAGCACAAATAAATATGCTATGAATGTTTACATACCGTGCTCACGTGTGTAGGTAATTGTTTTACTGTTAAAAGCGATTATTTCAAGGGAAAGATTTCCAATAGCGATTATTTCAAGGGAAAGATTTCCAATAGCGATTATTTCAAGGGAGAGATTTCCAATAGCGATTATTTCAAGGGAAAGATTTCCAATAGCGATTATTTCAAGGGAAAGATTTCCAATAGCGATTATTTCAAGGGAAAGATTTCCAATAGCGATTATTTCAAGGGAAAGATTTCCAATAGCGATTATTTCACGGGAAAGATTTCCAATACCGATTATTTCAAGGCAAAGATTTCCAATAGCGATTATTTCAAGGGAAAAATTTCCAATAAAGTATCAAAGTCATAGTTTATGACACTGATTATTTTTCTTTTTGCTCAAAATAATATAAATATTAATCTTAACACGTATTTTCCATATCCATCCTTTCACCAAATCCTGTCAGGTTTTCTTCTTAATTTTTGGACATCAATTTGGCACACTATTTCAGCAATGTTTTTATTGCGCAAACCACAAGCAAAGAAATGACATTTTCCCTGGCAACAAATCCGAAAAATTTCACTGATCTATAAAATTCAATAACCGTATCAGGTTAACCAATGAACCCTTTCATCAAATACCCTCGAAATGAGTTTATTTGTTCTCAAGATATTTTGTGAAAACACGGACACATTGTACAGATTCACTGCCAATTCTTAATCAATGCTAAATCATTCATCTGGAGAGTTTGCCCAACAAATGTTTTTCTCATATTTCATCAAAATTCGCTCGTTTGTTCTTGAGGAATTTCGTTTTGTTTGTTTACAGAGAGACAAACAGTGGAGTTTCTATTATCCACGAAAAATGAACAATCTGCATATGCTACAGATCCCACCGTGTGCTCTAGAAATATTTTATGAACACGGAAACACATAGTGAGTCAAAACATCACCACATTCTAACACTGTTTTTCGCAGGCCGAAGAAAACAACAGCAACCACTACAGCAAGATATGCTCATGTCCCGTGTGAATAAATTTGCCAAAGGTGAACTTATCACCTTCTTTGACGTATGACAAAACAATCCTATAGACTGCACCGACGGCCCCGCTATCAAGGCCGTCACTGGCAAAGATAAAGCCATACATTACCGGCACTGCTTGGGATATGAAATGTTTGGTAAAGGGCACGAGGCACTTTAGGATGGAATGGCAGAGGCCCCAGAAAAGATGGGAAGATGGAAAACTTCGATAAGAAAAGTCATAAACTGACACCATCGTCATTTTCACATTTCGTGGGACTTGAAACAAAAAAAAAGGTTTATGGGGTAAGTAGATGTGGCGCATTCCGAATGACTGCATACAAGCGGACGTTGTGTATGGTAAGAGTCAAAACAATTCCTCATTCACGGGGAACTTCAACGAGATATTCCGAAGTATATCCTCAAAAATTCATTATTTCGCATAAAACTGCACCTGATATACAGAAACTGAGCAACGATCTACTTAACATTTAAAAATTCCACCAAAGTGCCTGTTGTCTAGTCCGAAACACAAACCGGAACACGAAACTAACAAGAAAAAATGAGAAAAAATAAAAAGTATTACGAGAGAAGGCAACCTGGCAGCCACCCACCCACCTACGCTCTCCGCACTAACAAACCTCCAACCATAAATTTGACGATATCGCATACCACTTCTCCTTCATTTAGCGGCGATTCGCATATCTCTGTATATATACGGGAACTGATAAAGATAAGGTCTTCTTTGACAAAAGGCGACTCGTCGTTCTTGTTCAAGGAATGTCGCAGTGACTCGTCAACAAGAGAATAACGTTTGGCGCCAGCCACCCTTGCAGATTCCCAAATCTGACGTCACCTTTGGATTTGTCCTGCGATGCCTGAAACCGTCTTTATAACAGCTCTCTCTCTCTCTCTCTCTCTCTCTCTCTCTCTCTCTCTCTCTCTCTCTCTCTCTGTACCATCCGGGACACCTAATCTCCTTCTCAGCTTCAACCGAACAGTAGTATGAAGGATCACAACAAAGACTTAGGTGCAATCCCAGGACTTGCAAGCGTCCTATTTTTGTAATCCTTTGAAACTGTACATCGGTTCGTAAAACTTAAATCTTCCCATTAAACGTCTTTAACTGCTTGGCGATAAAACGAGGAATCACACAACAAATCCCCTAAATGTTCCAAAGCTTTTAACAAGATTTAAAAAAGCGTAATGCTTTTATGGTACCGTATTTTCACCAAGCCAGACACAGGACGGAGCATTTTGTGAATGGCTGAGACATCACGTCATACGTTCTGCACCTCACCCCTCGCCATCCCTTCCCCCTCCCCCCACCCCTAACCCCAAGGGTGCCTAAGCCCACTTCCCAGCTGCCTACTTCGCACAAGCAGATACTTTACAATTTGCAGTCATATCTTATTTGCTGTCTGTCACAGCATTTGCTGTTTGTCACAGCATTTGCCGTACGTGTATCATGTAGCTTCCCTCTCCCCCCCCTCGTCCATACCTCCCACAACAACAAAGTTACTAAAGTAACCTTTTCTTAATTTTCCTCTTTTCCTCTCACTCGGCAAAACATTCTTTGGCATGTAAGGAAGGTGTGTGGTAGGATTTTGATTGAGGGAAAAGAAAAAAGAAAGCAGGATGGCTAACAGGGGAAGAGCAGTGTTGGTTTATAACAAGGAAGAGCACGTTGATCAACAGTTTGAAACGTTTCACTATTTATATGGAAATGGAAACAGCTGGGTCATATTTGGCATATATTAAACCCAGAAAAGCTTATAATAAAACTGATGGCGATGCAATGCCGATAAGAAAGTCATGAGAGGAGTGTCTACTGCAAGGGGATGCACTTGACCCATCAGTAGAAAAGTGGCTTTCACTCTGTCAGGCCAAAAGTAGTTCAGCATTTCTTGAGCAACAGGTGAGCAATTCTCCATTTCACAAGGATACCAACATTACTTTTAAGCAGTATTTTTGTAAGCCAGGAACAAGGTGGAAGCTAAAGAGGCGAACTGTTTACGCAACATATGTGGCATGAAGCTGCCACTAGCCTCTACAAGCCACACTGGCCCTTGTCCTACCAGATGTTGACGTTAGGATTGCTATTTGGGTAGTGTTATTACACTAATTATAGGGAAGGTCTGGTCATTAGGGTGGCACAAATCAGGATTCACAAAAGACAAGAAAAACAAAAGCAAGGTGAGAGTTGTGCACTGTGAAAGTAAAGGGTAAGAAAGCATTATAAAACTAAACAATCTGGACTGCTAGCTTTCATGGGGAATGAAGGTCGCATTTTGCCAGACAAGCCAACTTAAGATGAAGAAAGATTCTCTCTCAGCAGAAAGAGCAACGACCAAAACAGTACCTGCACAAGAGGCAGAAAGCTCAAGTTACATGCCCTCTTCAAAGGAATACCCATTCTGTTTCATTCTGGAGGAACGAAGACCAAGTATACCTGGCAAAGAGATGGCAAGGGAATAGGGAATATCCCCGCTGGGGAATTATCGCCGAAGGGGAATTATAAGTGATAAATGGATCGGTACTGCCGGGTCTCGATCCCTCGGCATAGTAACCTTCCAACGACCAAACTCAAAGGAACAACGACTGAAAAAAAAAACTGAAAAACAGAATGCCACGTCGCTTTGAGAGGACATAAATCAATTTTGACCTCCTAAAATTTATGCACGCTCCTCCACATCGACCTGAAATGTAAGTGAGCATTCATGAATAAATCACTATTTTTCACACCTCGTTTTTACTAAATCTGACAGCGGCTTCGACGAGGCAGATGGATTTGTGAGACTCACTTGCTGGGGTCTATACTATCAAGTTAGTGGATTGGTTGAGAGCAGCCCTGCAACTTATATAGAAAAACTCTTTTGAAATACTACCAGAAACTAGGCTTAGAAGCAACCCTAAATCATTTCTGCAGTTTCTTAATCCCTTAAACTTTCTCTCTCTTTTTCCCAAAAATCCTTTGTTTATCAACCCAGAAAACTGCCACATGTCTTGTTCTGGTAAATTTTCTATATGCATTTTTGGACATTTTCTCTTTATGATACGATTTGGTTCGAGTCTATGCAAGACTTAATGTTTTTAAAACTTGATCCAAAACAAAGCTCTCATTGATTTTGTAGTCTTTCTCACAAGAAAAAAAAACGTAAATATCATGTGTACAAGTTTTCGGGCTTTTTCAGTTGTAAATAAATGAAAATGGATTTTCTTCAATTTGTTGCTCTATCTTTGGCATATGATTCGCTCGGACATTTGAAGTATATATAGTATAGCATTTGTATATCGAATGGGGAAAGTTAACTGTACCCCGAAATATGCTTTTACTTTTCTTGAATATAGTGATGGACATAGTTCTTACTTGCAGTTATTCAAACGTATGTTTCTCTGCATTCACACTCACATAGGCTACATACATACACACACATTACACAGATATACAAAAACATAATTTTAAATAAAACACAAACACACTACCCTGGCCACCCCCCCAACCACACACACACACACATATATATATATATATATATAGATATAGATATATATATATATATATATATATATATATATATATATATATACATATATACTGTATAGATATATCTATATATAAATATATATCTGCAACATTAAGCCCTTTTGTCCAACAGGAGATGGTTCCGAGAAAGGCCATTGAATGGCTTCCATATCAACCGCTTCATACACCTATAACGAAGGGCCATCACCATTTACCTTTTAGTTTTCTGTAAAAGAATACTGTTGTGACGGCTGTCTGTCCATCCGCACTTTTTCTGTCCGCCCTCAGGTCTTCAAAACTACTGTGGCTAGAGGGCTGCAAATTGGTATGTTGATCATCCATCCCTCCAATCATCAAACATACCAAACTGCAGCCCTATAGCCTCAGTAGTTTTTATTTTATTTAAGGTTAAATTTAGCTATAATCGTACTTTTGGCACCACTATAGGTACCAACAACAGAGGCTGAGTTTCATGGGCCGTGGCTGAGGCCACCATCGGACCGTGGCTGAGTTCATGGGCCGTGGCTGAAAGTTTCATACAGCAATATAAGCTGTACAGACCACTCGATTGCGCCGAAGAAACTAGTTTATCTTGCACCTAATTTGTCACTTTCTGGATATTGCTCACACAATCTAGCCAACTCCTCCTACAGTAGGTCTTCATATGCTCCTTTTAGCCACCCCATCTTAGGGCATCCTAAACCCTTTTCTCTGAAATTTTGTAATTGTACGCTCTTTCCAACAACCTATTATTCCCTATCTCAAACCATCTCAAAACACTCTAATCCATCCTTTTGCCTAATGCTACCTTTTGTGCAACTTCTGCATATCTCAGCATTTCTAGCTCTCATTTCATCTAGCGGCCCATATGCTAAGTAAATAATCCATCTCATCAGCTTCCACCCTCCTTCTTTTATTTCCATCCAACAACCACAATCCACTTCCATACAGTAGACAAGAATTAGCTGAATAACCTCCTCTTACAATACCGCCACGGCTTTCATAGATATATATACCCCAAGTTTTCTCCAAATCATTTGCACACATCCTGTCACCTTCCCAGTGGCATGTGTTCTGTTATTCTTCACATCTTCTCTCCGTCTACCATCATCCAAACTAATTACTCCTAAATACCTACAAATATTTGCTGCTTCCATCCTTTCGCCAACCATATTAACCTTTGGTTTCCATTTACCTAATAACCTTACTCGTGCTAAATTTACTCTTAAATTTCACCGTGGAAAGAAAAGGTTTCTCATTTAATTCTCGTTACGACTCAAGACTTGCAGTGATATATGACTCCAAAAGGTTTGAGGAAATTGATAAGTTAAGAGGTCATTGTGGCTATCTGATATATACACCCTCATATAACCATACGCACACATAATACATACATACATACATACACATATATACAATATATATATATATATATATATATATATATATATATATATATATATATATATATATATATATATATATATATACATATGTAAAAATCAACACACAATCACGTGTGGTACAGAAATAAATTTCTGACTCATATCAGGATCGAGCCCAGGTCTTTCAATTGAAAGGCAAGGGCGCTGCCCACTTCTTTTATGACTTGTATGGCCTGGTGTGCAGCGCCTTTGCCTTTCAATTGAAAGACCTGGGTTCGATCCTGATGTGAGTCAGAAATTTATATATATATATATATATATATATATATATATATATATATATATATATTGTGTTATGTGAATGAAAACATTTTCCCTAAAAAGCCAGTACACATCTCTCCAAGCAACTTGATGCTTGGCGTCAGGGACAACAGCAAAATTTGCGTCCACATTTTTAACTGTATATTGAGCTTACTGTGTTGTTTTTATGGTGAAGCAATATGGCTGTGTATTCTACTGCAGTCAAAATGAGATGTTGCGTTTCCATGTCACTCAACCCTCAAGTGGAAGTATAACGGGATTACTCAGCAGATAAACTGCTCTTGGCATAGGTCTGTCTAGAAAGATACAAAGAGATTCATCGATTGTTGTCTGTAAGCTGACACCAGAGGCTATAAGAAAACGTAGGAAAACTGGGAACAGTCATCAACATCATCGTTAGTATTTTTATGTCTGCTTTTCCCTTTAAGAGGTTGATGCAATTAAGCTCTCTCTCTATCCTTCTCTGTCCTGTGCATTTCTGTCTGAACGTCCATCAAGATCGTTATCTATCCCTTTCTCCATGATTGCCTTGATCTTCCTACAAGTCTTCTCCCTACCACATCCATATCTACTGTTTTTGTGAAAATGGTCCTAACCCCGTTCTCATTACATGTCAAACCCATCTCAGTCTTGGAGATCTGTCTTTTTTTTTTTTTTAGCCTCTTGATGATACATCTCTTCACTAATTCCTCATTTTCGATACAAGCTTCCTACCCAGAATCTCAATACCCATGGTCATACCTCTTCAGAATCACACTTACTTCCTTGTCAGTGTTCATATTTACTCTTCAGAGAATAGCATGTCCTGGGTACATCTCAAATCCTTGCTCTCTCAATACTAATGGGACAATTTTATTTACCAGTAGTCTACCTATCTCTATCCATCTCACCAATGCTGCAGATACTTTTACTAATTGTTATTTTCTCAACACCTGTTTCACATTCAAGGAAGAGAAAACTGATAGTGTTCTTAAATGCACCCTCTGACTACAGAGCTTCAAACCAAGACAGTAGAGGGCCACAGTACAGAGGCTGGATCTGTCAAAGACCAGAAAACAAATGCCATGGAAATGACTTTACCACTGAAATCGAATGTTTATCTGTTTTCCATGCCAACACACATTTATTCTGCAGTCTAAAAATAAAGCATTTATAGAAAAAATATATTGATTTCATAACAAATAAATAGAATGGTACGACGAAAACAGAGATAAGGTGAAATAAGTAGCATTAACCTAGTAAACGCTCACTTCATGCACCTAATTCTTTCCTTTTCGTAACCGGAGTCAGTTCCAAGAATAATTAAGAGATGAGGGGATTTAATCCTTCGCTTAATAATCTGAACGTCTTACAAGGGTAAGTCCTTCTTGATCTGAGAAGAGCCACAAAAAGGAGAGAGACATTTACGTAATACTTAAAGTAGTGATGATAATTACAACTATGAACATCTGTCTTGCTAAGACAAACCTCACATGATCTGCCTCCCAGATGAGCCGGAAAAAGAACAGTATTTGAACAGAAGTACTGAATTATTCTATCTACTGTAAACAAGAAGAAGAAGAAGAAGAAGAAGAAGAAGAAGAAGAAGAAGAAGAAGAGAATGAAAAAAAAACCAACTTCGGCTCCGGACTCAAATATCCTTTTCATCACTTTTAGATAAAATTTCAAAACAGTAAAATAACTCTTAAGCTTTTAATCTGAAATGCAATGCCTCCCAAAGTCCAAGACAGAAGAAAGACAAATAGAAATATCCAACATAACCACAAAAACCTGACACCCAAGCCAGGGATAGCACCAGCTGAACCTGCTATCAAAGAAGAGGAGGGACGCATGAAAATAATAATAACTGCCTGCTGAAGAAAACAATCTTCTTCCTATCCATATCCCAAAGAGAAGCGAATGGATAGCCTACGCGGAAATCGGGCGGGGGGTGAGGGGATGCCTCAGCAACAATGACAACAACGCCCCCGTGAACAAGAGGTCATCTGTCGTTCAGTTCAAAGTGTGTTGACAACTCGCGAGATTTCGGTGTGTAAACAAGACCTCGGCTCGCCTATAAGAAACCATATCTAAAGACAACAGAGGATCAAGGGTGGCCGTCCCTCCCTCCGTCTCGGAAAAGAATAACTTGGCTGTCAAATCATCCCTAGGGATACAGAGTGACCCGAGTTTTTTTTTTAAAGGAGCAACAGACATACGACAGAAGAAAAGGTCAAGTATCATTGGATGGTGTTCTGAGGTTCTTTTACATCTTTTGCAAGGGCAATGTGCACTCTGATAATATCTTAATTGCTCCGGGTACAACCAAAACGCAACCGATTACGAAGTTCAGGCCGTTCATTACGAGAAACAGATACCCTCATGTAAGGGGACGGCAAACGAGATTTATGAGAGAGAGAGAGAGAGAGAGAGAGAGAGAGAGAGAGAGAGAGAGAGAGAGAGAGAGAGAGAGAGAGAGAGTAAAATCTTATCATCAGCGCTGCGATTTAACAAGATAATATAAATAGCCCTTTAATGGTTAAAACAACAAGATTTTCTGACTCTTGTTCATTGTTAACATAGTTCTACCAGCTAGAGAGTATTATGAAATATAACTGCTGTTACATAAAAAAAATCATTAATAAATAATTATTCATTTCTCTTCGGTTTTTAAATAGAGAGAGAGCGAAAGAAAATGGGAGAAATTACCACTCTCGGAAACGAAAGGATTATTGAAATACAAACAAAAAAGTTACTACGGTACCCTAAAGAAAGACGGTTCTTGATTACCTTTTCTTTTCATTTCCACGAGGCTTTAGCAACAGGGGAAAAGCGAGGATAAGGGAGATCTGAAGATCTAATATAACGCTGCATAAAAAAAAAAAAAAAACCTAATATCTCATAAAAAAAAAAAAAAATCTAGCGAGTCATCACTTTTCTTCTGGTGTGCATTTCCAGAAAACGAAAAGAGGAAAAAATGTCAAATTTAATCACACAAATTAATTGAAGTAAATACAGACATTAAAGCCAATAACAGGAAACGCTGAAATGACACGCCCTTACCTGTTCTGGCTCCGGCTCGCTGTCTTTTTCTTTCTCTTTGTCAGATTTCTCGGATTTCGATGAGGCGACTGACTCCGTGGACGTGGATCGCCTCTGCAAAGAAAACGATGAAGGATTATATCAATGAAAGCAAAAAACGAAGGGAAATACGTGAATTTATTCGTACACACACAAACACGCATATATGAGTATAAAAAGCCACACTAATGTAAATGAGAGACTGCATTTTTCCAAAATACAAAAAATTACTCTCTCTCATTTACATGATTGTGGCTTTTTACTCATTATTTCCGATCACAATATAGTGATGCACCACAGACACACACACAGAGACATATATATATACACACACACACACACACACACACATATATATATATATATATATATATATATATATATATATATATATATATATATATATATATATATATATATATATATATACGTACTAGTGTAGGATGTTTCTTCTAAACAAACGTGCAGAAAGCGAGAACTAGACATTAAACACTGTTAGATTCAGTTTTTAATTATAGCTGCTTACTGAGGATAAAACCAAATATATGTAATACGTATATATATACATACATATATATATACAATATATATATATATATATATATATATATATATATATATATATATATATATATGTATTGTGTGTGCAAATCAAAAGCGCTCAATACATAACAGAGAATGACAATAGGCAATTTATTATTCTAACAAGTAATACGATAAATAAATAGAATATAACACATACCATCATTATCTTACTACGGGGAAGGTGAAAAATAAAGAGAAATCTGATCTAAGGCTGTCATTGGGCATAGCACTCATTCAAAATATTCAAAATTCGTGTAATACTTTAATTATACAGAAACTTATTTTTCGCCTAGCTCATAACGATAAATAAATCATAATAAAAATTATTACTGGATATACCTAAACGTCATTTACTCAGGTATCATCCTTGGTTAACACGATCTTTTTTATGGCTCCCTAAAAAAGGACTTGACCGCAACAAAAAATATTCACCAAGATAATCAAGAGAGAATTGATCAGGACAATCTCCTGGGAAGCCGCGTCAGCCAAAGACTGGCGTTTTAAAAAGATTCTCACTCTTAAGAAAGTGTCCTTCGGGATAAAATTCAGTAAACAATCTGCAACAGTGAATAAGACCTTTTAGAGGCGAACACTAAAGTCAAAAAACTACGAAAAGCTGAGTTACTCCGACATCTTTCAGAGACTGCTCAGACTTGGGCTGATCTTCTGTAGGGGTTCACTTCTCGTCAAATTTGTTTGAAACTATTAGAGCATGAAAATACATGATAAGCAATCTAAAAAAAAAAAAACTTGTATCATTATAGCTCCAGACGGTGTTCTTCAAACCAATTTTTCTAAGACTGCAGTGCTTTCCTTATGGTTTTCTATTAAAATTAATCAGTTTACAAGATGAGAAGAATATCAGCTATGTACATCATTTTAAAAAACGCTGTGAAAGTGTACATTGCAAGAGTGGATTTCAAGTGCTCATAGACTGGCTAATTTAGATTTAGCCCCTATGCCCTATCCCTCTGGTAAGTGTGGTAAGGTGTGAAAGGAAGTAAAATGCAACTTGTGGACTTCCGGTCTATTCGATCAACAAAGATTACGAGCATATAGACTGCATCAATATAAACATTACCTTCTTTCCAGCTATGATACTTAAAATTAATTATATACTGATGGTTCCCTTTTACCATTTAATTTTTGCCTAAGACAACTTTGGTAAAGCCCATTCAATTAGGAAATATTTATAACTTCGTAATATCAACGTATGAGCGCAAAATTTGGATGCCCGTCTCCCAAGGCCTTTAATGACAGGAAACAGAGGTTACTGTTGATGATGTTTTAAAGAGCCTAGACCTATTCCACATGGCGTTCCATAGGGTAATTTTCGGAGATCCTGCTATTTTCTAACATTTTTCGTAATGACTTCATTACTGCTCTGAAAACGAGATGACTCGGCTCTTTTTTGCATTTATTCGTTCTTCCCAGATGAGAATGAGCTTGCTCCCAATCTTCATGGATAATTAGAATTTATTGGTAAAGGGCAAACTTATCGAGATATTATACATTATTCTATTTAGCCAAAGACTTATCGATTCCCCGTCTTCTTAGCCCACAGCCGCTTAACTATTCATCTAAATCCTAGAAGGCCCTTGCTGTAAAAAATTAATAGGTTCTTGGAGAATTAGATGTATATTTTTCGAAATGTTGAGCAGAGTAACTCTTGGCTCAAATGTGACACTGAATAGCCAGAATCATTACAGTGGATTAAGATATTCACTGTAATGATTCTGGCTATTCAATGTCACATTTGAGTCAAAACTTACTCTGCTTAACATTCCGAAAAATATCCATCTAATTCTCCAAGAACATATTAAATCTTACATCAGCAGCATCAAGGGCTTTTAACTTCAAGGATTTAGATGAAGTTGTTTAAAGTGGCAGATTCGTCTCTTTCTACAGAAGAAATTCAGGAAAATTATTTGACTCTCAAAAGGTTGCCTGAAGGGTTTGTTCTTTAATAAATGCATTTCTTCTTACTGGACGAATTGTAACTCCTCAAATATGGTTAGACAAATACCAATTATTGGAGATTCTTACAAAATTTCTTCAATAGATTTGTTTCCCACAACTGACATTTTCTGCAGGTTAAAAACTGAAACACAGCTCCTCGGCAGTTCAGCATACAAAGTAGAAGTTTAGCTTTTAAGCAGCAATTGAAAACTTGCAGTGTGAGTTGAAGTCCAGCTGCAAAATGTCTGAAATTATCAGAATTTTACTTGCAGCACCAATATATCTAAGACAAGCTAGCTTTTCCTTACTCCGTCATTCACTAAAGTATTCTTTGAAAGCTTTTCATTTCTGGATTTTATGAAAAATGGACTTGAGACCCTTCTTTTTCGAAGTCATTTAGCTGTATTTATGGTGATCTCCACAGAAAAATATATTCTTCTGATGTCACTGGATACAGGAAAACATAAAGGCAGAGAAAGATGATGCATTAGACATGTTTAGTTTGCAGCTGCTGCTAATACTTTGCAGAAGAAACACAAACATTATTACCGTATGTGCTGATTTGTTTACTGATAAATAGTTTTTATTTTAAATAGGGTTTGGTTTGTCTTAGTGTTTTGTTATATCTTTTTCAACATTTTGTTTAATTATTATGACACAGTAAATACATTTTGTTTTATGACAAAGCGTAAGGTTTCCTACATATTTATATGACTGCCCTAATCTCTTAATTAAAAGTTATTTACTCTAAGATCAAGAAACTATTCATTAAGCCTTTTTTCCATACTCTGAGTCATCAAAATCTGGTATCATAAGTGCACCGTCAAACGCAATACTAGAAATCGGTTAATTATTCTAAATTTTCCAGTTGCTTTTATGAAGCAGTCGCCGAATGTATATTAAAAAAAAAAAATTCTGTATTAAAGTTTCATGAGATTTCATCTTTAATGTGGGTCGGTGTTATCACTTGATGACAGGGCCGATTTATCAATCCGGGGGAGGGGGGGACACCAGGGCATATGCCCCCCCATGAAAAATTATGACAAAATAATATCATAGATGAGAAATACAGAAATGGGATAAAATTTATAAATCTTTTGTAGAAATATATATAAATTGGTGGGCCCCCAATGAAATTTTTCAGGATCCGCTAGTATATTTAACAACAAACATATACTAAAATACTGGTTGGTTGTTTGGTTTAGAATTTGTTTAATGGAATAGGAATTATAAAGTGGACCTTTTGACTCCACCCAGCAAAAACATAAGCTAAAGACGCTGTATACAATTAAAATGTTATCGTATTATTCTGTACCGGCATCAGCATTTTATTGCGTTTTATATTTTATAAAATCTATAAACATAACGGAATACATCTTATTTTCATTATAACTTACATCAACGGCCGATAGAAAGATAAAGAACACAAATTTCGCAAGATAATGCAATACAACATAGGCGCCCGTCTCGTCTTACAGAAAACGTAGACCGCACTTTCCATAATAGAAAATGTATTGGTGTTTTCAAGAGGTATACCAAAATAAAGCATTCAATGCCTAACATTTTCAAGAAGTAATTTATAAATTTCATGGATACGTTTTACTTTATATTCAACCTTGCTGACTTCAACTGTCTTCATTCTGAAGCGGTATTCAAGCATTTCATTTGTTGATAAATATATTAATTAATGTATTATATTTTTTTTATTGGCGCTCAAATGTCTACCATTCTCAAATTAACAAACTTTCCCCCGTATTTAAATGATATTGATTTAACATTTTAACATTCTAAGAGCATACTGTAATTAGGATTTTTTTTTAGACAAGTAGTGATGCTTTCGCCATGTCATAAATTCCACAAGTTTATTGCTCTCTCGTTCTCTTTGCCTTTATTGCTTCGTTGCTTTACGAAACGACGTAGTAATGGCGCAAACTGAGAGGGTGTGCACAAAACGAGACGATTGTTTAAATCCTACTAAATAATGCGCTCTCTTCAATAACGGATAAGCGAACCATGGGCAATCATTCGGTAAATCTTACAGGGTACAACTGCTTCTGAAACGTCACCAAATAATCCTGATTCTCAACACGCAAACTTACCAGATTAACAGTCAGCTGTCTTCCCTGTTATACACGAATTGTCATTGTAATCAGAACGTTACACAGAGCACTGTGCTCACTCTCAAGGTGTTTAGTGATGTACTGCACAATCAAAATATTACAAGATGACATGGAAATAACGTATATTATCACGTACAATAGCAATCTTAAAATATATCAATTTCAGAGGCTATACCACTGACAAATAGTAAGAATTGTTTTCTTATGAATATTGAACGTAGATGTGGAGCTAAGGAATCCAGGTAAAAATGTCACTGGAAAAAAGTCACACAAAAAAAGTAACAGGAAAAAAGTCACAGGGGAAAAAAGTCACAATACTCTTTCCTACATAATGACCCCAAGGGTTTTAACCCGGTATGTATCCACCTTTGCGGCGTGTTTAGTACAAGTCCGTTGGGGATTTTTTTTTTTTTTTATACCCGGTATGCATCCACCTTTGCAGCGTGTTTAAGACCGTTGGGGATTGCCGTAAAAACGTGAACAAGAGACTGTAAATAGCAGAAAGATAATGACCCCCAAGAAATATTGTGAATTTTTCCCCTGTGACTTTATTACCGGCCACCATAAATTAATGTGACTTTTTTCCTAGCCAAAACTGTGACTTTTTTCCCTTGACTTTATTACCGGCCATCATAAATTAATTTGACTTTTTTTCCTGTGACTTTTTTCCTAGCTAAAACTGTTACTTTTTCCATTGACTTTACTACCTGCCACCATAAATTAATGTGACTTTTTTCCCTGTGACTTTTTTCCTAGCCAAAATTGTTACTTTTTCCATTGACTTTTTTAACGACCACCGAGCTAAGTACAGGTGATGTACTGTACATTAAATATAACGTAATAATAACAATCATTAATCAGCCACTGTTTCTTCATATACAGTAGTTATATGTAATGATAATTATGGTACTTTCCATACAATTCGCTACCACTGACTATCTGCCAAAGAATTTACTTTGGCCAGTATTACAGGACTCGTTCGTCAATAAAAGATACGCATAAAAAATTGGTAGAGTTTCATGAAATTCATTGTTGATAGTTCTTCCGTCAGACTCGCAAGTTCTTATATTACCATTTAAATTGAGCTAACATTCTCATGGAATAAATTTAAAAAGCCATAAACTTGCAAAGCAAGCTTCCATATAACAGTGAGTTAGTGTGAAAAATACAAAAGGAGAGACAAAAAGACAAAAAAAGAACTTAATAAACGGGTAAATTTAACAATGCAGATTTCAGTATGCCATAGTTCTCTCACTGAGCGACTTGAATTGAACACAGTATTCAATGCTCGTATCCTTTGATTTACTAACTTGAACCAACGTTAAGTTTTTCGTATGCTATTTGCAAAATTAGTATAGTTTACCTCTGGAATAGTTCCTTCCCAAATTTGCGATTCTCTTATTACTCAGCGCAAGTTAAGTCTATCAAATATCTATATGAATCATTGTTATCTTGAACTTGAGTTTTGGATACCTGTATCCATAGGTTTTTTCTATTAGTTTAGGAGATAAAGGTATATTCTTAGCTCGTTTTTGTTCTTTCTTACTGCAAAATAAAAGAATTCTTTCTTATAAAAAACAAGTTTGCTAAGAAACAACCACAATTTTAAATTTAGAGGGCGGTTCTGATTGATGTGTACTTTTAAATATTTTTCATAACTATGGACTACATGGAACAAATGAAATATTCCCACCTTTTAAACAGCTAAGTTGGAAATTAACGCAAGTTTTATATACGATTGCAATGTTACGATGATGTGAGTTTAAAGTATTATCAAGAATAGTTTCCCGAATGACTTTTATAATATTTGAAAGTTCAACTTTCAGTTTATAAGAACGTAATTGAGTTTGAATGTAATTTTTGCGTATGTTTGGTTTTAGGATAATTTGTATTTCTTTTATTCGTTTTAATAAATCATGATCTTTCTAATTCGACGCTACTGGCATTGTAATAAATTTATTTTTCTAATTTATCAACCTATGGAAAGAGTATGCCCGGTACTTGGTCATAATATAGCAATATTTTAGTAGAAAAATTCCCAGGAGCTATTCATTTCTATAAGCTATTATGATTATGATCACATCGGTTATATACATGATATGTATATATCAAACACCACTGGAAGAAATGAAACATTATTTTACTTGTGAGTGAAAGCAATCACACAATCAACTACCCAGGGGCAAAAAAGATAGTTTACTCTAATAGTGCACTAGACAGCAATTTAAGTGCATCTGGTTTTATAAAAAGAAAGTTTCTTCAAGGACATGAATATCAGTCAAGGTATGGTGACATCTGATCCATTAGTTTCAAAAGAAATAAACAAGTTTACATTTTAAAGAAGATGGCTGGGAGACGGGTAAAAAGGAAAACGGGCTCCAGCTGGTTGAGCGGATTTGTAAAATGCTGACTTGTCACTAAGGAGGGTAGGACTCCGCCTAGGAACACCCGTCAGGTGCAAATACTTGGTTTCTGACCGTCTGTACTTTTGTATTTACTGTCTTGCTGATATATATATATATATATATATATATATATATATATATATATATATATATATATATATATATATATATATATATATAGTATACATATATATATGCTGAATTTCTAGCACTTCGTATTAGTCTTCTGAAGATGGCTTAGCAATAATAAGCTGACACCAGTCTGGATGTAACCTGATTTTCATTTGTTCCCAGTGGCGTTTGAGATATAAAATGCTACTATATTTTCCCCATGCTACTTACTTGACCTCTTTGGCACTTTGAGTTGGCGCTATCTTACAATAAATACCAATCAGCTAATCAGTCTTGGTGATAACGATATATCAGAGAGTCACAGCAACTTCCTGACTTACGTAAGGAAAATCAGTCCCTCTCAAAGTTTTGCTAATTTATGAATTTGTCAATAATATTTTTTCATTGTTAATAAGTGATTTCTTCTATCTGTATTTCAAATTACCTTCTGTTGCTTCTTTCTAATGAACACCATATTCTTTGGAAGCTTGAATTTCAAGTCTAATTTCAAGTCAATGAATGAGAATGAAATGAATGATAATGATGTTTATATATTAAAAACTGCCTAACAAAATACTGTCTTGAAAGCTGACTTCGAAATTTTGCATTATCAAGAAAAATAATCAAACAAACATCATTAAAAGTTGAAAAAATTCCACAGATAAAAGCAAGAAAGCTTAAGAATGTCCTAAAGTTTCTTAAAAGCTTTGAGAACCACACACCTCAAGCCATAAAAAAACATGCTAGATAACAACTTAGGTACAGTACCACAAGCATTCAGTTCTAGTGATGAGCAAAGCGACTTACCCTCCCATCCATTTTCCACTTGGGCGACCCTCGATAATTCCTGTACCTGGAAGCTGATGAAAGGCTGGCGTTCTTTGAGTTCTTCACGTCCGTGGTAAGAATTTTCTCTTTGAGAGCCTGCTTATTATTGATACCATTGACGTACCCAGAAGCAGACTTCGTGGGCACGAAGTTGGTAGCAGCAGCGGGAGAGGACGCTTTGGGGTTTGTACTTGTGGAGAGATTGGGAGCACTGGCCGTCGAGTTCCTATACCTCCGCTGACAGTCGCACATATTGGAGGACGGCGCCGACGAGTGGGGATGTTTGCTGTGGCCGCCGCTGGAGTCCTGGCATAAAGGACTGGTGTTGTGGTGATCCCTCAGAGATTTAATGAAGACGGAGGTAAACATGTCTCTAAGGAAATGTAATGAGAGGTCACCGTACCTTCACATGGCTCCTATGATCAGCAAGGCAACAATTCATAGTCTGTGGCATTGGTTGGTGTGCTGTTCAGCTTCTCGACTATCAAGATATCTATTTATTTTTCGCCTACTCAATATCATTTGATTTATTTATTAATTCATAACGCCTGCTCAACAACTTCAGCATTTACCACACATAAACACTTGCCAGCAAGGCTATTTTTGACTTCCAGTAAGCACTTTTAACACAATATGAAAAGCACAGTAGTGTTCAATCTACTTTCTTATTTCTTATAACAACTTCCTTTCCGATCAAAATATATTTACTTCATTTAGTGTCCTTCGTCAAGCAAATAATACACAAAAGCACAAGCAAGTTTTCACAAGCACTATTCCATTTCAACACTTCACTTTTAAACTATGGACATATATATCATGAACTGCAAAGTTTAATACAGTCAGTATTTCAAAACTATAGCTACACTTTTTATGTAACGATCTGAAAAAGACAAAATAAATAAATATTAGTATTACTGCCACTTGATATTAAATGTAAAACTATTTTTAATCAAGATACACACTCCCAAAAAATTTCGGATATCAAGTACTTTGAGAATAAGAAAAAAAAAAAAAAATATATATATATATATATATATATATATATATATATATATATATATATATATATATATCTATATATATATACATACATATATATATATATATATATATATATATATATATATATATATAAAATGTTGAGAATAGATAGACACACACACAAAACACATATATATTATATATAATAATATATATATATATATATATATAAAAAACATTTAGAATGAATATGTTTTATATTTCGTATTTTTTTAGCTAAGCATTTTTCTTGGGAGGTATTCTGGGCAAAGGTAAAAGGAAACAGTGCCTAAGTATTCAACGAGTCAGTGCTGACGAAGGCTTGGCGTC
Source organism: Macrobrachium rosenbergii (assembly GCF_040412425.1). Taxonomy (NCBI): domain Eukaryota; kingdom Metazoa; phylum Arthropoda; class Malacostraca; order Decapoda; family Palaemonidae; genus Macrobrachium; species Macrobrachium rosenbergii. Next base: position 89,349,987 of record NC_089743.1, on the reverse strand, counting down.
AGTCTGGCTTCTCATAGAGACAAGGGGCATCGTGCCCTGGGTGACGTGCTGGCTATGTCACTGGAAGTCGTCAAGTTCCAGTAGAGCGTTTGTTCATTCACTTTCAAGGCGTGTCATAGTAGGTGTGAATAATTCAATTCGGGCACATCTTAGACATTTCGGGAATAGATTCCCTTGTGCTCAGATCTGCTCTCCTGGAAGACTTTGTGACTGCCTGTGAGGTGAGCTGAAACTTTATTTTCAAAAAAACCTGAATCGGTTTTAATAACTTTGTTTAACACGTACTGATTCTTTGCACTGATTACCATGCGTGAATATCTTTTCCCCCATTTATTTTTATCCGTTATGTCTCTGATTTTTATTGATTTTTTATTTTACCACCTTTAATTTTTGCATTTTTGGGGCGGGTTGGTAACGTGGGAAAACATCCAATATTTATTTCTCTCTGTGCCTATTTTTAAAAGTTGTTTTTCCCGTTGTTTCCTCAGATGTATTGAATTAGAGGTCAAATAAATGGAGGGGAATGTGGCTTATCATGACTGCGGTCGTGTTTGACTTATTTTGACTCTTATGTTGTAAAGACTCAACTGGTGGACATTGACAGCACTCTGCTATATTTCTTACTTGGTTAATTGGGCTAACAATTCTGGGATGCAGATATTCCCATTTCATTCCTATTTTGATTCCAATCTATTACCATGTTAGACTACTGAATAAACTATATTTTTGTTGATATGTTTATGCTGTTCTTCCTTAGTTCAGTTAGTGACTTGGATAACGAGAGAGAGAGAGAGAGAGAGAGAGAGAGAGAGAGAGAGAGAGAGAGAGAGAGAGAGAGAGAATGTGTTTACCCAGTGAGCAGGCCAGCCATCGATACCGTGGCTTCTTTGAGATACAAGTTCATTTTGACATTGATCTTATAACAGATGTGGAAGGAGGTTATGACCCTAACTGACCTTGTATTGACCCTAACTGACCTTGTATAATAGGGTATAATATATATATATATATATATATATATATATATATATATATATATATATATATATATATATATAATATATATAAATAAATAGACAGATAAATAGATGTGGATGACATCTGATAATCTCATTTGAATTTCAATTAAGAGCTAATGGACCACAAAGTTAAGAGTGTAACTAGACAACCATATTTAACTTTACTTCTTTTTCTTGGAAATGATGACTAAAACGCACTAAAGGGTCGCTGTAAAATTATATATATATATATATATATATATATATATATATATATATATATATATATATATATATATATATATATATACACATATAATTTGGCAGTTTCGTTCACTATATCTCTGATTCTATTCCCTACGATTTTCCTCGTGAGTTGAAAATCATATGCAGACGAATAAAAAAAGGTTAATAAAATGACGTGGCCGATCTCTGTAATACTCTCCACCAACAACTAGAACACTGAAACAGAAAAAAAACAACTCACATCAGTAGGAATATGTTCTAAGTAATATATCTCGGTTTATGCAATTACGATTGCACCCCAAACATCGTTGTAATTCATTGGACAAATTGTAACAGCGGAGTAAATAAAAACAAAGTGTTAATGATCCAACATATACAGGATTTAAGCGGTTGATGGCAAACAGGTGTCCAAAAAACGTGTCCGCTTTCGCTCTGCCTCACAGAGAACACCTGTCTGGACAGATGTTTTTCGATTTGATTTCTTTGCATGGCAAATCGTTTTCGTCCTTTCCCTAACAGACGCCTAAAATAACTCTTAATACACGAGTCTCTGTGAAGATAGTGGTGTTGATTAAAATGTCACAAAAGAGGAACTATTGTGATGATGATGATGATGATGATGATGATGATGATGATGATGATGATGATGATGATGATGATGATGATGATGAGCAGGCAGGTAACCGCAAATGGCAATTAGTTCAGACATGAGATTAGATTTCACCACTGAATTAAATTGGTCTAAATGTCAAAGACCTTAGTTTTGCAATTGTTTAACAATGACAATAGCTGTCAATGAAAAGGTCTTCTGCCGTCACAATTGCTGAGCCCTTTTTCTAACTAAATAAATTAAGTATACCTTGGTTTAACCAGACCACTAATTAACAGCTCTCCTAGGGCTGGCCCGAAGGATTAGACTTATTTTACGTGGCTGAGAACCAATTGGTTACCTAGCAACGGGACCTATAGCTTATTGTGGAATCCGAACCACATTATACCGAGAAATGAATTTATATCACCAGAAATAAATTCCTCTAATTCTTCATTGGCCGGCCGGAGATTCGAACGCGGGCCTGTTTCTAACATACAGTATGTACCAAATTAGGCGAATTATGAAACCAGCTAACCTTCCTGACGAGGACCCACTCTTTGATCCCATGGTCATATCCCGATAAGGTACATGAAGGGAATAGTTGTTGTTAAAATTGCTTTGTTTTGACACATCCCTTTTACAAGATCTTAACCTGACCAGATTTGAGTTTTGATATCAAATTACATTTTCTAAAAAAAATTATTAATTTATTTTCTACTGCAAACCCGTCACTTTGCATAGTTCAAAAATTGTAAAAACTGAAAAAAAAAATTGTTGCAAAATCTATATTTTCTCTTTGTATTTCTGTTGTAAATGAATAGGAATCCAAGCCTGTGTAATCTAGTTAATCTAAAAGGTTCTTACACAAAATCTACACGTGCGCTGGATATTTCTATTATAATCAACCTACCACAGCCTCAACAGTCAGTAATTATAACTTAAGGTCAAAGATCATTAAAGTCGTAACTAGGCTGAGCTGCCTCTGACCAGGAAATGGGTCTCTTGACAAGATGGAGTTGATTGTCTGGGGTCGAGAAGCGATAAAAATCGAATTACTTCACCAGAAAAAATGATTTTCATGGGTAGTTAGAGTCTGTTGTATAATAAAACAAAATGAGAAATTGTGGCTCATGAGGGAAGATAAAAAAAAACTCAAAAAACATTATTATGTTAAATAAATAAACGAACAGAGTAATGAGTCTTACAACACTGCCAAACCGGTCAACGTCCCCTCCACTTTTTTTTTTTTATTCCTACACTATTAATGTTATCATTCTCTCTCTCTCTCTCTCTCTCTCTCTCTCTCTCTCTCTCTCTCTCTGAGCTGACATATTACTGAAGTAGTATAAGAAAATACTCCCCATATACCTAATAATAACAATAATAACAAAGAAAATTTGATGAAATTAACCACAGATAAAGGGAATTTATATATTCATTTCCATCACGAAAAACAAGTCTTTTTTTTTTAAGAGAGTTGTGCTTCGTAAGCCTGCTGTCTCCGATTCTATATTCCTCCAGTTTATTGATATTCTATCTCTGCGTTAATACATTTCCTCCTATTAATTCTGTTATCATGGTCTTATCATTACTTAATTATTTTCCTCTTAGCATTTTTCTCCTACCGCTTCCAGTTAATCATTTCAATCACGGCATGAGTTTTTCTGGTTGCATTATCTTATATCATATTCTCTGTCTATTCTTGGAATTTTCTGCCCATCAGCATTAGCATTATCTATCTGTACGTGTTCCCGTTAAATGTCATTCCGTTGTAAGTTGTACTCTCAGCATTGCGTCATGGTTTCTCTTCTAAGCTAATGTTTTTGCAATTCGTTTTCAAACATTTAAACTATCTCGATCTTCCTGCATGCTCACGTCTAGAAAAACTGTCAGAATTCCAGTTTTCAGCGATATAGCATCATGTCATATCGCCACTGTGCAATAATATACGATTTACGTATCGCCATTTTCCAATAATATACCACTGTTATATTACCAGTTCTCAATAATACAACACTGTTATATCACCACTTTCAAGTGATATAACTCTTTTACATCACCCAGTTGCCAAAATGTGTCACTGACATGCACGAAGTTTGTCACATAAAGCCACAAATTATCTGATGACTCTTCTGGAATAGTGTTTTATGACAAACAGCGGCTTCTCTAATCATCACTTCTGATCTTCTCTGAGTCCCCTCCAAAGCTTGTTATCTGCAAAGAAAAAGTGTTACATTAATATATCATTCATTGATTATTGCACAAATTCGTCTTAGCAAATTATACTACTCATAATAATATTAATGACAATATAAACCCGCGAAAATCTCATAATAGCATGAGTCACTTAAATCGTGAAGAAATCCTCAATGGTGTAAATGTAAAAATATATCAGAAATATATATACAAACGGGAGCTTTCTAGAACCTGCTTGATTCTCTTTCTCAACTGAGATTGAGAAAGGGGATCGAGCAGGTTCTCGAAAACTCTGGTTTGTTTGTGTGTGTGCGCGTGTGTGTGTGTGTGTATAATTATATATATATATATATATATATATATATATATATATATATATATATATATATATATATATATATATATTTCTGGTATATATTTACATTTACACATCTGTGGATTTCTTCACCAATAATATATAAATAATAATAACAGTCATTATCATCATCAGTAGTAGTAGTGGCCTCATAAATATCATTTCAAGCATCATATCCTACAGCCTCTGAACTTGCATAATTTCGGCAGTTTCCAGGATGGAGCTTTAAGCTGAAAAAACAGTGGGACCAAGGTGAAGGAACAAAAGTTCCAAAGCTACCACGCTCCCTTTACTAAGTGTCCCACCTACCACACCAAAAAAAATGCACTCGACTTGAGTTCTAGTACGCCTGGAAAATAAGAAATAGGCTGAATAATTGCCGAAACCTGGCTGGACTTTTCTTATGTACCACTAAAAGTAAAAATAATGTGTGTGGAAAACCTGGAATTACCTCCAGAATTTTGTAATGTTCTCTAGTTATCAGTATTATTGTTATTACTAACTGACCAACACAGCGCTGCCTGGAAAAACTCTGAATGACATTCGATAAACTATCTCTCTCTCTCTCTCTCTCTCTCTCTCTCTCTCTCTCTCTCTCTCTCTCTCTCTCTCTCTTTCTCCTCCCTAACACCCCCCTCTTCTTCTCCTCTCACTCTCTTTCTCACTCTCTCCCAACACACCCATTCACTATTATAGAATTCAACAACCTAAGGTCGTGTATTCACGATCAAGTTTACCTGTCATTTCTTCTGTCAGTTCATCAAAACTGCCGTTAAAACTTATGTGTAAACAACAGTTTGTGGGCAGAGACAGTCCACTCACCAGAACGAACGAACTGATGGTATTACCTAGATACCTTCCGACTTACTGACAGATAACTGAACATGTGGACAAGTTAGCACCAATTTCGTGACAGTTTGCAGCTGAATTTCATCTGGTAAGTTCAAATCATACAATAAAAATCTAAAACAATATTTCCATGTGGTAGAGATAATTTGGCATAGGCCTAGGCCAATGATGTCTTTTTATATGTGTTACTATAATGAAAGTAAACATCACTGTCCAATTCATAAAAAACTGAACCAACCCCTAAGTTCTAATTTAAACTCATTCATTATATTGTATGAGAATAGACGCCTTTTTTTTTAATAGGAAATATTTAGTCTACACTCTGTTACGCCTTTTTACTTCTTTCCTATTGTAGAGTGGTGCTTACTGAAGTTGACCTTCACCCCCTCATCATATTAGGAAAAAGTGGCAAAACACTTTCTTATACGGCTAACTTCAACCCGTGATACGTATTTTTTATATTGATTTTAGGGACGTTGTTAAGATTAACATAATAAATTACAACTCATTATCTTTACAATGACATCAAATTCCTTAACACAGAATTGTGCATAAAGTTACACGTACGGCATTTATAAACTTGGTCAATTCATACAATAATGTAATTATGAATCAAACAAAATCTTTCCCTTTTTGGAGGAATGTTTGGTTTATTGTTTTGAATAAATATGCGTTGATAAAAGATAGAAATTAATATAAATAATTCTAATATATAACCATAAACAATAATTTTATTTTCCTAAATGATGGGAATACTGTTCCTTACTTTGTATGATTACATCAGCAAAAGGTATGAATTGACATGTGTAAGTGAGCACTTCGAGTTTCTTGAAGTGCAGTAGCTGCCATTTCTTAATTTAATATCTATTTGCATCCAATGCATTTACACTCCAAGTGCCTTTCGGAAAAGATTTCCAAATGTAATGATCTACACTCCTGTAGAGTTTTAAAGTAGAATTTTCAGTCATTATCTTCCAGGTAATCAGTACCAAACAACGTGAAAAGAAGCTAATCTTCTGTATGCAGTGAGGTTTTGCGTTAGGCGCATACTTGGACACCTATGGAAAGAAATAATTGGTTTAGGTTTTCAATGTAGATTTCATCAAGGTAATAAACAATAATATTATTATTATCATAAATTATGATCAAAATGCACGTAAATTCTGAAGAAAAACTGATGCTATAGGGAATTTATTATTGTGGGTTAATTATACTTCTGGCAGCGCCAGAAGAAAAGGTGAAGTGTCAGGTGAAAAATGAGAATAAACCCAGAAAACTGAAGGAAAAGGTGACGTAAAAACGAAAATTTCATTTGTTTTGTGGGTTAATTATACCTCTGGCAGCGCCAGAGGAAAAGGTGAAGTGTCAGGTGAAAAATGAGAATAAACCCAGAAAACTGAAGGAAAAGGTGACGTAAAAACGACAATGTCATTTGTTTTGTCTGTGTTTGTATGTATGTCGCGGGGTAGGGGTTTGATTTTGAGTTTAAACCCTTTCTGGGGTGACAAAGAAGCTGTGTGCAAAATTTTGCCAGGGTCTGTCAAACGGTTTGGATTTCTATAGAAGCCAAACAAATATACAAACATTCACTTATTATTATTATTATTATTATTATTATTATTATTATTATTATTATTATTATTATTATTATTATTATTATATTCCCACACACAAAAAAATAATAGTGCATTTCAATATACTTGCATTGTGAATGTTTTCAATAACCACATATCTATTTCTAATTATTAGCATTCAGGGAGAAAATATTCATAAATTTGATAACTATTTTTAAACAACCTTGGAGTGTAATTAGTCTCTGCGATTGCTCAAGTGTCAAAGAATACGATTGGATCTAGATATACTCATTTTCATTTATATTTGCTTGTTTATGTATATCACCTTCACATAGATTTAAGACATTCGATATATATATATATATATATATATATATATATATATATATATATATATATATATAATAAAACACAACACACACATGAACGAATATATACGCAGAGTATATATACATATATACAGTATATATACACATGAATGTATGTGCGCGTGCGTGTGAAATACCTCATACTTATAATGTATTATTTCCATTACTTCTGAATTATTTCATAATTCAGAAGTAATGGACACACTATACACTATATGATGTATAAAGAGAGAGAGAGAGAGAGAGAGAGAGAGAGAGAGAGAGAGAGAGCAAGTACTGCTTAAAACAAAGCCTATGAAAACTCTCAAGTGCAGAAGTGTGCCCAAGAACTATGATGTCCAGTAAACTGACGTCTGCGGCGAGGACAGAAGTGAAGTGAGTGTTACATTCATCAAAATAAACCGAAGGGGAGTGTGCCCAGACGTGCTTAGAATCTATTAAAGTATTTACACTGACGTCACAAACATGAGTGTGTTCGCCATCAGAACATTCTCCTCAATATATACAGTCCCTCTTACTCTCTCTGTCACATACATACAGACATGCAAATGTAAGCTAAACTGCGTGAGTAATTGTAAGCACTAATAAATAATAGTAACAATGTGATTATCATATTAATTATTGTTGTCCACGCTAATTCCAATATGTTGTATTTTAGTTAAAGATTATTAATATCACTGTTGATTTTTAATGGAAATGTGTTTGGTCACGGAATTGCGACTCTTTTAGCATTATTATTATTATTATTATTATTATTATTATTATTATTATTATTATTATTATTATTATTATTATTATTATTATCAATGGATTAACGCATAAAATAATTCCCACTTACATAATACGGACAACGTACTGGAAATTTTTAGAAAATGCTAAATAAAACCTTGAGATACCCACACCCAACATGCTAAATAAATCTCTGAGATTATACCAACGCCTCATCCGCCGCCCCCCCCCCCCCACAAATTACCCTACCCCCACCTTTGGCTCCACCCACGTATAGCCCCGCCACCAAAAAAAAGACACACACAATAAAACCCCGTTTTATTGTGTGTGTGTGTGTGTGTGTGTGTGTTGAGATACACAAGTATCCTTTTCGATAGGAATAACGTCTCAATTCTCAGATCTAGCCAAAACAAAGAACATCAAAGTGGTATCTGAAGATTTCAGTTTACAAATTCCACCTAGACTGAATCCAGTTAAAGAAAACATCAAGAGCATTTAAAGTAAACTAGTGTCTAAGGACGAGGTCACTGTACTGGTCCTCGGGCAGAATTGTTGTTTGGGTCAAGGGAAGATTTTTTTCATATATTTCAACCGCCAGCTGTGAAAACATTATGATTTAACAGCACATCTCAGGAGAGTAGTCACGGGAGGGTATAAAGAATAACCAGCTTGGGAAATTAAATACTGCTAAATCATAGCAACATACGAAGAAGTCAGAAAAATGAAACTGGATAAAGGCAATGCTATCGCGGCTGTGAGCGCACTGCTTTATAAACTTAAAATGAGGTAGCTACTTGGAAATGAAACACTTACAAAATTATCAAGTACAGCATATTTTTATACAGCCTTAAAAACAGATAATCTCCAGTACTGACATACATGTTTACTATAAACACATTACACCGCATCCTTAACGAGACCCGTAATCGCTTCATCAAGGTTCTCGGCCAGCAATTTATCAACTTGGTCAGGGAAAGTCACTGGAGCTCTGGTGGGCTCGGTTTCACAAACTCGTTTAAAGCACTCTTACGATTTTTAGATAGCCTCCGAGTTATTAAGGCAATTACGATTCAGTGTTTAGTTTTGATGCGTTATCCATCTTCATTAAAATCCCATTAAATACGGTATTTCATTTGATCACATTAATGGGACGAACAAGTTGATTGCTTTCTGGTGGCTGTAGTGAAAATATGCGATTCAGATGCACTGATCAGCATTCATGACAAGTTATGCAAGCAAATATTGATGTAGGAATGGGGTCCCTCTACCCTTGATTTTAGCCGATTTGTACATAAAATTTTCTTTTAGTTGTCTTTACTACTTGGCATTAACGTGAATAAAACTGATATTATAGAAGAGCTCCCATTGAAGACCACCTTGTTTCTCTGCAGCCAAGAACAAACTACAAAGCCCAGCTCGTTTTGAAACTTGGATAATTTCTTCTCTGAAACTGGTATCTGACTGAGTCCAGAGGTCTTTATGACTTGGGTCAAACAGAGCAGCTTGACTGTCTGTTTCATATTTCAGATCCAGGGTTGAAGATACAGATAAGCATTGCACTGACAAACATCCTCATCTGTCTTCAGGGAACGTGACGACCAAGGCATTCTGCATTCAGGAGACCAATCTCGCTTTTCATTTTCTGATTATCTATCAAGCTGAATAAGATTCTAATTTTATCACCTCAGAAGGGGTATCTATTCCCTCTGCCCAAGTAGCTTTTTAAGAGAAATTAAAAGGCACCCAGCATTATTGCCTGAATCGGGGTGATGTTTTTGAAGGATAGCTCCAGAGGCAGGCCATTATGTCTGGGTCGTAAAGTGACGGGACAATATGCTAATAAGAAGGCTAGATTTAATGACATTACCTGAATTGCCAGAAATGAGTATATGTCATCGTTTGTCACTGTTAATGCTTTATATGAATAACGGCTTGTGATATAATAGATAGGCCCAGCAATCTGAGAGAAACTTAAGGCTTCAAACTCCTGTAACGAGCCACGAATATGTGGAAAGCCGATGCATGTCAACAAATAACATCTCAATGAATATGAATACATATATACGCATAAAAGGAGAAATATGCCATCAAAATAATAAACAAAAATAGGATAAACACCATAAAAACTGCAAATATGGAACGGTGGCTTGAATACCTTACGGAGCCAGATTATCATAATAAGTCTATTTGACTTGTGGTACATACACGTCTGTGAATAAAGCAGTACACAACGGTTGTGTTACGTAAACACAGCATTCTCTCTCTCTCTCTCTCTCTCTCTCTCTCTCTCTCTCTCTCTCTCTCTCTCTCTCTCTCTCTCTCTCTCTGCAATATGCTCTGTAGCTATACTGCCCACTTCCCACCTAATAAAAATGTTACTAATCCTATGGGAAAAGTTATTCCAAAGGCAATCTTTCAAGGCAGGTTCCTTGTGTACCTATTCAGAAACGGATCCTCCTTCAAATGGATATTGACGATGCCTCGTTGCTCTCTGGCAGACGATCACAATACCCCAAGGACAACAAGCTGTGCTTGATCAAAGCATCTCTTGGGATGATTTTTCCACACAGTATCAACAACAATCATTATTACTAAACTACTACTACTATATTTTTTTTTAGTGATATATGTTCCCAGGAGTCATAAGAACGGAAGCTAATCATTAGCAACGAAATGTAGACTACACGATTATAATCACTCAAATTCTGTTCTTGGATAATGTTTTACACATTTATATATATATATATACAGTATATTTTTTCCAAACATTTTATATATCAGATAATAATTATCATTACCACTACTATCATTTTCTTCAGTGATACATACTCCCGGGCAATAAAGCAATAAGCTAATCATTAGCAAGGAAATGTGGTCTCCACGATTACAACCATTCACATCTACATTTCTTATTCTCTCTGGCTCTTCCTATCCTTCCCTCTCTCTACGTGTATCTTTTATCACCTGCGTTAACCAAATCACTTTCCAAGTGCCACCGTCTTTTATTGCCAATTTTTTTTTTTTTATCTTCGCATAACTGATTCAATCCTCACGCGATATGACAGATAAAAAATCCGGTTTTATCTCCGCGGCGTGGCTGGGAAAAAGAAGAGGAAAAAAAAAAGATGCGCAACCTGAACAGAATAATAATATTAGCACTCGTGCGCCCAGATGTAGAGAATGCATAAATTCCAGGAACTCACCGAATCCTTACTCAGATTGAGCATGTTCTTAACGAAGTATTACTGGGTGGTAAATTTAAGCTATGCATCCCTACAATTATATAAGAGTTGCAGAATCCTCTCCTTACGCAATAGTGCAATTAATTGATTGCAAGCACAAAATGAATAGGCTGGGTGCATCGCCATTGAAAATTTCGTAAAATATATAAAAAAAACAGTGAAAATGTCAAATTTTTAAACCATAACCAATAAACATATGAAGTTTCGGTTACCAATCGATATTTTGTAATATTTATTGTTAATTAATACATTTAAGAAAACAAAATTTAAATAAAAGCGTCAATAAAAAAAGTTAATATATTCTGAATACTTTCATTTCAGGTGTACGACTCAAATTACATATTTGAAAGAATATTCAAAATAATTAAAACCCTCAGGACCTTTAGAACTAAGGACGCCTCAAAATATTTTGATAATTATTATTATGTTGGATTACATCGATCTGCTTCTTATATCTCTGAATCTAGTATTTTTTTTTAAATGTGCACCTTTCAGTCTTAGCCTAGGCGTCACCAAAGACAAGTCAGTAATCCTACCACAAGATAGTCAAAACACTCTGCTAAAATAGTGAAAACAGACCAACTACTCTCCCATTAATACTTGGCATCTCACACTACTCTCAGTAATGGCAGCATCTTACACTACTCTCCCTTTAATAGCAGCGTCTTACACTACTCTCCCTTTAATAGCAGCGTCTTACACTACTCTCCCTTTAATAGCAGCATCTTACACTACTCTCCCTTTAATAGCAGCATCTTACACTACTCTCCCTTTAATAGCAGCATCTCACTACTCCCTTTAATGGCAGCATCTTACTTCTCTCCATTTTAATACTTGGCATCTTTTCTCTCCCTTTAATAGCAGCATCTCACACTACTCTTCCTTTAAAAGCAGCGTCTTGCTACTCTCCATTAATGGCAGCATCTCACTACTTTCTCTTTAATGGCATCGTCTTTTCTCTCCCTTTAATGCAGCATCTTACAGTACTCTCCTTCAAAGCATCTCACTACTCTCCCTTTAGCCAATAGAAGCACTACTCCCTCTAGTAGCAGCATCACTACTCTCCCTTTAATAGCAGCATCTCACACTACTCTCCCTTTAATAGCAGCATCTTTTCTTCACACTGGCATCTTCCTCTCCTTAATAGCAGCATCTTACACTACTCTCCCTTTAATAGCAGCATCTTACACTACTCTCCCTTTAAAAGCAGCATCTTACACTACTCTCCCTTTAATAGCAGCGCCTTACGACTCTCCCTTTACTAGCAGCATCTAACACTACTCTCCCTCTAATAACAGCATCTTATACTACTCTCCCTTTAATAGCAGCATCTCACACTATTCTCCCTTTAATAGCAGCATCTTCACTCTCTCCATTTGATAAGCATCTTTTCTCTCCCTTTAACAGCAGCATCTTACATTACTCTCCCTTAACTGGCAGCATCTTACACTACTCTCCCTTTAAAAGCAGCATCTCTTCCTCTCCCTTTAACTGCAGCGTCTTTTCTCTCCTTTAATAGCGGCGTCTTACCTCTCTCCCTTTAACAGCAGCATCTTTTCTCCATTAAACAGCGTCTTTTCTCCTTTATTGCTTGGCGGCGTCTTACCTTCCCGCTAATAGCAGCGTCTTTTTCTCTCCCTTTGCAGCATCTTTTTCTCTCCCTTTAATAGCGGCATCTTAACACTATTTTTTGCATACTTGCTTCAGATTACCTAACTGCTCGGTCGTAAACGCCTCCCCAAACCATTTATTAATGAAATTACGCCTCAAAACTGCACTTAAGCGGCCACACTCGGACATAAAAAGCGAAGTACTCCAGGCCCTGAGAGCTAATGACAATCACCTCTTTCATTTAGCATTCCCCACAGGGAGGTTTCTTTATTTGTTTACACTGGACACGAAACGGTTTGGAAGGTCCGGCCATTAGGTATGTGGTGGATTAGGTCCGTCTGGTCTGACCATCTAGTAACATTTCTTGCGGTATCCTGAGATGTGTAGAACATATCTATCTGTCGTTAGAAAATTATGGGGTATTATGTCATTTTCCTGTTAAAACTCTCTCTCTCTCTCTCTCTCTCTCTCTCTCTCTCTCTTTAATGTTAAAAAATTATGGAGTATTGTCATTTTCCTGTTAAATCTCTCTCTCTCTCTCTCTCTCTCTCTCTCTCTCTCTCTCTCTCTCTCTCTCTCTCTCTCTTTAATGTTAACATATTATGGGGTATTATGTAATTTTCCTGTTAAAACTCTCTCTCTCTCTCTCTCTCTCTCTCTCTCTCTCTCTCTCTCTCTCTCTCTCTCTCTCTCTCTCTCTCTCTCTCCCTTTAATGTTAAAAAATTATGAGATATTGTCATTTTCCTGTTAAAATCTCTCTCTCTCAATCTCTCCTTTTAATATATATATATATATATATATATATATATATATATATATGTATGTGTGTGTGTGTATGTGTGTGTGTTTGTGCCGTGTATGTATACCTAAGTGCGCGTTCGCGTATGTACCCAAGATCTATCCCTGTCTATCTGTCGTCTACAAAGCTTGGGAACCACCGAGTCTCTCTCGCTGTGTGTTTTCATCAGGAGGTTTCTTTTTTATCACACGTACCAATCCTCAGCCAATAAACACATACCTTGCAAATCCATTTGGGCCAATAAGCATCTGTCCACCCGACAGCTCATGGTCTAGCGCCAACCATAAAAAAAATAAAAAAACACGTCACCCCACACTCCCAGCAAAGACTCATCCTTTGCGGAGTCTACTCCTCACTTTGGACTTTGCCGCTGAATACCTTAAACCGAGAAAACACGGCGCTCGAACGCAGTCACATCCCTTAAAAGCAAGCTCGAATAAGTGGAAAGGTTAGGGATGATTTTAAGCGCTTTTAATCGGTAGACGTATACCAGGCCTCCCTGCATGCTAAACTCGGTATTTTGAGTTCCAAGCCTTTAATAGGGAGAGAGAGACCTATACCGGTGAAGGTGGTGTTTGTATTTTCTCTGTTATAGACATATTTTCACACATAAACTATGTACACATTCTTAGCTTACGATAGCTCTTGCTGTCATCTTCTGGGCCGTCCTTGGGATATCTTAAAGAACTTTATATGCGATGAAATTTGTCACTACTTTTCTCTCTTCTCACACACATATAAACCAAGCTAAACATATGCATGCAAAGTAATTATAAAAACGTAATAAAAAATTCCCAATATTCGATTTACTTTGAGTTTAAATTTCATGATAATAGCTGTGCGTCTTTCTTTCCCACACGCGCAAACATATAAAGAAATATAAATTTTTATAAAATATAATCGCAACAGGCAATATAAGAGTTCTAATTGAACTTTAATAAAAAAAAAAAAAAAAGGATTTTCTTAAGAGAAAGCAAGGGAGGGAGGAAAAATTTTCAAGAAATCAAAACCGGTCGGGAAGAATGCTAATATTTATACTCCATTGAAGTTATCCACCACAGAGTTGGCTTAACAATCTCGCCATTTATTCCAATTTTTTTGTAAACACTCGGCTATTCCTTGCTTTGCTTATTCTTTGATTTCCACCCTCTCTCTTAATGGCCGTCATCATTCTCCTCAATACCAATACAGTTCTTCGTTGGACTCGTCGGTACCGTTCTTGGCAAGCACTATGCAGGGCATTCGTTCGAATCTCCGGCCGGCCAGTGAAGAATTTGAGGAATTTATTTCTGGTGACAGAAATTCATTTCTCGGTATAATGTGGTTCGGATTCCACAATACGCTGTAGGTCCCGTTGCTAGGTAACCAAATTGGTTCCTAGCCACGTAAAATAAGTCTAATCCTTCGGGCCAGCCGTAGGAGAGCTGTTAATCAGCTCCTCAGTGGTCTGGTTAAACTAAGGTGTACTTAACTTTCTATCCCTATACAAATCAGCCATTTCCATTCTTCCACCATTCCCATAAACATTCACTGTTTTACATTCTTTATTATCTTCCTCTTGCTCATCTGCTCTCAGCTTTCTCTTCTTGCATGTTCTCGCAAACTCTTTCACTTGTCTCAGCAGTTTTCCTTCGCTCTTTTTGATCAACATTATAACATCATCTCCAAACATCTGCCATTCCTCACTCCACGTTCTTCTCTCAAAACTTCGTATGTGTCAGTGGCCCAGATTTGCTTTTCCTCTGGAGTCACTGTCTCAAGGGAAATGGTTTAATGTTTATAAATGAATAAATAAATAAAGATATAATATATATATATATATATATATATATATATATATATATATATATATATATATATATATTATATACATACATACTATATATATACAGTAAAATATATATATATATATATATATATATATATATATATGTATAATATATATACAGATATTACAACAAATATCTCCCTCATCAGAATCGAACCCAGGCCTTTAAACTGAAAGGCAAGGGTTCAATATATATATGAATCAGAAATTATTCTGTTCCATAGTGATTGTGTTGATTATTTATACATATATATATATATACATATATATATACAACTTATATATTAACTTTATCACATCAGGACAATTGTTCTGTGCATTAGTAGAATTACTAAAAAGGACCTCATTCAAACTGATGGTTGTACCATCCAGTTTGAATGAGGTTGATTAGTAATATATATATATATATATATATATATATATATATATATATATATATATATATATATATATATATATTTGCGTGTGTGTGTGCGTGTGTTTGTCTGAAGATGCTTATAGTAACAACGCGGGCCAATACCTGACCCCAAAGAAAATATATGAAACACCACACAATCCTTCCCGAACAGTGGCTCGTTATATTTGCCTGGCAATTACAGGGCTTCGTCACGTGTTGACAGATTCCATGAAAAGACCCCACGCACACAACAAGCCACCCCCAAAGAAAGAACAACAGACAACGCTTGAAGCAATATACCCCAGACTTTGGGGAAGATGATCTTACCGGGTGGCAGGCTTATCGGGGTACGTTCACACTACGACCTCTCTCTCTCTCTCTCTCTCTCTCTCTCTCTCTCTCTCTCTCTCTCTCTCTCTCTCTCTCTCTTTCTTGATTTTGTTTGAAGAGACAACTACAAAATATTTCTCTCAAAATTTACAGTCAAATATATATATATATATATATATATATATATATATATATATATATATGTGTGTGTGTGTGTGTGTGTGTGTGTGTGTGTGTGTGTGTGTGTGTATCTTTTGGAATAAAGGATATGAGGATGGCAGCTTCATCCCTGCCCCGAGGATGTCTAAGTAGCTGATGTGTCAGTGCGTGTGGCATTAGTGGTACCATCTGAGTACTGACCGACGAATGGAATATACTATATATATATATATATATATATATATATATATATATATATATATGTATATATATATATGTATGTTTGTGTATGTGTCTTGCCATATCAGAGAGGTGCTTTACGTGACTACTGGTCGACACAGACACAAGCGGCTGTAACGGAATTGCCAATAACATTTTATCTTACGCCGGGATTCAAGCTTTGGTCCTCTGGGTAGTTGGGTGATTAAAATCGACCATTTGGCTTTATCGTTCAAACTCTTTTGTAGCCTAAATCTAAACAACGACGTTCAAAAGAATATGAAAAAGACATTTTCTCTTATTGAAAGCGAGTCTTTTTCTCTACATAACTTATTTTTTCGGGTTTTTCTTTCTAGAAAATTATGAAACGGATGAAGATAAAAATGCAGAGTAAATATTAAGTAAAGTGATGATAAAAATATTTTAGCACAAGAATATATACATAATATTGTTCTTTGTGCTAAAATATTTTTACCATCGCTTTACATAATATTGGCTGCACGAAACCAAATGCAAAACAGTTTACAATACTTCGAAGAAGATGAAGAAATGATAAAACGTTAAAAGATTTACACGGCAACTTGCTGCGCAGTCAAGCCTCAAACCAAATATTCAGAAACGCGTCGGACACAAAATTTTCTGCTTCTCATTTTATATACTGCCTTGACAAACGAAACAAGTTCCTCAAGGTAAGAACAAAAAGAAATGTTTATTTGTCTTTTGTTACGAGGTTGAACTATAATGCAACAATATGTTCATTTTTATGCTGATATACTTTAAATAAATACCATTACATTGTTCTGCTTTCTTTGTACCACTTTCCCCCCCCTCCATTGTGCGGTAATAGGATTCAGTAAGGGAACGACATGCAGATTCTACACTCACGATTAATGTGACAGTCATGTTAAGCAAGGGTATGCAATGAAGTAAAAACGACCTTTAATACATTACAAAAAGCTAAAAGCCATCATATAAAATTTTCTAGCTTACCTGGTGTTGGGTGTTTTTATAATCCTTACCTAAAACTAAAGGTGAAATAGTCTTCAGAGCCATACAGACAAAACCACATAGAAATGAAAAAATTAAAAGAATAACAGAGGAATAAGCAAAGTCACGGTTTGAAATATCAAACATGAAGTGGAGGAGGTAGAAGGCATAAAAATAACTGAAATATGAAATACCTAGGAATTAATATATACGATAAAAGAAATACGTTCAAGAGGCAAAAGAGGATAATAACGGAAAAGTCGGAGAAAACAGCATACATAATGTATACTCAATTCTAGCAAAACGCTGAAATATAAATTAATAACGGGAAAAGCTTGTTGGAAGGGTACTGCAGTGATGAACATCAGTGACGCAAAAACAAAAATGCTGAAAAAGAAGGAAAATGAGGTAGCATGGAAAATACCAGAGGCCCCCACAAATGCTGTATTTTCTAAAGAGGGAAGATAGGTATGTCTGAAATGAAAAGGAGAATTATGAGGAGAAGAATACAGTTGATGAGAGTGTGGAAGAAAGGGAGAATCGTTTGCCGAGAAGTGTATTATAGGGGAATGAGAATGGGAATAATAAAAGGATGCAAATATTTGAAATTATTTGGAAGAGATGGGAATAAATGAAAGAATGTATGATTATGAAGAAAGAGGAAATACAGAAACAAGAAAGAGAAATGGGTATTAAAAAATGGAAGGAGATTAACACCGAGAGTAGTTTAAAAATCTAAGGGAGGTGGAGATTAGAAACGAGGGAAGATCAAGTGCATGGTAATAGATCAGCAGCAATTACTCTGAACCTAGGTAGAGCAAACTGCTTAACCTTCAACTATAAGAAAAAGCATAAAAGAGGACACGCTTGATGCCCTGTTGTGTGGGGCAGCAGAAGGAAATTTGATACATTTCATACTGAAATGTAAAGTCCTAAACGAAGAGAGAATAAATACAAAAGATATACAGCATCCAAACAAGAAAATGAGAGATATAGCAAGAACCTTCCTGTTTGTAGGAGAGAGAGAGAGAGAGAGAGAGAGAGAGAGAGAGAGAGAGAGAGAGAGAGACTTCCTATAGAGAGAGAGAGAGAGAGAGAGAGAGAGAGAGAGAGAGAGAGAGAGAGCAAAAATAGGCAAAAACAAATTCCCTTGAGAGAGAGAGAAACAGACTTACACGAGAGAGAGAGAGAGAGAGAGAGAGAGAGAGAGAGTAGAGGAAAAGAAAGTTTAAGTTAAGTATATCTTAGTTTAACCAAACCACTGAGCTGATGAACAGCTCTCCTAGGACTGGCCCGAAGGATTAGATTTATTTTACGTGGCTTAGACCCAACTGGTTACCTAGCAACGGGACCTACAGCTTATTGTGGAATCCGAACCACATCATAGCGAGAAATGAATTTCTGTCACCAGAAATAAATTCCTCTTATTCTTCATTGGACGGCCGGAGATTCGAACTCGCGGCCAGCAGAGTGCTAGCTGAGAACGGAACCCACCCGCCCAACGAAGAACTCTAGAGGAAAAGGAAGACATACTACACAGACTGTGGAGAGCAAAAGTTTAAAAGAGCTCGGGAACCAGAACTGAGAAGTTCAGGAGGTGCCGATTTAAAGGGAATACCTCTGGCCTAACCTGATCCTGCGCTTAATCTTGTTCAGTCAAAATTACCTTCATTTCATTAACGACTTGACATCATAATCCATTCGAAATTATAGTTCCGAAGTCATCGATCAGACTCGTAAAATAAATCATTCGTTTCCTTTAATGTCAAACAGGAAGTTAAAAAAAAGGTGGAAGACAAACCAATAAACACGAGTGTCCTATCACTTGTCGTTCTTGAGGTGCCGTTGACTCCCCGTGTATCAAAAACTAGAAACTTATTTTCTCTACCAACATCTGTCTCATCCTTCAAATACTACCGAAGAAAGAGCCAGCAACATCAAAACATAATGTTCAATACGTGAATGACAAAAACGCCCGCAATAGAACGGGAAGAGAGCAAGAAAGAATTGCATCAAGAATTAAAAGATAATTTGCACAACAGCAACGTGAAACCTTTCATCTCTACAAACATCCATCTCATCCTCTAAATACCGAGGAAGGAACAACAACACCCAGACTTTGCTCTAAATAAATAAATGACTATAAGGACATAAACAGCTCGAAGAAAAAAAAAACACAGAAAAAAACATATTAGTTCATAATGCCACCGAATGAAATCAACACGAATTCATTATCACTAACAACATCTTCCTCAGTCTTCAAATACCAAGACAAACCAAGATCAAAACATGTTCTGAAATACCTAAATAACAAAAGCAGCAGCAGCAGCGATAACACGGGAAAAAAACGAGAAAGAAAGATTACATAAATACAAACGTCGAAATCCCTGTGGGTTCATCAGTCAAAAGGTCCCCACCTCTGCTCGCCTCGTCTTGTGGCAGAGGAAGAATCCAGTAATGACGACCCACATAGGCCTGTGGTATGTTAAGGACCGGCTCTCATGAACCCCAAAAATCCCCAAATGAACATCTTTCTCAATGTAAGACGACACTTGCGTTGCTAATGTACATCCCTGTGATGCCCGGCAATAACCTCTCTCTCTCTCTCTCTCTCTCTCTCTCTCTCTCTCTCTCTCTCTCTCTCTTTCTCTCTCCGGTCTGTCTATTTCTGAAAGACGTTGAATGGCACAAAAAAATTATTATTTTGCCGAAAAATTTCTTCTCGGTTTTCGTATATCCGATGTTGATGAAAACGTGTTGCTAATTTACATACCTGTGATGCCCGACAACAAACTCTCTCTCTCTCTCTCTCTCTCTCTCTCTCTCTCTCTCTCTCTGATGCTCTCTCTCATCTACATAACTGTGATGCTCGACATCAAATTCTCTCTCTCTCTCTCTCTCTCTCTCTCTCTCTCTCTCTCTCTCTCTCTCTCTCTCTCTCTATATATATATATATATACATCCCTGTGATCTAACAACTCTCTCTCTCTCTCTCTCTCTCTCTCTCTCTCTCTCTCTCTCTCTATATATATATATATATATATATATATATATATATATATATATATATATATATATACATATACATAACTGTGATGCTCAACATCAAATTCTCTCTCTCTCTCTCTCTTTCTCTCTCTCTCTCTCTCTCTCTCTCTCTCTCTCTCTCTCTCTGTTTTATATATATATATATATATATATATATATATATATATATATATATGTATATATATACATCCCTGTGATGCCTAACAACAAACTCTCTCTCTCTCTCTCTCTCTCTCTCTCTCTCTCTCTCTCTCTCTCTCTCTCTCTCTCTCTCTCTCTCTCCTCTCTCCGGTTTGTTTATTTCAGCAAGACGCTGAATGGTACAAAAAATAATAATCATTTTTGCGAAAACTTTCATCACGACTTTCTTATATCCAGTGTTGATAAAACAACTGATCAACTCCTTTCTAAAATAATAACAAATATAAAAGAACTTAAAACGTCCTACATCAAGCAAACATGTACAATACAGAGATATCTATCTCAATTAATTACACCAGTGTAAAAATGAAGTAATCAAAAAATATTTCTTCTGCAATAAATCAATCTGAAGTGCAATGAAAATTATTCATGCCAGTTGGAAAAATAAATAAGAATGCAAGGAACAACACGGACACGATCCGAAAGAGGGGGTGCCTATTTGTCGAAGATATTTGCTTTCAAAACATTATTCAATGTACACCTTCAGAAAGAGACAACATTGTGGAAGAAGGAACGTGCACTAAATTGCAAAAAGAGTAATGGTATGAAAGTAAAAGAAAAAAAAAAGAAGTGAGGAGAAATGACATACGCACAGAAGAGACAGAGCTGAGAAGTTGCAACAGCTGGCGAAGGAGTTTCAATCCGAAAGCAGAAGAAACATTCCAAGATGGGAGAATGGAGTACTTGGATCTTCTTCTTCCCAGCTTGTTCCCATTTTTATATGGGGTCGCCGAGACTGGAGTACTTGGATGACACTCTCATAACGAATGGCGGAGTTTAAAATACATGCTCGACGCACAAAAATAATTGGAATATAAAATCTATGCCAAGGCCAAGCGCTGGAACCTATGAGGTCATTCAAGCACTGAAGGGAAACTGGAAGTAAAGTGGGTTTAAAATGTTCAACAGGAGGTATACCTCGCTGTTGCACTATGAAACAATTGTCCTGATAGGCTTGAGAGTAAGATGAAAGAGAATATGAACGGACGCACAGTAAAAGGAATGAAAGGGGTTGCAGCTAAGGCCCTTAGGGACGCTGCAAAGACCCTTAAGTAATGCCCACAGTGCACCGCATGAGGTGCACTGATGGCTCTACACCCCCTACGGGGTGATGCAAAAAAAAGGCAACGAGAGTTTTGCAGAAACTCTGCAATGAAGTACCGTTCGAGGATTCTGGAATAAAATTTAATAAAACGCCTAAGATTTTCTTGCGGAGGTATTGCATGAGCTCTGAAGACAAATGAAAGAAAACGGGATCTTTTATTGGATGCCCTCCACGTTACTGACATTTGTTTAAAGGAACTAGAAGTTGATGAGTCACATCACTACATGCCCCGCTCAAGGATACGCATGAAGAAGAAGAAGAAGAAGAAGAAGAAGAAGAAGAAGAAGAAGAAGAAGAAGAAGAAGAAGAAGAAGAAGAAGAAGAAGAGAGTTGAAATAGATGGAGCAATGACAAAATAATGAAGTGCATGCACTAGGAAAGCGAGAGGAC
This sequence comes from Macrobrachium rosenbergii, assembly GCF_040412425.1. Classification (NCBI taxonomy): domain Eukaryota; kingdom Metazoa; phylum Arthropoda; class Malacostraca; order Decapoda; family Palaemonidae; genus Macrobrachium; species Macrobrachium rosenbergii. Next base: position 89,327,763 of record NC_089743.1, on the reverse strand, counting down.
AGTTCTTTCAAAAAGGGTAAGTTATTCGAATATGAATAAGGGAAAACAGTAAGAAGAAGAGAATTCCAAAGCCTAAAGGGAGACCAAAATCAACAGCAACTGACGGATTAATCCGATTTATCCTAAAATCAGTTAAGAATGGATTTTGACTGGGACCGCTAATAAAATGCAAAATAACACCGGATTATCTTACATGACATCTCCATAAACCAAAAATGCAAATCATGAGGGGGCAGATTTTGGAAATAAACTCGAGTATAAGAAAACAGATACAAATATATATAGCTGTGTGTTGTAGCTTCAGGCATAAGAGAATCCCGCAGAGCCAGAGGGAATTTTTGGCAATACTGACAAGTGTCACATGGAAACTTTTTCCATTTAAAATATTTTCATGAGCAAAAAATTTCCTTAACAAAGAACTACTAACATGAAATCAGAGGTGGTGTGGCCACTGATCAATTTTATTCAACAACCAATAAGAATAATTAAAGCTACATTCAGAAACTTTTAAAGGTAACGTCCTTCTATATCATCGAGCTTTCCACAGGCTTATAAGCCTGATCATCTTATTCTATTGAACTATTTTGCAATAAGTTGTATTTCAGTTTCCCGTAAAACGATTCTGGAAAAACTGAAAAACAGTTTATCAACAGAGAAATTTTCGTTTGTAATCTTGTAGATTACAGAGCCAAGAAAAATTAAGACTGTCAAGGATAGAAAGAAAATGCGAGACGTCGATTGTAATATATAAAATTCCATCATCAGCATCATCATCATCATCATCAACATCGTCATCGTCTCCACTACTGTGAGAAGCGAAGGACCTGCGCGAAATTCTGCTCGTGTTCTCACTTCCACAAATCACTCACTGCAGCATTCCGTCTCATAGCAACCCGTGTAGGTCTAAGTTTGCCAAGTCTTCTGGTGTCCGCAGGAGCCCACCTGACACTGTCATGGGGTGGTGTGAAGAAATGTCCAAGCCGTCTGCATTTTCCTTTCATCATTCATCTCATCAGTAACTGGAACTTCCTGGCTCCTCCTTCTTTTAGCTTTATCCTCAGATCGACAAAATCTTTAAAACAGTTTCCTTCATACCAAGATTCCTGTCCGTTTAGCAATAAAGATTATTCTAGGCTTATGTAATCTTACCTTCCCGCGCAGTTTCAATCTACTTGATTTCCAAATCTTATTCAGCCTCCCCACTGTTTGACTTCCTTTTCCAAGTCTTTCACAGATTTCTAACTCAAGAGAGCCAGTATTGGATAATTTTCTTCCTAAACATTTGAACGACTCGACCTAATTAATCCTTGTCTCCATCTAGTATTATTTCATCCCTTTTTGCTTACTCTTTACTCGTTATTTTTCTTTTTCTTATATTCACGTTAAGACACGTCTCTCCACATATCTATGAGTTGTTCTGTTAGCTAATTTTGTACAAGCAAGTTATCTTCCTCTCTTCTCCTGGAGAATTGAGCTGGGACAAATAGGGAAGTCGATGAAAATAAAAAATATAAATATACTCGGTAAGGAACCATACCAGGTAAAATAAGTAACAAAACCTGATTGATGTCAGTCATACAAATGTTTGTGTATAACAGAATCAGGTTCATTAAATGCAACAAATACGCTTCCACTGAAATCCTTGAAATCCAAAATAGGTGAAGAAACAAAGAAGCAACGCTTAGAGTTCTACCCCGAGTTAGATGAAGTAATTACGTCGAGTTCAGCTCTAACCCACAACGTCACACTTCGTCGAGTGCTATGGCTAGAGAGTAATCAGATATCACTACACAAACTCCTAGCATACGTACGTCAGTCTTAATCACTATTAATACAAAAATCTGATGTCTTAAGGTTATTTTACTTTTCAAAAGCAGCCTTTGCCAGCAGCTGCGTGCTTGTAGCTGCTTCTCTTGCAGTTGACAGTATCGCGTTCTGAAGAGTGATTTAGCTCCCGTGTTAAGCAATTGTTCAGCTAAACACAGTTCGTCAAAGCACATAATGCGTGGGTCTTGCGAATGCAATTAAAGACCCGAGCCGCCTTGTAATAAGTGGCTTACAGTTCCACAAATACAGCCCTAGTTCTACTGTTGCGCAATAAGTCTGATTTATGAGTGGCTTGCAGGATGTGAGAATGCCTCCGCCAACCAATTTTTTACCCCCTTATTACCACTATTTCATTTAATAACCCCAAAGGAGACTTTTTTGCTCTGTGCAAAAATATGATAAACAGAAGCAACAAAATCTGTTTCTTGAAAGTGTTCTTATATAAATTTAGGAACTTAGAAACGCCATTGGCGCATGAGGCATTCATCAGCAACTAGTCAGTATTCTGAATGACAAAAAACGTTAGCACGGAAAGTGATAATGAGCAGCAACACATCCGGCCTCCCCGTCAAACTATTATTCCTCCCAGATAGCTAGGGCCGTTCCAGATGGCACCTTCCCCTGTCTATTTTTATTTTCGGCGGCAGTTAGGTTATCTCGTTTCTTGCCCTGTAGGTCATTATCACTTCTTCCGTTTCTTACCATCCCTCGCTCCGTCTAATTCTACCTTTTGAAAAGGCCAACCATTTGCCATTTTATATGTTCAACTTCATATTCAAGCTGATGATTTAAAAGGAATTCGACTAGTATATTCAACTAGCAATTAGCTCCTACTACTTTGGAGTCTGAAAATAAAATAGTATTTATAACAAAAATTCCCTATGATTGTGGAGAAAGATCATACCCATTGATTTTAATGGCAATGAAGATACTCGCCGGAATAATAAACAATGACATTAAAAATATGCAGAAAAAGACATTGAAAAGCAGTGTTAAATAAGCATTTGTAAAATTCTCAGAAAACTTTTAGGTTTCTCAAAAGACCTTGTTTCCCCCTTCGTAGAAAATGGAATGAAATACAAAGAAACGTTTCAACTATTACTTACAAGGCGGGAAGACTGCCCCACGGTATGTACACCCCACAGATACAATGGCTGCCCAAGATATTCTTTTAATGGGAAGTCTTTTCAAGGGAGGAGACAGAACGCCTACTGTGATATAGTTTACCCACCAGACACATAGTGCCTAAAACATTCCTCTGTATTTATTCGAATTCTCAGAGGAAGGAAACGGGGGCTTCCAAAAGACTTCAGAGTGGGTCAAAATTTTTGCCAATACATCTACAACAACTTGCAAGGCCATTTTACCCTGAAATGAAGATACTTTCATTCTGAAGCTTTGAACAGAGTATTACTTGGTGTTACTTAGTAGTATGGTAGCCATGAGTAAAATGAAATTTATGACAGAAGGAGAAAGTCAAATTGAAAGTAAGTCTCATGTGCTGTGGAGTTTGAAAAATAAAACTACACATATCGGAAATGACCATCATAAGGCAATGTAATAGCTTTAATTCAAGCAGTATGAAGATATTTACATCCGAGAATCTATTTCGTTCGCAGGGATGTTCCTCTCACAAGAAAATTAGCGGCTAACGTAAGATACCCCGTTGGCTGCGAGAGTTTAATCAGAGAGAGAAAGAGAGGGAAGCTGAGAAAGAACTCAAAATAAATCCTTACACGTCTCCTCGAACAATCTCAGGTCGTTCTTCCTCAAGTGGCAGATGCATACCAAAGACAATTCTCATTAAGACCACCTTACAGCTGGCTGGCTGGCTCTCTCTCTCTCTCTCTCTCTCTCTCTCTCTCTCGATGAAGACATCTGAAATTTGCTTAACAAGAAAGAGCTATCTGCTTCCCCTAGTGAAGCCTAACTCCCTTCCCCCAACCTCTCTCTTTCTCTCTCTCTCTCTCTCTCTCTCTCTATATATATCTATATATATATATATATATATATATATATATATATATATATATATATATATATATATATATATATATATATATATATATCCAGATGAAGACATTGGATATTCCTAGAGAAAATTCTCTTTATCCACAAATGAGGCACACTCTCTCTCTCTCTCTCTCTCTCTCTCTCTCTCTCTCTCTCTCTCTCTCTCTCTCTCTCTCTCTCTCTCTCCTCAAATAAAGACATAGTCAGCTGTAACTTGCAAAAGAGAATGAGCTCTCTCTCTCATTTCCTCTTTTCCCAAATGTGAACATCGCTCTCTTTCTCTTGTTCAGCCACTTTAGAATACGTAAATACACAATATGGCCCACTCTCTCTCTCTTCCTACCCTAATAAATATATATAAACTGCCTTCTCTCTCTCTCTCTCTCTCTCTCTCTCTCTCTCTCTCTCTCTCTCTAAATGAAGACATCGAAGACCTTCTTGCCGAGAGAGAGAGAGAGAGAGAGAGAGAGAGAGAGAGAGAAGAGAGAGAGAGAGAGAGAGAGAGAACCTAAATTAGCCAACCTTACGTCTTGGTCCTAATTCTGGTGTTTGGGAAAATAGTGGAGCGAAACCCTTGAACATTATCTGCCTTCTACTTGAGTGCCAGGTCTCAACCCCCAATACCTATGGCTGATGCTAAAGACGGGCTATTTTCTCACCTGGAGGCGGCCTTATAACCCACACATTCCACAAAACCACATTTTTATGCTGCTATTCTTCTCCTTCAGTTATTGTACATAATTGCTCGTTCTGGTGGGCACACTTCCTCAATCAGTTATTCTCTTCAAGATATCTTACTAACATGCTCACTCAGTTTCTTACTTTGTAACATCAGCACTTTATTTTATTTCATTTAGATCTAACATCCGCGCTGTAATGATAATAACAGCAGTCTGGGACCAAACCGTAATACTGAAAAGAAAGTAACTTCTTCAATTAAGACTCATCAATGAAAATAATTCACTTTAATTTCGAACCCCAGTGAACATGTAATCAGAATTCATTTAAGCTTTATGTAATCAAATTCATTTAAGCTTTAAAACACCCTCCTGGATAAAAAAAAAAAAACTGGAAGGAAAGAAGTAAGGACAAAGAAGTCACAATCAAGCATCACGTGCCCAGTTACAGTTTCCTGACCTATCCAACACGAGAATCGGATTACACGAAAAAGAATTCGTTGCTGTTTTAGAGAAGAAGATTCATGAAGTGCTTCATTAACTGTCTCTCACTCTGGTGAGTACTCATGATAAAACTAAAATCGGTGTTTGATTTCATTATAAAGATAGAGAGGAGGTGTATTTTCCACGAAGATCTTTTAGTCCACAGAAATATTCGACAATGGTCCTCTAATTGTTGTAGCAAGGCATTGCGGTGCTGTGAGAGCTTGATTTATGTAAATTTATGCATGAACAGCACGGTCACTCTTCTTGCGTAGTCTGCAGAGTCCACTCTACTCTGCATGAGCTCCTATGTTGCAAAAATTATTTTAGACTACATTCTCTAGGCCTAGCTTTCCTCTGGCAGTAAAATACAGTATGTTCAGTGTGTAGCTTCTCAAAAACGTAAATCTTCCAGTCTCCCAACAGCTACAAACACTCCGACACTCATCTTCTTGCACCTAGATGTCATTTTTCCATAGATCTTTCATATCTTTGTAATTTAGTCCATTTCAATTCTACAATCTCTCTCTCTCTCTCTCTCTCTCTCTCTCTCTCTCTCTCTCTCTCTCTCTCTACATACACACATTAAATATATACTTATACATATATGTATATCTTACATATATATACTATATATATATTATTCAAAGAAAGAGTATGTATGTGTGAATTTATATAAAAAATATATATATACATATACATACATATATGTATGTGTGTGCATACACACACACATTACAGGTATAAATTCACATAAACCATGCTCTCATAGCACCACAATGCACTGGAGAACAAGAACATTAACTTGGCATATAAGGAAGTCGTCTGAGATACTATTAACCTACATACTGGTAAAGGTCGTATGAAGTATACTGAAAAAACCCAACGAGAATTAGACACCTAACAGGGAACAACAAGTGTTCTTTGAAGGATCCATCTCTACGCCAGTCATGAAATCCAATAAACTACTGCTCGTTCTTGGCGATTGCCCTTGTACTTACATGGTGACGGAAAATGCCTTCAGATAACCAGCACGACCTGGGTCATGGATAAAGCACTATAACTTTCATTTGAACAGATAAAGGTCAGTTACACTATTGGCGGCGAAATGGTGTCAGCTGTAATTAAATAAAAAAATGTGTTCGATAACGGAAACGAGGAGGAATTACCACGAAAATTACAGTATTAAAAATCAAGAAAAAAATTTTCTTTCTCGCTCTCTCTCTCCATAATACACACACACACACATATATATATACACACACACACACACACACACACACATATATATATATATATATATAGAGAGAGAGAGAGAGAGAGAGAGAGAGAGAGAGAGAGAGAGGGGGGGCTGCTTGACTAAATTATGAATTGAACAAGAGACAAGGAAGATTCTTATTGGGAGATTTTCGCAGTTCCTCAAATCTCTCTCTCTCTCTCTCTCTCTCTCTCTCTCTCTCTCTCTCTCTCTCTCTCTGTGAAAACTGTGCATCATTTATATCTTTCTCCGAGCGATGAACGTCGACATTACTATCTGAAAAATATCTTTGCATTTTCCGTATTCATAATCTGCCGATTACTTCCCCAAACCCGACACCCTAACTTCTTTACATTAAACCCCCCCAAAAAAAAAATTGCTTTCCTCTCCCGAACTATTTCGTAACATTAGGCAGCGCCAAATAACCAAAGAGGACACCTGATATTGCTCGGGGAACCGTTTGGCGTGCGTGTGAGGCGGAGCTCCTCGCATAACTGCAGATGGAAGAGCATCTTGTGACAATCTGCTCTCCGGTACTCTCATCAACATACCCTGGCCTCGTCGAAAGGGGATGTCAATAAAAAGAGGGGGAAAAGAGCCGTAGAGGAGGAACGATTCTCGTGTGAGGAAGCATGCAACGGGGGAATAGGAGATTGTCATGACTTTGTTTATGGTTTCTTTTCGCAATGTCGACAGCAGCAGCAACAGTAACATCATCAACAACACACAACACACACACACACATAATAATACATAATAATAATAATAATAATAATAATAATAAATATAATAATAATAATAATAATAATAATACAGTAATAAATATAATAATAAATTATTATTATTATTGTTTATTATTATTATTATTATTATTACTATTATTGTTGTTGTTGTTGTTGTTGTTATATCCTTTCTGTCGACATTGTTAACAGAAATAATAATAATAATAATAATAATAATAATAATAATAATAATAATAATAATAAAATTATTATTATTATTATTATCATCATTATTATTATTATTATTATTATTATTGTTGTTGTTGTTGTTGTTATCCTTTCTGTCGACATTGTTAACAGCAGCAAAAATAAAGTCATGAAATTTGAAAAGCAGCACAAGCTTGGAAATTATCAGAGACATCAATCACCTGTTTCAAACTCTCCCCGATACAATAACGAATGGTTACCAGCTATGCTTCTAGGATAATAACAGATGGTAAGATTCGCCGAAACCGAATTAACCCTCCCCATAATTATGCTCGCCACATGCAGCACGCAACATCCACACGACACATGCCACCACCAAACATCAAGGCCGCATACATTCCCCCTGACTCACCGGAAAAATATGTGGGTTTCTGACAGCATCGCATCCATGCTTGCCTCGTCCTCAGACTAACAAAAAGGGGGACTACAATTATAATCACTAAAATACCGATCCTATTATCTATCACAACGTAGGTCCATACTTTTTCACGGTCTGTAATAAATCGGCTGCAGTGAACTGATCTCTCGCTGACCTTGTTTGCATTCAGCGAGATTTTTCTTTGACTGGCCTGTGAAAAGTTCATTTTCACGCTACTATACTGATTCCGGTATCATTTAAAAATGTAGAACAACAAGGTCAAGGTCAAATGACGAGTTAAAGTTAGGTGAAAGATAATTCTTACAAGGCTCTGTTAATAAATATTCGCGAAAATTAAAGAAAAAGCAATATGTGAATATCTCCCATCATGCAAAACTGCCATAATATGGTTTGCCAAAAATATAGTTTATGCTATCAATTGCAGAGCAAAACGCAAATAGGTAACCACACAATATGATTCTTTATTCAGAACTCCTTTAACGATACTTTTATTTGGGTGTTCTATATAAATATAATTTTCATGATAAAATACTGATATTTATTTAATTTTCAAGCGGAACAGTTACTAGTATTTCATCGTGGTATGATTCATAAAAATAAAATAACGAAATTAGAGGTCAAAATGATGACTTGCAGTCAGCCAAATTTGCTGTATTAGCTAAAATTAAATCGAAGATATATACAAAATTTCTATAGCTAGTAGAATTACAATTAAATTACTTTTCAATGATGTATAGTATATTCCTGTTCATTTCAGTAATTACACAGCAAAGTATATCACCATCAACTATAACGATATATTAGCACTTGTAATCACAACAACAGAGATGTGTGTAACCAAAATTATTTAACCCAACCATTCGTGAAAAGGGATTATTTACGATATAATAATTCAAATGTTTGGTATGAACAAAATATCACTGGAGCACTACGCTACTAATAATATTCTTAAGTAAATCATATGCTATAAGCTGTTTGATATTGCATAAATCTTGCTTTCTCTCTTTAAGGAAATCAGCTGTCTCATAAATTTCCTTCTGTCCCGCACCATTCCATGTGCATAGCTTTAACATGATATTTCTTCTGACTTTTCAGGAAAGGAATGCCATTCCCTAATACCATCCCATTTGGTGGTTTCCACATTCCGGCACGTGGCAACCTACCAATCAAAAAGTGTGACTGCGGCTGGCCTCAAGAGAAGAGACTTGCAAGCCGCCAGACTGTCTAAATCGACAGTGTTCTGGTAGCACCGCATACTGTATCATAATACGCTAATCTATATGACATTCAAAGGGTTTCAATAATAAAATACAGTTAAATCCTCCCCACCCCCCATCTCTCTCTTTAGAGGAAGCATTTCTCAAAAGTGAAAGGTCTTTCGACAAAAACCATACTTATATAACCAGTTTCATAGGTGCGCTAAAAGCTTGGGATATTGTTTATCTCCCTTACACGGAAATTCGTAACTGACCTGTTCAGAAATATAATGGCTTTTTCTCCAAAACGACTGAATAATAATATAATGATTAATGCATATGTTGTTACTCCTTTCAACCACACAATCATATACAGTCTTCAGAAAAATGTACTATTGGACATCAGGACATTTCATTAGAGCCAAAAATCTTGATCTTGTCAAAACTATAAAACGCTCAAGTTTTTACTGGGGGAATAAAGAAAAGTAATTAGTAAATCAACCGTGCATTAAGTAAATAAATAAGTATAAATGCTTAATTTCCAACCAAGTAGATATGCTTATACCCAATTATGAATAAATAAGCGAGGTTTAACCTTCGTATCGCTCAGTATTAAAATAAACTAGCTGTGTGTAACCAGAACTTCCGCCCAAAATATCATTAGAAATAAAAACATAGCTAATAACAGGAAGAGAAAGTGCTAGGAGTGGATATCAAATAATATGCGGACAGTTATATTAATTGACCCTTGAAATCCAAACGCCATGATTATGAAAGAAAGGTTTTTCTTTTCAAGCGTTCTTAGGGGATGCTCTATGAGCAAGAGCCCGTGCTGGCATAAAGCCAGCTTAATCAATAAAAACAAGCGTTCATCAATAGAAAACATTCACCTACGTATTCAAGCGCACAAAATATAAATAATACAATAAAACTAATACGTGGAGGATGAGGGCAAGTAGATATATATATTAAATAAAATAAGCGATGGAGAAATAAAGATCAACTATATAATTTTTATGGCAACTTTGTATTGACTTTTTTCACAAGAACTGCTTGGTTTATGGATGACCTGTCATTGAAATCGTTATCTTATCCAGTAGCCGTGATTTACAATAATTATACACTTTATTTATTTCTCAATAATATGTAATAATAATAATAATAATAATAATAATAATAATAATAATAATGAGGAAGGAAATCATTGATGATGTGTTTGTAAAAATGTTTAAAAAATGTACAAAAGAGAGCTCTCGAGAACACGCTCCACTCCTCTTTTCAATCCTCCAAAAAAGTATACGAAGAATTACTGATAAAAACTGTGGGAATGGAATTTTCTGCGCTTAGCAATATATTAAAAAAAACTAGTTATATGAAAAAGGGTGAGGTCGACGTCTCCCATTATCGCGTCATTTTCCTCGGACAATCCAGCTAACATTCTGGAACGTCTGTTTGGTGGTTCGATTGAAGACCCGCCATTTTGATTGCACAAATGTATCTTATTGAAACCTTTTAACAAACACTTTACAAATAACGCCATTCGTAAAACTATCCTAATGGCAGAAAGGCCGTTTTATAATTGCTCCCTGCTCCTATCTCCTTACATCTGTTTCGTTACTATTACAACTGACTTAGAGGCATTCCGCTTGATCTAGTGATCTCGAGTGGAACTATGGTGGACGAGTGCACTGTCCTCGGCATGTGAAAAGACAGGCTCCTCTGCATTCCTTTGTTCTTCATTATTACCTGATCCTTTCAACAATGGGACTGTGCTTTTATCTTGTGCATACACTTCATTTGTAATATGATTATTAATTATGTATACCCAATAAAACACAGTTCACACCACATAAAAGATCAAATAATAATTGGAGGTACTATTATCATCATATTATTATTATACAACTGGTTAGAAACGAACAAAACACAACTCACATAATAATAATAATAATAATAATAATAATAATAATAATAATAATAATAATCATAATCATCATCATCATCATCATCATCATCATCATCATCATAATAATAATAATAATAATATAGCAGGATAGTAATCTCATCCAGATCAAATACACTGAGAACCGGATGGTTAACATCCTCTCAAACCAACCCCTCTAATAAGAACGTTTAGAAACGGCCAAAACACACCCAGGACAACATTCTCATCATAAACAATAAAGACAAAAAAGCAATAATATAAAAAAAAGTGCTTACAAAAGATCACACCACCCCCATAGCGCTGGATCAAGTGTCACGCAAACAAGGGTTGTACTGTAATTTGCGTCAAGTCCAGCGCTTCGGTAAGACGCATGAGCATCCAGACGAGCGTCTTGGAAGAGATTGCTCACGAGATAAATGTCTCGTCGCATGCGAGCCGGAATCGCAGTCTAGAAGGGACATAATGTGGAGAGGTAACCAGTGACTTACTGCTATTTACCTACGTCCTTATGCTGTGAGAAAGGAAGGTATATGAAGATGCCCTGCTAAATTTTAACTAAAAGGTATATGAAGATGCCTACTATAATTTAACTGGAAGGTTTATGAAGATGCCTACTATATTTTAACTGGAAGGTATACAGCGTAATTAACTTTTTCCTGTGTTCAGACGAGGAAAATGAGCAGGTGTGGAAGTAGTACTATTAGCAGTAATATTCAATGTATTAATAGACATTAGTAATAACAGATATATTCATATATATATATATATATATATATATATATATATATATATATATATATATATATATATATATATATATATAATATGTCTGTGTATAAATATATACTGTGTATTTATAATATAATATAAATATAATATATATATATATATATATATATATATATATATATATATATACAATATATATATATATATATATTATATAATATATATGTATATATATATTGTGTGTGTATATATAGACATAGCTGTAAATGGTATACAGAAATAATTAACAACTTACTATCTTTCTGGAATAGCTCTTCATCACGTCAAAGAGAAAGAGAACCTAGACGGAGGGTATTTCTAAAGTGGCAAGTGTACGATAATAAATCTCCATGAGTTCAGACACGGACTATATAAAGTCGTCTCAGGAGCAGTAACAGTAGAAGCTAAGAAGGCACAGAAGTGACCTCCGACCTACTACCTGGCTGCAACAGGTCCTCATGCCTTGAAAGAGGAAGGAATTCTATGATGGAATGCGCTCACTTTCTCTGAAATGGTAGACTGGAAATATATCCACTATCTGTGATCACACTCAGAAGGACAGACTAATATACAGAACCCCGTTTCATGACAAAAGGCAAGGAGAGATAACAAGACAACTAACTCAGAATAACACTTTATCCATGCATTACAGATACTGTGTTTATTTGTGATTACATTAAATCAAAATTACTGGCCATATGCTGTATTTTCGACCTAATATACAACACAGAAGAGAGATTTCACACCCTGAGTTGTTCAGACCCTGTTGTTCAGTAACCCTTCATTGTATGAATACACACACAAATTCAAAATACCCTATCACATTATTACATACACAAACACACGCACACACACACAACACAAAGCAGGATGACATGACCAGGTCCAACTGAGAGGTAATGAAACGGGAGGCATATTCCCCAACTGTACTATGGCTCGGCCAGACGAGTGAGAACGGGCGAGCGCTCAATCTTTTGTTTGTTCTTACGGTAATCCCCAACGGCCTTGTACTGAACACGCCTCAGAAGAGGAAACGAAAGTGTTCTGGGTGTGATAAACATATTGAGATTATTTTCAAGAAGATTCTATGGTTAGTTTTCAAGATATGGCGTCCCGCTTTTTTCAGGGAAGGTCCCGAACCACGATACAGACGGGAGAACCAAGAAATATTGCAGCCTTTGTCCCCGGCAATTTCTGCAGCTGTCACGCGTTTCCCCGAACGAGCGGCGGTTGCGAGTAAGTACCCGGATGTCTCTAAAGGCCTTATATACATAATTACACTAACCTCCGCGATGCCAGGGACCCTTTCCCTTCGCATCTCGCTCTTTACGAACTCGTAAATGACGAAAAGGATGCTAAGACACATGAATGGTGGACTTGGAAGAATTTCTTAACGGTTGGAAACCCTGTAATCAGGATTAAATGTACATTGTTTTCAACAATGGAATGGTCACTCATTGCACGCAGCATAAGATTAATAGTTACCTTACTACGTTTTAAAATCGCATCATATTTTCCATCGCGCTACTCTTAACAAAAGAAAAAAAATAAGTCCTTGCATGTTTATAATTCTCCCACTCTCCATTTTGGTAAAAAAAAAAAAAAATAAGCAGAATTTTATATTTAGTTAAAGTATTATGCAATTTCGAGACTGGAATATAATTGATGAGTTTCTGATGCCTGAGGAAAAAATAGACTAGAGAATATTTGAAGGTACATATAACTCTACTGTCTAATATTAGAAATATATTAATCACTCGCATCGCTATAAGAGACTGTCTAAAAGGAAAAAACAAAGAAATCTACCCATACTTCGACACATTTTCACCATTTTGCGTAATATAATAATAATAATAATAATAATAATAATAATAATAATAATAATAATAATAATAATAATAATAATAAATAAATAAACAAATAAATAAATAAATACATAAATAGCTAAATAAATACATCTACGGACCTTTTGTTCTTCAATTTTATTAAAAAATTTGCAAATAGTTTTAGAAAGCCTACTCATCTCTCATTACCAGAACTAACATTTTTAAAAAAAACTACTGGAAAGATAGAAATGCGCTGAATTAGGTGCCACTAACCTCAACTCAACTTGAAGTAAACCATTTCAGTGGATTTTGTTAGAACAAAACGAATGGTTTTATAATACTTATAGTTTCTAGTCCGATGTCTCTAGCGAGCCGGAGTTATCTTAACTAAAATCGAGAGGATAATAATAAGATGAACAATAATGTGGCCTAGTTGTGCACGAAATTTCTCTTCTGATTTTACAGAAATATCCTTCGGAGTTATTCGAACAGCATGAGAAATTATGTGCCCTTATCGTTAATTTAAAATTTCTCTTCTGATTTCTCAGAAATGTCCGTAAGAACTTCACAGCCTAAAAGGAGGGTATTCTCATCCCGAAAAAATTATTATAAACTTTATGTAGCTCCTTTATGCCCTACACCTACAATCTCTCTCTCTCTCTCTCTCTCTCTCTCTCTCTCTCTCTCTCTCTCTCTCTCTCTCTCTCTCTCCACAAGAAAAGAATCATGTATCACTAGCCGTAATCTGGCCTGACACACTGTTTGCACAGTGACCCCTTGTGAGTCATAAACGTGTCAGCAGTTTGCACCGCCTAGCCCACCTGGAGGACCAAAACAACAGTGGAGTGACATTCTTCCGTTCGGAGAATGGCGAGACGTTCTGAGAACGCAACGCCAGTACTTGCAAAGTCTCCGGGTACTGGAATGCAAGGGCGTTCTGCGTTGGAATGAAAAACGAAGACATTCTGTAAATGTCATTATTTGTGGATTCTGCTCCTAGGAGATTAATCGATACGTATATCATTAAATATATACAAGGGTATTCTTTACAAGCGGGGAAAAACGTTCTCAGAAAACATTGCATGTATGAAGGGTTATTACAATTTGAAGATTTTACTTTTGGGAGATCTGGCTAAAATGGAAAACATTGTCTGTATGAAGGGTTATCACTATTTGAAGATTTTACTTTTGGGAGATCTGTCTGAATTTATCTTTAAAAATACAAAAATTATAATCACAATAGTTAACAGTAATATAAGGATTGCAAGATAAGTCGTTGGCTCAAGTGAAAAACTATTTAAAATCGGAAAAAAAATAGGTTAAATGAGTATCACACCAAAACACCGTGAGTAAATACTGAACAACTCACAACAGCCACCAAATAACACTGATCAACACAATACCAAGAAGACCTCCTCACGACATATGACTCACAAAGAAGCCTGCTGTGCAGGCAGACAAACAAACAGAGAGGAAATGCTACTCAGATCATAATCCTAGTGACGCAAACACAACTATGCTTGAAAATCTGCAAGCAGTTGCTGAGTGCGAGCCAAGGTGTATTTCCTGGGTCATCAGTATCGGCAATCATCAAAGGAGGAACGCAAGAGCTGATATCATTGCTTCTTGGTGAAACACAAAGCTCCTTTTGTGGCATGCTTGAGGCGCTTCCTAATGTAGGCAAGATCTGGTGTATGTAATGTCATCCTTTATCGTTTATATCTCGTTACTTCTAATGCATCTATTCTCTCTCTCTCTCTCTCTCTCTCTCTCTCTCTCTCTCTCTCTCTCTCTCTCTCTCTCTCTCTCTCATACACATGTACAGCCTGTTCTTTTGGGCTCTTATTAGTAATGATGCGTGATTCAGTTTCTCTCTTACAATCAACTTGTACATAATATACATACATACATACATACATACATACATACATACATCTCTATTTATATATATACATACATCCATACATATATATACTGTATACATATACGTATATATGTAATATATATACATATATATATATATATATATATATATATATATAGAGAGAGAGAGAGAGAGAGAGAGAGAGAGAGAGAGAGAGAGAGAGAGAGAAATGGAAATTCATACATTGCTTTGTGAGTGCACACAACTTTACACCAACTCTCGGAGATGGTATTACACTTAATGAAATTTCTTGTGATTGTTTAAAGTTAGCTTCCATGCTCAGATACCGATTTTCCTGCCAGTTTATAGCTGAATGGTTGTGAAGTACTTTAATGCAATATGTTCAGAAAGTAAAAGAACAAAAATAAAATGTCAAAATATCAAGCTGAAGTTAGCCAAAAACAATATCTTTTACAAATTGCTGTTAATCAGTATTCACCAAAAAAAGGTGCGAGACTAACAAATCTGAAGAGCTCCGTACAAACCTGAGATAAATTTGGTTTCTATTGGATGACAGCAATGGCTAAAAGCTGAAACATCTTTTAGCCATGGCAGAAAAAATGAAGAGAACTCGGGAACAATTTTCGTACATCTCTTCAGGGTTTAATCCTCGAGGAAGGAAAGTAAAGAAATGTTTTTCAAGGGTAGACGCCACACATGCATTAGCCTCCAATTACACATATATAGGGTATACCGTGCAGTATATATCTGTGTGTGTGTGTATGTGTGTATGTGTACGTCTGGGGTATGAAAAAAGGAGAGGAAGATTTTCATAGCTAAATTTCTTTTAGAGCTAATTTCTTGCAACGCCCAATTTCACCTACAAATTCGTCTTTATATCAAATGACTGAAAAACTGCGGTCACAGTACAAAACGCTTTTAGTACAACAGCATAAACAGAGATGCAAAGTCACTTTGCTTTTTACTCCAGCCAAGTGACTCGCTTATAAACAATCCCCTCAAATATCAAAGAAAGGGCATCCTTATACAAAGCCTTAGAGCAGAGCCTTTAAGCCTTTGAAGTCTTGAAGAAATCACTCGTTCTTAAGCACGTTATCACTGACGAACCCCTTAAGGCATCAAATAGAGTAGGTGAAGATCTTAGAATTTCGCGGTTCGTACCCATTTGTTTCCTTCTGCTGACAAACTTTGGAAATCTCTACCTTCGCCGGTTTTTCATAGTTCTTATACCTTGCACTTTTTCCCCTCCTTTTCCTTTTTTGCTTACATCCGACCTGGGCTAAAAAGACCACCAGGTTGCCGTAGCTGTCACCTCTGCACCTGAAAATTATCGAAATACGGTGATGTTTAGTGTATGGATGAAAGAAAATAAATCCCTGTAGCTCCAATGTGAAAAAAAATTCAAGATGAGGTGAAAGCAAAATGCCAAAGACTTTACTGAAAAATCCAAAATGGAGGAAAACCGAAATGGCCATAGAATTTAGGAAAAATCTCAAGATGAATAAGGCCAAAATACCCAAAGCTCCAACAAGAAAATAATCCAATATGGAAAATGTCGATAGGTACTGTACAACCACGATACCCATAACCACAACGAAGAAATTCAAGCTTGTTGAAAACCAGAATGCCTAAAACTTCAAAATATATAGCTCCAGCGGAAAACTCCAGGATGGAAGAACACCAGTATACGCGGTGCTCCAATGGAAAAATCCAAAACGGGAGGACACCCAAATATCTACTGCTCCTATGGAAAAGTCCAAGATAGAGGAAAACCAAAACACCCAGTGCTCCAGTGGAAAAGTCCAATATGGAGGAACATTTACATAGTAATAACCATTGCTCCAATGGAAATATTCAAGGGGGAAGAACACAAAATAACAACTGCTCCTAAGGAAAATTCCAAGATGGAGAAACATCTACATAACACAACCATTGCTCCAATGGAAAAATTCAAGATGGAGGAACACAAAATGACTACTGCTCCTATGAAAAACTCCAAGATGGAAGAACAACAGTGTACCCATTGCCCTAATGGAAAACTCCAAGATGGAAGAACAACAGTGTACCCATTGCCCTAACGGAAAACTCCAAGATGGAAGAACAACAGTGTACCCATTGCCCTAACGGAAAACTCCAAGATGGAAGAACAACAGTGTACCCATTGCCCTAATGGAAAACTCCAAGATGGAAGAACAACAGTGTACCCATTGCCCTAATGGAAAACTCCAAGATGGAAGAACAACCGTGTACCCATTGCCCTAACGGAAAACTCCAAGATGGAAGAACAACAGTTTACCCATTGCCCTAACGGAAAACTCCAAGATGGAAGACCAACAGTGTAGCCATTGCCCTAACGGAAAACTCTAAGATGGAAGAACAACAGCGTACCCATTGCCCTAACGGAAAACTCCAAGATGGAAGAACAACAGCGTACCCATTGCCCTAACGGAAAACTCCGATGGAAGAACATGGAAGAACAACCATTGCCCTAACGGAAAACTCTAAGATAGAAGAACAACAGCGTACCCATTGCCCTAACGGAAAACTCCAAGATGGAAGAACAACAGCGTACCCATTGCCCTAACGGAAAACTCCGAGATGGAAGAACAACAGTGTACCCATTGCCCTAACGGAAAACTCCAAGACGGAGCAAAACCCAAAATCACCCAACACAAAAACACACAATTTCGTCCAACAGATCATAACGTCACGTTCATTTCACAAACTTAATTAAGTCTGGTAAACACAAAATTCAAGAGGGGAAATAAAAAACTCATATCAGACTGAATTAATCTAATCAAGGTAAATGAAGGCTCGCTCAGGTGTAATGACGGCTATTTTGGCGCTGATGCTGACGTAATTTGAGTCGTTATTTACTCTTGGAATAACACCCTCTAATCCTAATGACGTCATTAAGTTAAAAAGTCAGCTTTTGATCATATATGAGTGAATTTGTGCTTTCTTACTCACAAGCAACAGCAAGAGTAATGAGAATTACAATGATAATAATGTTAATGATAACAGCAAAAAAATTAAATGTGCTGTCATTAACTGCACAATCCACACAA
Source organism: Macrobrachium rosenbergii (assembly GCF_040412425.1). NCBI lineage: Eukaryota > Metazoa > Arthropoda > Malacostraca > Decapoda > Palaemonidae > Macrobrachium > Macrobrachium rosenbergii. Next base: position 89,309,449 of record NC_089743.1, on the reverse strand, counting down.
TGAATAATAATAATAATAATAATAATAATAATAATAATAATAATAATAATAATAATAATAACAAGCAAATCCACATTTTAAGACTAATGCTACTATGGGTATTTTTTAATTAATAATAATAATAATAATAATAATAATAATAATAATAATAATAATAATAATAATAATAACCAAATAAACAGACAATTTGTACCTTTCCACTAAAAACAGCAACAGAGCAACTGCAATAATAATAAAACAGTAATAATAATATTAATTATTATGGGAGAAGACATCTTAAAAATCAAATTAAAAAAAAATTATGACGGTGTGCACAAACTAACAACTACTTCGAAATAGCAAGAAAAAAATTTTTTTTTTTGTTTCTTGGAAAATTTTACCTCATTTTTTCACACTGCTGTTTGGTGCTCTTTACAGAAAATTCATGCGACTAGATGATGATAAGAAAGAAACTTTACCCGCTAAATAAACGTCTCTTTCTTTTTTTTTTTCTCCCTTTCCAGGTGTGAGGAACTGAAATATTCAGTTGCAGTAAATGAGACTGCCAACGTAGCTGAGAGAGAGAGAGAGAGAGAGAGGAGAGAGAGAGAGAGAGAGAGAGAGAGAGAGAGAGAGAGAGAGAGAGAGAGATAAGATAACATCCAGGTTTCCCAAGAACACAATGGACAAGTCCATCACATATAAATAAAGATTTTTATAAGACTGACATGACAGGCAATTCAGTGGCTTTCATCAGGGGTAAAAAACTTGAAGGTATAAGAAGGACAATAGTGGAAGGTGGGGGGTGGAATTAAAGTAAGAGATGTGGAATTAAAGTAAGAGATAGCCTAAAAATGAAGGAAACATGATTAAAAACTGACTGCAGGCTCTCTATAACTCTGAAGTCTTCAACTTAGTGCGCACGAAGAAGACAGACCAACCACTGACGATTAGAATACTAACTTCAATGTCTTGATATATTCTTTAGAAAACAGGAACAGGCCTCAACTGACATATCAATCAACTGTCTGAGATATCTCTATTGTGCTTTAGAATAAACTTTGGAAGGATCAGGTGTCAAAGAAAAACACGCATTCAACTCTCAAGATAAATGCCACAGCCTCAATTCTCGAATGTGACTTATTTAAGAGAATAATTTTACAACCTTTACAACAAAGACTTAGTGATTCTAAATTTAGATTTTTTATATAGTTTTAACCGAAATCGATTCTCATGTACAAACAACTTTCATCTAACATCGGCTCGTAAGCTTTTCAGTAGAGTCGATTCAGAGGGTATATTACGGTTCTCTTTCAAGCTAATACGACAAAAGAGTCTCCTCTATTTAAACTAGGCTTACTGGGAATTCAGTTCTGACCTTAAATCTTGGTTATTTGCACAAATATTTGGAAATAATTCTGAATTGAGCATACCACGCATCTTCATTGTATTACTGTGTTGAATCTAGTATTTCCAATTTTTTTTTATTTCGATTTAATTAAATTTTCTTGGAACGCTAGTAAAGATTAAACTTTTTTTTTTTTTTTCGGCTTTGATTTTCATTATATTTCATTAAAATATTTGTATTGAATGTACTGTACTTTCTTAGAGACCATGGCCTGGAAAATTCTGATGCCTCTGTGAATTTGGACATTAGAACAGTCACTGTCACTACGCATATGGACTGAATGATTAAATCTCAAGATGGCAAAAATTAATTTTACTCATATATTGACTTTGTATTAAGCCATATGTTTAATTTTAATTTAGTTGTTAATTGGCCTCTCTTGTTTCCTTTCCATTTTTTTTATCCAGGCATTCGATCCTGTGCAATCTTGCGTCGTTAGTCAATGACTTTTACGTTTGTTTCAAATGAAATGAATGTCAATGGCTTTGACGTTTGTTTCAAATGAAATGAATGTCAATGGCTTTGACGTTTGTTTCAAATGAAATGAATGTCAATGGCTTTGACGTTTGTTTCAAATGAAATGAATGTCAATGGCTTTGACGTTTGTTTCAAATGAAATGAATGTCAATGGCTTTGACGTTTGTTTCAAATGAAATGAATGTTAGTTAAATTTGAATAATGATATTATTCTAACCAATACAAACTTGGTGAGCACTAAGTCTTATGGTTCCCACAAATTTACATATTGCTTTAGTTCCTGTAAGGATCTTTCCTAGATAGTGACCCCCAAGGGTTTTAACCCCGTAAGTGTCCACCTTTGCGGCGTGTTTAGTACAAGCCCGTTGGAGATGACCCTAAAAACATACACAAAAGACTGTAAATATCATAAAAATAATGACCCCAAAGAAATAGTCCTAGATAACGACCCCCGAACTTTGCTGTGGGTCACTATCTAGGAGAGATCATCCATAAACACCCCTTCTATTAGGACTGATGCATAAATTGTCCTCCAACGAGTGCACAGTAATATCTTGGCAAACCACTTTTCCAAGATAATCTTAGGCGTTGAAAGAAACATCAACTAACCACAAAAACATTACCCCAGTGCATGAGCACAGTTTTCTAGCACTTGCTCACAATTACCCATGAGGGAAATAAGAAGGAAAAAATATTCAGGATGACCTGAGGAGACATGAAAAATAAAGGAGTCGATTTGAACGATGTGGCTATTTACATTGTAAAAGATAGCATAACAGAGAAAGAGAGAGAGAGAGAGAGAGAGAGAGAAAAGGATTTCTCCTTCCCTTTTTTTCTACATGACCATTCCATCTGAGATATTTGTAGCCCATATTTGTGAGTGTGAAACTTCTCTCGTTCGTTTTCCTAAAGTTCAGTATTCTTGTAAAACATTCGCCTTTTACCTTTATCACATTGGAAGGTATTACTACACCTTACTGGGGGATTAAATTGGCCAAAGAAAAGATAAAAACAGGTTTTGGAAGAGGTGCCTCTGAAAAATTGCCCAGGTATATATTATGCTTTCTTCACTGAAAAAAAAAATTAAAAATACTAATAATTAAAATAACAATGAGTGTGTTAAAGACACACAGATAAAGAGATAAAATCTGAATCCATTCAAAGCGGGAAGACGCCCAAAAACCTCCTCCGGGGGCGACGCCCAACCTGTTACTTGCGGCAGTGCAAGAGGTCGTGACACCGTCATAACTGTTCCAATTCAGATAAGAACTTTCTGAATTGAAGGAGACAAAAGCAACCAGTCGAAAGGAAGTTTAAAATGAATGCATAAATTCGAGGTCCGTTCTAGTTTGTTATCTTTCAATTACGTACGTGGGCCGCGTGTGTGGGACGGTTGCATTTTATTTTTAAAGTCGACTAATTTCTTAGACGCCAAGAGTTTTCATGACATTATCAACGACATTATTCCCTTATTCGAAGATATTAATATTGGCCACAATTTGTTTTAAGTGTGACACACTGCCCTACTTTTCAGTTGCTTTTATTTCAGAGTAACTGTCAATATAACAAAGAAGCTACAGAACTGTCTCATTTTCCAGACAGTTTCACTCCAAGACCTTCATTACATGCATGAAATCTCTAGGTCCTGATTTTTTTCTCATGATACTAATTTTTGCCAGAATTTGTATCAAAAGTATTAAGTTGCGCTACGTTTTCGACGTGCATACGGCACAAGGAAATTAAAAATTGCGTTGAAACTTAATTTTGTCGAACAAAATTGTCACATTGTAAAGACATGTTTTTCATAATAGCCTTGAAATGATGGAGAATGTACATCCCCTTGTCAGGAAATTACTTTTACACGAAGTCTATGCGACTGCACGTGTGCTTTGCCATATCCAAATATTACCGACCACATATAATACATTCAGTGAATTATATCAGTAACTACCTGACCAACCAAGTGCTGCCCAGGAAAACTCTGAACGACAACCAATAAACACTCTCTCTCTCTCTCCTCCTAACACCCCCTCTACTCTCCCTCTCACTTCCTCTCCCTCTCACTTCTTCTCCCTCTCACTCTCTCTCACTCTTTCACTCTCTCACTCTCTCTTTTTCCTTTTAAGATAGTTGCTTCAATTACATTGCCCAGCATTTGTGACATTTTATTTTTCGCCCCTCCTCACCCCGACTTCCTATCAGGGCTGAACTTGGACTTAAAGGGCATCAGGAGTGTCACTATCCATCTCAGCGAGCTTAAAAACTATGGGTTAGACACTAACATCAGTTGTTGTCGGTTATTTTTACATCTCACCATCTTCCCACCCCTCCTCACCTCCCCTTCCTATCGGGGCTGAACTTGGACTTAAAAGGCATTGGGATGTCACTGTTCATCTCAGCGACCTCGAAAACTATGGATTAGGCAATAATATCTGTCATTTTCGGGTATTTTAACATGTCACCCCCTTCCTACGCACGCCCCCGCCCTTGGTGCCAGTGATGTCTTACCCACACAGTGTTCTTTTCCAGATAGTAAGTCGTATGTATACCAAGTTTGGTTGAAATTGCTCAAATGTGTTTTTCAGAGTGTATATGGAACATACATGCATACACCCATTTTTATATGTACAGATTCAGCCATTAAACCTGTCAAGCCAGTTTTTAATATCAGGAGATAAACAAACCAAGAATATAATGCAAAGACGTGTCTTTTTAATAAATACACTGGTAAAACAAACGTACCTTGAACGAAAACATTCATAACATAATTCTAAAAACTGTAAAATCCTTTATTCTTTCGGAAAAGCAAAGATTGTAACAATATGCAAAATAAACGATCTGAACATAGATCGTTTATTTTCTTTGGTATCTTTGCAGTTTCATATTATGCTGTGCGGCTAACATTATACTTTTTAAAAATGATAGTTGTATACTGTTACAATCTTTGATTATCCGAAAGATAAAGGACTTTACAGTTTTTCGAATTATGTTCTGGAAAAAAACGAAAAATGGCAAAATCACCACCATTTCAAACAACGCTGATAAATTCGTATAAAACTGCACGTTAAGCACAAAACATACATCAGAAAAAAGAGCATTAAAGAAAAGAAAATCTCCACCTCTTAACCATCTGTGATACATGAAGAATGCCAACAAGCGAAAGTGTCAGATGTCTCGAATGGCAGAAGTCAATCAGTCTCTGCCACGTCCATCACACTGCTAACCTTTCACAGGCACGAACGGTACACTGGCACAGAATCTGATAACCCCGGGTCGTCGTCAGCCATCGAGTGTGGGAAAGGCCTCTGGTTAATAAGAAAGATAATTGGATATAAAAGAAATCTTACTGAACAATTTTAATCTAAGAATAATCACCTAAAAACTTTAATGTATGATTAATCACCAGATGTGACGAAAGGGTGATATTTTCGTTTGAGAACATACATGCTATTTTATGTAACAGTAAACTTATTATAAGTAAATACATACATGCATACAAACATGCATATATGTAAGCATACACACACAGTAAATATATATACATATATATACACATATAAAAGTATGTATGTATGCATGTAGGTATATATTATACTTTTAATGCGACATATCAGGATATGTATGAATGCATACATACGATATATAGATACATACATCCATACGCACATACATTAACGAACACACACACACACACACACACATATATATATATATATATATATATATATATATATATATATATATATATATACATATATGTATATATAAATATATATATATATATATATATATAATATATATATACTGCCCAAGATATATATATGTATTATGATATATGTAAATATATATATATAATATATATACAACTCTTGAGGCCATCACTGCCCAAGAAGGTGCCAATTGATAAAGAAAGTTAAAAAAACCCTGCCAAAGGCAGAGGTGGGCATAATGGAAAAATGATCTCTCCTGAGGTTTGCAAGCCAATCTCAGTTTTAATCGTTTCAGGATGCTGATAAAGAAAGAAAAAAAAAACTCGCCCCTCTGCATGGTGTGAAAATCAGCAAATGATCTGGGCAAAAGGTTTGCAAGCTAATGATCCAGTTTTTAGAATCGGTTCCGTACTGCAAGTCTTTCTTACAAAATGTCAAGAGAAATAACTTGGGAGTTCGAATGTGCATGAATATTTCACAATGGTGAAAATATTATAGGCCTATTTAAGGAGAAAGCCTAGGCACTTAATTATAGAATAACAATCCAATATTTATAATCAGTTTCGAACTGCACGCCTTTCTTACAAAACCTCAAGAGAAATAACTTGGGAGTTCGATTTTGCATGAACATGGCACAATGGTGAAAATATTATAGGCCTATTTAAGGGGAAAGCCTAGGCACTTAATTATAGAATAACAACCCGATATTTATAATCAGTTTCGAATTGCACGCCTTTCCTACAATAACTCAAGAGAAATAACTGAGGGTTTGAATGCGCATGAATATGGTACAGAAGGAAAGAGATTATAACAGACCTACTTGAGGAGAAAGTCTAGGCGCTTGATGGGTGCATGGCGTCCAGGAATGGGAAGAGCAGAGTGACTGTGTTAGGGTGGCTGAAAAATAAACGTGATTCCCAAGTGCTGCGCTAGTGTTATTAAATATCCCAGGAGAAATGGTTGTGTTAATTAGCATAAATAACCAAAAAATCTAAAAGGTAAATGTTTTCATCATAAATGCTTCAAAAAAAGAAAAAGAAAATTATTTAAAACAATCTGAATCTTATTTTCAACAGTCTCCAAGCATCTACACTTTTGCGTTGTCGACATGTTTGCCTGAAGTGGTAGCTCACTGTTGTAATCCTATTTTAGACCATTGACAAAAGTATCTCATTTATGCCTATCCCATAAGCTCAAATTCTTCAGGGTACTTTCATTCGAGATTTTAGTGCCTGCACCTAGAGAATTAGCCGAGTTATTTGTTTTGCAGAGGTCTCACTGTCCATTACCAGAAGCCTTTCATTCCTAACTAGCAATAATGCTGCCTCTAACTCCGTGCGATAAGGACTTTAAATATATCATATTGGTGATTGCTAATGCACTTCATTTACTCATGATTTCTTTTCCTCTGCTTACTCTTTTCTTCACGTACTGGCAATTGTTCCTGTAATCTTGCTTTATGAGTTTCTGGGTTAGTTCTAAATGAGTGTTTGAGCTTTCATAACAATAAAAAGCAATAAAAAATATATGGCAACGTCCTACATGACCTTAGCTAAATAAGAAAACAAATTAATTACATTTCTGAGGACTGCCTTGCAAAATTATTTCAAATTTTGATTTTAATATTGTATAATGATCAGTCATGCTTATCACTACTTTTTGTACCTTTCCCAAGTTCACATATACTTCATAATATAACTATGTGTTAACATTATAAAGCATTTCGTTCTCGCTTATGCAAGATGTCTAAAGTCAATACACAAGGACAGATTCAAGCACGAACCCCAAAAAAGCATGAATCACTTGTAATTAGACTACTCGCCATCCCTTCGTTCCATGAGGACAAAAACACCTTTGTACCTTAAGGCTCGAGGCCCCCAAAGTACGCCCTTAACCACCTCCGACGCCGCCTCTCCAGCGCTTAAAACACACAAAAACCGTCATTAACGTCTCGACGTCTTGCTCCTCCCCTCAGGGGCTTGGCAGGGGATGGGGGAACCCCCCCCCTCCCATCCCCTTATGCTCATTAAGGTGTGCAATACGAAACTGATTATCAAAATTGGATCATTAGGCACGCACTAATCACGGTGTAATTGCTATCTTATCATATTGCGCCGTCTTGTATCTATCATTTCGGAGGTAGGGGACAGAGTTGAGTCTGTATGCACATACATATAGTTTAAATACGGTTTGCTAAGATCAAAGTTGTTCCAGCCATGCAGGAAGGGTGGCGTGTGGTAACTGAAATATATCGAAGATGAGACAATGAACTGCTTTAGGAAAGATCGCACTGGCGCAAACACCAGATATCTTCAGTGACTATGAAAACTCAAGCATGCTTTCTCTCTCTCTCTCTCTCTCTCTCTCTCTCTCTCTCTCTCTCTCTCTCTCTCTCTCTCTATATATATATATATATATATATATATATATATATATATATATATATATATATATACATACATACATAAGGAATGTTTTGAACAAGAACAACGTATTCTAATGGTTACAATGACCTCCTAACTTCTCGACTTGCTAATATTTTAGAATCGGCTTTCCACCAAAAGCCCTGAAATCCGAAATTAGAAATGACAATGAAAAATAACTCTTAACAGTGTGGGTCAGCGCTACCTGAAGAGATAACTATAGTCAGAAATAATACCTCATATCTGTCGATTTCAGGCACGCCTAGTTCATTATTAGACCCACAATAATCCTGTCCTCTATTTGGTATCAATATGCTAAGAACATTTCTCCATGGGTTGCAATCTATAGTAAACGCTGTGATAGCCACTAAGACCTCTCGGTTTCTTGATTTCCTAGTACAGATACAAAAAAAAGTTAAGTATACCTTAGTTTAACCAGACCACTGAGCTGATTAACAGCTCTCCTACGGCTGGCCCGAAGGATTAGATTTATTTTACGTGGCTAAGAACCAATTGGTTACCTAGCAACGGACCTACAGCTTATTGCAGAATCCGAACCACATTATACCGAGAAATGAATTTCTATCACCAGAAATAAATTCCTCTAATTCTTCATTGGCCGGCCGGAGAATCGAACGCGGGCCTAGGAGAGTGCTAGCCGTGTACGATATCGACCCATCCAATGAAGAACTTGTACAGATACAATTTTACTTAATACATAATAAACCCATCCTCAAGTACCTGGAATGTTAGTATTTTAATTTTATAGAATTTAATGTACAGAAGCCACTGGTCAGTTTCCAACTCAATGGACCATAAAGGGGTACCAAAATCTCCACAGATTCACTTGTCTCTGCAGCGCACCATACACATAAGCAAAAATTAATGTTCTTAAAAGACTGCTTTCAAATTTTAACTGATGTACCTCAAATTAAATTCTACTGCAACTGGTTCGGAGATTCCCATCGGCCGAATACTTTGTTTTTTCGATTCTTGATTCAAAATACATAAATAAAATAGTACATTCTGTCGAAAAATGATTTGACTTTCTTTACGCGGTGAATAGTTTCATATATATGAGTATATGTTCAGAACTGCTTGAGCAACGCTAAAATACACTCTTGTGACCAAGACTGGAATATATGAAGAAACTTGTATTTAAAGTTTTTGTGCACGTTGGATGGAAATGGAAAAACGGAAGCTGTTGAAATGAACTGTACAGGAAAGAGTGCTGAAAGAGGGAGAAAAAATATTGGCAAAATAATGAGATAAAATTACTATTATTAAAGAAAAGATTGCTCCAAGGACCTCACAGCAAAGACTTGGTTGGGGGAAAGACTGGCAGAGAATATGTTACTGAAAAGGTTATATGACACTGAATTCTTGAAAAGATTCTGTAAATAAAAAAAAAAAACTAGAAAGCTCTAGGTCGATAAGAAACAAAAACGCCTACAAAACGAAAAGCCACTGTTACGACAACTTAACGGGGCAGAAGTCTGATAAGTTACTGATTAGGCCTCTTTGAGCATGAAACAGCTGTGAGGCTTGAGAATTATTTTTTACCGGTAACTCACCTTTCAGCAACTGACCAGGATGTGGTAATGGCCGTGTTTATTGTTTACATATAGCCTCCAAATCACAATCAGGTGAAAAAGTCAGATAAACAATCAGAAAACCGGTCAAGCTACTGTCAGTTGAGATAGTTCCGATAGAACATGGTGCCCCTGACAGTAATAATCATAAGAGAAAAATTTGTCACATCACCCAGTGACACAACCAGACAACGACCACAATGACCTCCATTTTACCACTCCCATAAACTGAAAAACATCCCCCTCCCTCCCTTTTGTTGTGACAACACAATAATTTATTATGAATGAGACTGGTCATAATAATGAATCACACCGTTAATCACAATAACTGTAACAAAAGGAATGGAAAAAGAGGCCACTGACCTACTGACAAGCAACCCTCCATCTTTCCACTCCCCTTAAAAGAGCAAAAAACCCTTTGGAAATCCATCGCTCTAACGCTACGCTACGCTACTCACTTTCCTCAGCGCGGCAAACGTCTCTTTCTCAAGTAGGTGTTGTTCAAGTGGCCACTCCAAATATAGACAAGATGCAAACCTCTGACTTTACTTCTGGTTGAGAATTTGAATTTTACAACCAAGGCGACATGTACTCTTCCCACTGACAAAATTTTATATTAGTAATCCTCTGCCTTCTGTCTTTTATTGGTATTATATTCTTTATCAAAATCAATATTATGTTTAATTATGGCTCATTAGTGGTAAATATTTTGGAATTTTCCTTAATTGTGAATACCTTTCTCTTACAGCATGTCTCATTTATACTGTTCTAATTAGTGTCCATGTTTACAGGATAAAAATTTATTCATTTTAATAACCAGGAACGCTCTCAGTTATTTTAAACACTGAGAAAAGTTTCAACCTTTATCATTTGAGAACTCTCACTGAAGCATTAACAATAGGGAAAGTTAAGTAGTAAATTATCGAAAAGAGCCATCATCATTAACTGCACGAATCTGCTCAAACCAAGTGTGCGTTGACCTGATTTTCGTCAGCCACAACGTAACGTGAATGAATGCTTATCGCCTCTGGAAGAACTTACAGGTCACATGACTCAAAAGAAAATTACTTTCCGTGATGAAATCTTGCTTTAAAGTCTTTTGAAATTTAAGGGGACAAACATTTCCTCAGAGCCCACTGGTTCAAAGCCTTTTTCTTTTTTTGGCGACCACAAACAAGCATCTCTGTTTATGAAGACGGCCAGACTGATTAGATCACGCACGGACACGCACATACGGGATGATGTGAATAAAAGGACACTACATAACATCTATAATGATAAACTTGCTGCGAGTTAGGGTTGGCGATGACCAAATCACAACAAAGAGTAAGAAAAAATTGGCTAACTTATTACCAGTACTGCATATCTACAGATCACTCAACCAATTTTTCATATTAACAATACTATCATTTGATCATCCAGTCAATAACTATTTCTAGTAGTGATATACAAGCTTACAATATTTCAAACTGAAATAATTGATCAAGAACGATATTCCTATATCCAAAAATTGAATGATTCTGCAGCCCACTCCTCCAAGGTATTATCCAACATGACAGAAAACTTAATCCTATCTCGGTTCACTGGATGTTTTTTTTTCTTTTAACATCAATAACCATCAATCTTCTTTTCAAAAGGGTGTCCAGGCTATAGCTTTTACAAGGTTATATCTACACTTTTCCCTTTCCCGGTTTTTCTTTTGTTTTCAAGAAAAAACGGTCTGTTGCTTCCAGGAGTATTACACATCATTTTTTCTTTCCCCCTTTTTTCTTTTATTCGGTCCTCTGTTGCCCGTAACAAACTGGTGAAGAAGGGGAGGGAGTTCGCAGCCTCATCCTAAAACACTTGCTGAAAACCAGAAGGCTAAAAAAAATTCTGCTGGGCTGCACGCTCCATATTTTTTTGCACTTAGAAAACAAGCACATTCTGTAGGACATTCCTAGCACTAACAGCAATGCAAATCAGAATATACCTCAGAAACAAAGGTCAATGCTAAAATGAGTTACATTCGTTGCCCTCGTCTGAAAAATGGGGCTAATATTCATTGAAGGAAGCGCAGGATGCTGGGTACGGGACCTACATAATGAAAATAAATTAGTTTTGGCGGAATTCTCAGACGCATACCGTCAATGAAAATGAACCATTCACTCGTTACAAGTTCAATGGCCTTAACGAAGAAGAAGTGACTGTTCTCTCTTCATAAGTAGAGTACGAATGGCAGCCGAGACGTTGTACAATTTATGGACCATTCATTTGCCATGCTGGAGAATGTCAACTATAGTATATGCGTACCTTGTGTACAATGGCGATACAAGTTAGCCTTCTGGTTTCCGTATATTTCAAAGAAACAAGCCAACAGTCAATAGGAAATTCATCCTTTAACTACCGATTCGAGGAAGAACCTCCTGTATAAAAGCCTTCTACAACGTCATCAGATTCATCTACTTAGAAGACTCATCAACAGCACGTCAAAGAATACAACTACCCTGTATTTTGAATGCAATCTCTTGCTTCCACAATATCAGTTCCCATCCACTTCATTACGTCTTCCACTTCATCTATCCAGTACTTTCTATGTCCTTTTCACCTCCTTTCTCTCAAGATTTCCGAATTACTCGTTCTTTTCAGCAACCTGTTGCCCTCAGTTTCAAGCGTATGAGCAGACCGTCACACCTCAATCTGATCCTGTATACAACGCTTTCACCATTTCTCACACTATCCATCCTTCTTATTCATATATCCTACACTACGTAATTAATTCATTTAAACTGCTTCATCGTTTTTCTTCCATCCAGATTCCACATCCACACTCCCGATACATAGAACTACGCCTGATCACAAAGCATACCAAGAAAGGTACATGGCAGGATTCAATTGTTGAAGTAATTTACATGCAAGAAATGCATGAAAAGAACAGTGTCAGTGTTTCTTACACTGTATGGGAGTCTGGACAGAGAGGGGTTATGAATGGTGTTTTGAATTTATGGTATAGAAAATAAGATGTTGACAGCGATTAAAAGCTTATATGATACAGAGAGTGACTGGCTTGAAGTAACATTGGGTCTCTGACAAAGCTGTGTAAAAGTCCCCAAGGCTGGAAATTAGACAAGTTGCAAAGCTGTGTGATTGGAAAATGTGTCGTAAATCACGTGTGGAATGGCTGTTGATTTCAGATTAAGGGTAGTTAAGAGTAAGAAAGTATTTGTAAGAGGCGAAAGATAATGAATGAGAGCAAGAGTCAAGTTACGAGGGTAAACGGATACAAAGAACGATAAGTCGATGAATGATAATGCTGATGTTGGGAGCATGGCAGCAGTCAGCTCATACAGGTTTTAGTGAGTAGCTTTAATGAGTCATGCTAGGATGAGAGAAAAGGTGAAACGCAATAGGTGAAGCAAGGAATGCAGCCGGGTGTGTGCATAAAACTGGGAAGGGACTCAGAGTTCCTCTGAAAGCTACGTGGAAATGCACGACAGAAATGTTAAGCTAACTCTTTTAAATGCCAGTGAACTGATGTAGAACGCGCACTCAAGAAAAACTCTTGAAACTGTTGAGAATTGTTTGTTTAATATTGTGTTGAGCAAGAAGAATTGAAAGCGTGATAAAAGTGGACATACTTAGAAAATGTGGTAAAAAGGTCGGAGCAGACGAAAGGATAATTCAAGAGGTTTTTGAGTAGATACAGAAAGAATGGAGGAAGACGGGTCGGTGAAGAAAGTTAATAATTTGGAGGGCTAGGAAGATGTAGGATAGGAAGGCCTAGACTCATTCACCCCTGCTGGAAAGGAGTGAAAGAGGTACTGAAGAGGAAAAGCCTTAAACGTACGAGTGCATGCAGGACTGCAGTAAATCGCGGATTTCATGAAATCCCTAGGGAATTTGTGAAATCATGGATTTCACGAAATCCCTAGGCAATTTATGAAATGACAAATTCGCTAAGGAGCATTTGATGTCCCTAGGGGTGGTACTAAACACAGAGAAACAGTGATTTGTCTACACTGTTTCGCTGTGTTTAGTACTAGCCCCTGGGGGTCAAATGTGTTTCGCCGTGTTTAGTACTAGCCCCTGGGGGTCAAATGTGTTTCACCGTGTTTAGTACTAGCCCTGGGGATCAAATGCACTCAGGGACATTTGATCCCCCAGGGGTTAGTACTAAACACGGCGAAATACATTTAACCAATCAGGGGCTAGTACTAAACACGGCAAAACAGGGTAGACGAATCGCTCTTTTGCCGTGTTTAGTACTAGCCCTCGGGGATCAAATGTTCCTAAGCGAGTTGCTTATTTCACAGATTCTCTATGGACTTCTTGAAATCCCTGGATTTCACATATTCCCTATAACATATATATATATATATATATATATATATATATATATATATATATATATATATATATATATATATATATATATTATATATATTTATATATTTAAAATTTTCCTACATGAGTTTCTGATTTCACATATTCCTGCAACATATACTGTATATTATATATATAAATACAAACGTTCCTAAGCGAGCTGCTTATTTCACCGATTCTCTAGGGATTTCGCGAAATCCCTAGTTTTCACATATTCCCTGTAACACACACACACACATATATATATATATTTATATACGTATAAACATTTATATATATACTTTGTATATGTGTATATATATATGTATAAATACAAACATTTCCAAATTGACTGGGAAAGGAAATGCATGCAGACATGCACGCTGCAAAGGGCCCCTGTCTGCTTGTGCTTGTAGGAGGATTAGGCGTGGGCTGCAATCGCTGTGTGACTCACTCACCGATAACTCCCGAGAGAGTGACATCTGCGGTTGGCAATTAACAAAATAAAATGGCAAAACGAAAATGAGAGTAATAATATTAACTAATTCTCATGGTTATTAACATAATTTTCATTGTCATGATTATAATATATATTCACATTATGAAAACCGAACATTAGATTTAAGATTGGACACAGGTGATGGATGAATCAAGGTAGGTGTGAACATCAGGTGATTATTTTCTGATGTTGATAACTTGATGACAAAACTCTTTATACTTTCTCCTTATAAGATTCAGAACCTTCCTTCAGCATTAACAGATTTCTTAAAAAGCCTTGGGAATAACTCACTAAACTGACAATAGACGAAACTTAAAAATGATTTTGGTGGTTCTAAAATATTGATGAACGGTTCGTTTGCTATTAAGTATCAGGAACGACTGCAAATCGATCCATTACTAAGTAATGATGTTCCCTACCATAACATCACATAACATAACATAAGACAAGTATCCTTGGACCAGTGACGCCACTGGAAAGTACCATTTTGTCCCAGAACTGTCCAATGAACCAACGAAAAGAACGCACAAAAACATTACAAAATTCCATATCAAGCATTGGAGATGTTTCAAAAAAAAAAAAAAAAATATATATAAAAAAAAAAAAAATATATATATATATATATATATATATATATATATATATATATATATATATATATATATATATATATATATATATATATATATATATATATATATAAACAATTATGAAAATAACACTTCGAGTACCTTTTCAGTTGTCCATACGGTCACTTTAGAGTACCACTTAAGCAACAAGTAGAGTTGGTAAGTACTCCAGAACCTGAATATGCAAACATCCCTATTGAGTCACACAGATTATCTGGTCTCAGTAGCATGTGGGGAAATCGCTGCGGGTCCTTATTTGGAAAAAGGGACTGAGGCTTCGCCACAGCTTTCTTTACAGGGAATAATGGGCAGCTAACAACATCCCTCGGCTAGAACGTCAAAAACTGATGCCTATAGTTTCTGAAATATCTATTTGATAACGATGCTCCATACTTCATTTCAGTGGATTATATATTAAAACTTTTTGAATAACTATATATATATATATATATATATATATATATATATATATATATATATATATATATATATATATATATATATATATAGTGTCATGTGTTATGTTACTGTTTTTTTTTTCTTTTACAAACAATAAGGATAACAAAAAAGTCTAGCCATAACTTTTCATAAAGCATTCAGAGATAAACTCGTTCTAATATAACTGAACCAAACACTGACACACACACACACACACACACACACACACACACGAGCGCGCGCGCGCGCACGCACACAGAATTAGAGTATCCAAATGTCGCCATATTACTTTCAATTAAAGAAGAAGGCTTTCATTGGCAGCACTGACAGGCTGGGTGGCCAAATAGAAAGCGACTTTGTCAGCGCAGAAAAAATAAATAATAAAAGGAAACAATTGAGTGCGATGTCTAAAATATATATTGGAGCAAAATATGTATAGAAGCAAAAGGACTTTTTAACTTAATCTTTTACCGGATATTTTAATGGCAATTTTTTGACACTACAGTAGAGCATTTAGCAACAGTTGATAAATCGATTTTTTAAATATTTCAAATAGTTTCACAACAAGCAAAATTGTACCAATAGTATGTCCATGTGTGTAAAAAGGTTAGAAGGAAATAACAAACACACAAAAAAATGGAAAATTAATAAACAAACAAATATTTACGATTAATAAAACGGCAATGTAAGGCCGAAAAACTACAGCAATGATACAGGGTTCTTTAAAGCAAGAGTGCAGTTCATCTTCACTTCTGAGTAACAGCAAAATTCATAAAAATGCTAAAGGATATATATATATATATATATATATATATATATATATATATATATATATATATATATATATATATATATATATATTGTATATATATATAGTTGGTTGTATATTACCATGTTACCCGATCCGGTTTCAGATAGGTGAGATGTTTTTCAGGATGGGATGAGGTTGCTAGCCCTACGTGAGGTGCCTCCGAACTTTCAGGTGGCTACATGCTCACGGTGTCTATAATTTCCTGGATCTTATACATCCAAGAGGTGACAAAACGCAACACTGCTTAGTTTCGCTGATCGGACGATCAATGATATAGTGAAAGAGTTACTAATAAACATATAATTTATAATTAGACAAACAGGAAAACATCTACTCAAATGGGCCGTGAAGAAAGATATTTTCTTAACCCCTAGCCAGTGCGGATCAAGTTTTGACTGTTTTCTAAGAGCAGAGGACACGAGCATACACCTTCCGTGCTGAAAATCATAACACCTGTCATTACGGAGGGCGAACGAATACGGATATGCAATTTACATACTAAAAAAGACGACAGCGAGTTGCAAAACGTGTAATCTAAGCCAAGATGAAGCGAAGGACACTTTGAACTCGGGAGTTTAACCTGGTGAACGTGGTCTGGTGATCCACGGAACTCGACAGCATTCATTAATGAAGGAGAGTATGATATGATGCATTCACAGTAGATTTCTCAATGCCTTAAGCAGCACACAGCATGAAGCTGTGTTTTAAAGAGAACAAGTCCTGTACGAACCACTCACGAACTGCTGAATATATGAAGAAAATTCTTTTCAAAATAAAGTAAAGCGTCATACTAGCTTATATATAAATTAGACGTTAGATCAACCCCCATACTTTATCGAAAGGGCATTCATACGCCCATCAAGAAAATTTTTGAAGTATTAGAAGAAACTGAAAACTGGTCTTCTTTTCGAGTTCAAAAACTTACTTTTACTTATTACAACCATTCAGACTAAAGAGAAAACATACATCCCTCTACTAGAACTCTCAGAACACTGGATTTTGGCATCAAAACCCTTCCACGCCAGCACCAGGTCAGGCACTAGAAGGAAGTTGGTCCAATTTAGCCTCCTGTAAACATCCGCCGTCAACACAGTAATCTCGCTTGATTGATGGTGCATATTACTGTCGCTTTCCTGCTCTTATCCAGTGCACTCCAAGGTCATACATCTTGCATCCTTTTAAAGTACAGAGAGACAGAGAGGGAGAGAGACAGGGAAGAGAGAAAGGGGGAACAATATGGATAGATCGGGAAATAAACTGATAAACACACTGGTGATCAGGGAGTGAAATCCCATTGAAAATATCAAATATATATATATATATATATATATATATATATATATATATATATATATATAGAGAGAGAGAGAGAGAGAGAGAGAGAGAGAGAGAGAGAGAGAGAGAGAGAGAGAGAGAGAGAGAGAGAGAGAGAGTTGAAACAAGTGCAACCAGCTGATGAATGCATAGGTAAATAGAGACGAGTGAAAATTTCTACATAGCTACTAAATTTCATTAATAAATACACAAACGTACGCACACGCATATCTCCATATATATGTATACAATATATATATATATATATATATATATATATATATATATGTATGTATGTATGTATGTATGTATGTATGTATGTATGTATGTATGTATGCGTATGTACGTGTGTGAAAACTTAACATAAAATATTACGTAACTATTGTGAACTTGTTTCTTTTGAACCACGGCTGAGCGGCTGAAGTTCTAGAGAGAGAGAGAGAGAGAGAGAGAGAGAGAGAGAGAGAGAGAGAGAGAGAGAGAGAGAGAGAGAGACCGTTTTTCTCTGTGCGGTTCCTTCCCTCCGTTAAAATGTGGCATAAACTTCACGAAAGGTCTTGCACTGCGCTCTGTCATCGGCCATCAAAATGAGACAGCCTCATTGTTCATATCTGTTTTTTTTTTATCATTATGACATTAACAACACCTCCAATTTAACCAAACCACAGAAGAGTAGGTTACGTTCTTAAACGGGACAGCAAAGTGGGAACACGCCTGAGAACGGATGAGAAGTAGGGACATTTGGTCATTATTCACTTGGCGTCAAACGGATGTTGCAAAGAACCTTTGGTAAGGTACTCAAAGGGAAGGGTACTCAGTGGAAATGGTACTCAATGGGAAGGAACTCCTTACGGAAGGTTGTTCCATAGTATGATGAGTTATGGGCTTACTTCAAGGTAAACCATTGGAAAATTACAAATACAATGCTCAGGGGTCATTATGCAGATATTCTTTTTCTAAGCAACTTCCTCTTCTACTTTGCAGTGCCCCTCACGGTCTTCATTTTTGTTTATGAGATTAGATCATATATATATATATATATATATATATATATATATATATATATATATATATATATATATATATATATATATATATATATATATATATATATATATATATATATATATATATATATATATATATATATCACACAGAACCACAGGTGAAAAATAAGAAGCGGGGTGTAGGTCCTGACCGGTTTCGACTTTATTTCAAGCCATTGATCAGTCCTTCGTCAATGGCTTGGAAATAAAGTCAGAAACCTCCCCGCTTCTTATTTATCACCTGTTTATATTTAAATGAATCACCAAAAGTGATAATAATTATATATAATATGAATCACATATTATAAAGTATAATAATATATATATATATATATATATATATATATATATATATATATATATATATATATATATATATATATATATATATTTAACAAAAAAACAAACACCAGCACGTATTTTCTATCTAGTTTCTCTTTTTAATATCTCTTCAAACTCTACGATAATCTTCACAAGTCTAAAAATCAGATTTTCAGTCTTGACCTATGAAACGGAAAACACATTAATACTTCAAGTTTGACATAGAGAAGACGCCAAATTAGTAATCGTTCCCCAGCCTCTATAAGGAACGTACCTAGTTTGGCTTTGAAAATTGTATGTCTGTATATGATTCCTAGAGCCCCATCATTCTTCTTTCCTGCCTAACAGAACTGAATTAGGGAATTTAACTGAATGATAGGGGCTAGTTCAAACGATGTTGCAGCATATAATGTGAGATTTTACCTACAGACCAAAAACTGGAGTCCCAGAGAGAGAGAGAGAGAGAGAGAGAGAGAGAGAGAGAGAGAGAGAGAGAGAGAGAGAGAGAGAGAGACTTAATAAGAAATGGCGCTTTTATCAAAACGTACCTGTTTACTCCACTCCACAGTACCTGATTTGGGACAGTAAACTCTGAAGTTTCTAATTTAAAGTTAGTCTTCTTATGTGGGTTCCAGGAATTTGCTGCGTTTTTAAGGAAAGACCTTGACTTTTGCCATTCACTTATCAGGGGCTTTCTTTTTACATTATTATGTTTTCCATAATGAAGCGAGTGTGAAATTGATGTGCCTGTCTTCCATACAATAACAAAGAAGGTTTCAGATTTCTGTGAAAGTTTCAGATCTATTTTAATGGAAAATGATGCTAAGACCAATTACTCAACAGTAGGAGTGATGTTTTCGGGAATTTAGGAACAATTAGTTCCCGTATAGCATATTAGAGGAAACTAATAAAAATGTACTGAAAAACCCCAAAGTCATCCAGCCAGCCACTTGAAGAAAAATGACCTCTTTCTTGTAAAATCTAATGATCAACTGATGCTCTGCAAACTAGTGAATGACCAGTGCGTCTACTACAGATTAATATAAGTATATATCAAGAAAATGTCACTCATATACTGCCGACCTCATTCATCTTATATAAATAATTAATAACCCAAGTAACCACGCGACTAACTTTTTCTTCAGTTACCAGAGACCGGAGAAAATCGAGATGACAGCCAATTTTATCATAACCCTATAACTGCTTAATTAATAATGTTCCCGGCGCTCCTGTTAATATATAAATATGTAAATATTTATATATCAAAAGCCTTGTTTGAGTGAACAGCAAAATATACAAATTAACGTCATAATTAACATGCTTTCCTTCAGTTCATTTTTGGTTACTAAAAACATAACAGACGCCTTTTACACGTCTCGAACTGTCGGCCTAAACCGCTCAAGTCTCCTCGCTGCTAGGGGAAAGGGAGCTGGGGATTTGGCACGATACATATACACATGTGCTACCGGGGTCTAAGCGATGTCAGGCAGGGCAGCCGATCGAGGCTACGGCCTACCCCAACGCCAAATCAAAGTCCTCCAAAAGAAGGCATCGTGCTTGCCCCATATGAAAAAATGGGAAAAAGCACGTTAAACGAAGAAGAAGACATCTTTGATGCATTAGCAGCATTCTAGTGACACACATACGTACAAGCACTTAAGAGCATGCGAAATACAGTACACTTGATCATCCTCAGAAAAAACGTTATATATATATATATATATATATATATATATATATACATATCTATCAAGTGTTTTCGAGCCCGGAAAACAAAGGCTCAGACACTTTTTGGCACACTTAGAATCTCTCCACGACGAGAATCGAGGGAACAATGAAACCCACTAATGGAAGTGGCCCCCCTCTTTCCTCTCCCCTCTCTCTCTCTCTCTCTCTCTCTCTCTCTTACCGTCCCCTTATCCCTCGCCAACATCTGGCCACCAAAGGCCACTTCCCACGATGGCCCGGCCATTTCGACTCTTACCTCTCGTATGCAAAGTACCTCGCATCAGAGGGGAGTTGAAAAGTCGAGGGAAGCCGGGAAGAAAGGGCAAGGAGGAGAGGAAAGGGAAGGACCTCTCTCACAAAACATCCTAATAACGGGGTGCTTCTAGCCCTGAGTGACAAGATCAAATGATCGTTTTGCCTCAAGAACGATTCAGTCTAGCCGAGACCACCCCCCCGCCCCCCGCCCCCTCATAACACCAATTTTCTCATTAGGAGGCTTTTGTCTGTCTAACTTCTCCCCACTTGTGCATTTCGTATTAGGGTTGGGTCTGCTCTCCCTAAGGGGTTGAATGCACATGATAATGGATGTCTTTTTTTTTATGTTTCAGGGCTGAAGGAGGAAGAAGCCTGCCCTGTTTCATGCTATGATAGATAGACCGCATGCAACAAGTCACGATATTTTCTGTTATTTTCGTTTTCTATTTTTTTTTATTGAATACTGGCTTTACCTTTAGCACTGAGCTACAGTAGTTAGTCGACTCATTTGCATATTATGAAGCAAAATAATATAAACTGATTAACCACGTAACCGATATGAGCATACATAAGAGTGACCGCCATGTTTGTCTCTCTCTCTCTCTCTCTCTCTCTCTCTCTCTCTCTCTCTCTCTCTCTCTCTCTCTACATATATAATATATATGTTGTGTGTATACATATTAAATAAATTGATAAACATGTACATATACACATATATTTATACATACATTTATATTTACAAATGCATGTGTATATACATATTATTATATATATAAACCTTAAAATACAACAGACCTTTATAAAGGATGAAAAATTACGTAACCTTCTGTACAATCTTAAAAGAAAAACATACAAAAAAAACTTAAGAACGAAAGTCTCGCCCAATTAAAGCCAAATTTTTAACGACATACAATTCCTGTGGCAAGGGGGATTCTTATTAATAGGTACCATGCTGTTCGCAAAACGTCTTATGAGAGCCGACATTAGGCGATTCAGGTGATCAAATTCTCTAAAGCTGACCAATACAACTTTTAATTGCGTTCCATCTATCGCAGTCCAACTACATTTTCTTCTTGGCTAGTAACGATACTAAGCGCAGGTCGATGATCCGTTCTCGAGACTACGTTTCCTGTGGATAGGTAATGAAATCGAATGATTTGAAAGAACTTGGACACAGAAACGACGAAAGGACTTGGACATAGAAACGATTCCTCGGGGAACGTAAACTTTCTAAAAAAAAGAGTGACTCAAGGGACGAGGATAATACAAGAGAATGAACGTAAAAAAATGAAACTATGTATTCTAATGAAAATTCACATTAAAAAAGTGAGCAAAGATTCAGGGTGCACAAGGGATGAGGCCCAAACATTTTCTAATATGGTATTTAAGTCAACTTCCCTTTTCCAAATTGACGTAATTAAATAAGGAAACACAACGCCAAGAAAATCTAGAGCCAGGGTCAATGAAGGACCTGACCTTGGCCGGAGGCTAAGATGGAGATGTTTTGGTAAATGTGATAAACCGGGCATTATACATACGGTGCTAATCGGTAAATATGCACAAATACAAGTATGTTTGGTAAATGCCGTGAAAGCTGACTTAAGCATGGAAATTGCAAGTTATCGGGAAATTTACAGTCTTTTACGTACCAGTAGGTACATACATACTGTACATATACACAGTCACACAAATACACACACACGTGCATATAGGCCTACATACATACTATTTTGTTTCTAAGTGCGTCTGTGTTTGAGTGTGTTGTCTGTTCTTGATAATTTTGTCTTTTTGTGTTCTGTTTTTATTAATTTTCTTCCCTTGCTTTCTGCGTTTTTAAGTAGAGTCCTGTGTATAGCTCTTTTAATTAATTTATGTTAATATATTGTATTTTATTGTCGTAGATCTCCCTGATGATGTGATTAAGAATCATGAAACGTCGGAATAAATGATTACTGTGTCATTAGTTTCTGTATTCCTGCCCTTGATCTTGATGCAAATACATACATACATACATACATATATATATATATATATATATATATATATGTAACACCATGACACTTTTTCCTCTTTGTAGGGGGTACCACTAGAAGGCTACAACTTCCCAGTTTCTCAGCTTCATGAACATACATACATTCATACACACATACGTACATACATATATATATATATATATATATATATATATATATATATATATAGATATATATATGTGTGTGTGTGTGTGTGTGTGTGTGTGTGGAAATACTGATAAATGAAACAGAAATTTTTTAATGCCAGACCCAGACTTATCTATCCTTATCTCTTATAGTGCAATACCAAAGGGTTTGTCATGAACAAACTATTTTTAGTTTTTATACCTCATAGCGTTTACACATGAGAATAGAAAAGTGAGTACACATTTTATCATTCAGTTCATTTATCATTATTTTATTTATATATCACAATTATCTATTATATATATATATATATATATATATATATAATATATGTGTGTGTGTGTGTGTGTGTGTGTGTGTGTGTGTGTGTAAGTAACGGACGACAGTCGAAAGGCCTCGCAGCACTCCAGTGTTTCTCTTTCCTTCGTGGATTTTGTCTTTACTTATATATTCATCACGTTCCATATTTTCGTGATTCAGTTATACATACATACATACATATATGATGATTATTATCACTTTTGTACGTGATTCATTTATCACACATTACCACAGGTGAAAAATAAGAAACGGGGTGTAGGTCCTGACCGGTTTCGACTTTATTTCCAAGCCATTGACGAAGGACTGATACAGAGTGTGAGAAGTCACAAATATATATACTACAAGAACAGTACTGACGAACATACAAAACCGTTAGAGGCTCCATATTCCCACTCAGGCCGGTGTCGAGGTAGGAGTGCTCCTTAAAACTCATTTGGCTAAAAATCACAATAGACTCTCAGGGGACATTGCTGATAAACAGACCATACCCACCTCAGATCCACACCTGACAGGTGTCATGGAGGGCGGAGTTAGGAAACTCATTAACATTACTACCCTCGTACTGTGTTTACAAATATGATAATCCTATTTTCATACATCTCTACTGCCTACCTTAAAGTTTAAACAATTTACAAATTTCTTTTGATATTAAAGGATCAAGTTTATACATTCCTTGACTGATATTCATATTATGGTTGTAACTTTCTTTTATGAAGCTAGATTCAATGATGTTCCTTTCCAGTGCATTATTAGAATATACAATCCTTTTTGCCCCTTCCCAGTTGATAGCATGATTGTTCTCACTAACATGTACAAATATACCACTGTTCCTTGTGCATATCTCACACATTTCTTATGTTGTTCAATTCTTTTTTTTCCAGTGCTTTCCCGGTTTGGCCAATATAAAAGTTGTCACAAGACTTACACGGAATTTATATACACACCCTTTAATATTGTCTGGGGAGTTCTTGATAAGTACATTTTTTCATTGTTGTATTGTTCTTAAATGCGACATTAACACCAAAATTCTTAAGAAGATGAGGGATATCTTTCATACTATTATTATAAGGCAGAACAAGCAAATTTTTTGTGTTGTAAGGTTCTTTCTGGTTTTGATACATAGTCTTTTTTTGCCTTCAAATGCACTGTTTAATACACTATCAGGATATTTCAATTTTTGCCTGCATTCCTAATCTTATCTATTTCATCATCAATATATTCAGGGCTACATACCCGTAATGCTCTTAAAAACATAGATGAAAACACTGACTTTTAACCTTATTGCTTTGTCCAGAATAGAAATGCACATAGGAAGAAATATTAGTGGGTTTTCTATACACACTATATTTAAACCCACTACTATTTCTTCGTATGAGGACATCCAGAAACGGTAAGCACCCATCATTTTCCATTTCCATCGTGAATTTAATTGATGGTACTAATTGATTTAACTTAGCAAAAAGGTTTTTTACATCTTGGTTCCCTGGCCATACACAAATTATGTCGTCAACATACCTAAACCATGTTACATTACGTGGGATTATGTTGTTTAATATCTTGGAAAAACATATCAACATCAAAACATTGGAAACCAAAAAGAATTTTGAAGATCTCACGAGGAAAAGACGACATTTTGAAGCTTCAATACCACCAGATTGGAGAGATTCCCTACGTGAATATTGTCATGTGAAGATGAGGAATCAAGTGTATCGGAAACTGAAACGGAAACACGATAATAAAATGAAACTGTTGATTGAAAGAAGCCTTTGGACCAACAACGCCAATCATGAATGTGTCGTCAACTTATCAAACAAACAGCTGGATAGAAATGTAACTAGTGCCTTAGGCTGCAGTTTAAACTTTGCTTTATCTCCTGGCGGAAGGAACAGTGTGGAAATAACTAAAGGACTGTGTAATTTGGAAAAATATAGTGATTTAACGAATGAAGAAGTGAACATGATTAAGGGGGAGTGATTTATGGAAGTATGAAAAAATCAGACACCACAAACGTCCCCAAAAGATTTATGGTTGCTATTAATGAACTGAAAAAAAGATAAAAATATACACATGACAAAAGCAGATAAATCAGGCGCCCTTGTAATTTTAAATAAAAGTGAATATATAGAAAAATGCAAAAATCTTTTAGGTGATGATAACACATATAAAGAATTAAATAAGAACCTGATAGACAATGTGAATAGTGGTTTCAATAAGAAAGTGAAAAACCTGTTAAAAGGTAACGAAAGCCTTATAAAGAAGTTGTGTGTGACCTCTCCATCGCTACCATACATGTATGGTACAATAAAAAAACTCACAAAGCAAACTTTCCTGCCAGGCCAATTATCAGTTCAGTTGGTTCCGCATCATACAAGCTGGCGAAGTACTTAGTAGATATTCTCAACCCATTAGTAGGTACCATCTCAAATGCAAATATCAAGAATAATGTGGACCTGATAAATAAACTAAATAGTGTAGAGATTAATAGTGAATCCAGGCTTGTAAGTTTTGATGTTGTATCACTATTCACAAAGGTGCCAATAGATGATCTGATGAAGTTTTTATCTGAATTGTTAGAGAACACACAGCTGGATATCCCATTTTCTAAAAAGTACTTTAATTGAACTGATTAAATTATGTGTAAAAGATTGTAAATTTGAATTTAATGGTAAATTTTACTCACAAAATTTTGGTATGGCAATGGGAAACCCTCTATCCCCAGTGTTAAGTAACTTGTATATGGAATTTTTGAAAAGAAGATATTAAACAACATAATCCCACGTAATGTAACATGGTTTAGGTATGTTGACGACATAATTTGTGTATGGCCAGGAACCAAGATGTAAAAAACCTTTTTGCTAAGTTAAATCAATTAGTACCATCAATTAAATTCACGATGGAAATGGAAAATGATGGGTGCTTACCGTTTCTGGATGTCCTCATGCGAAGAAATAGTAGTGGGTTTAAATATAGTGTGTATAGAAAACCCACTAATATTTCTTCCTATGTGCATTTCTATTCTGGACAAAGCAATAAGGTTAAAAGTCAGTGTTTTCATCTATGTTTTTAAGAGCATTACGGGTATGTAGCCCTGAATATATTGATGATGAAATAGATAAGATTAGGAATGCAGGCAAAAATTGAAATATCCTGATAGTGTATTAAACAGTGCATTTGAAGCGGCAAAAAGACTATGTATCAAAACCAGAAAGAACCTTACAACACAAAAAATTTGCTTGTTCTGCCTTATAATAATAGTATGAAAGATATCCTCATCTTCTTAAGAATTTTGGTGTTAATGTCGCATTTAAGAACAATACAACAATGAAAAATGTACTTATCAAGAACTCCCAGACAATATTAAAGGGTGTGTATATAAAATTCCGTGTAAGTCTTGTGACAACTTTTATATTGGCCAAACCAGGGAAAGCACTGGAAAAAAGAATTGAACAACATAAGAAATGTGTGAGATATGCACAAGGGAACAGTGGTATATTTGTACATGTTAGTGAGAACAATCATGCTATCAACTGGGAAGGGGCAAAAGGATTGTATATTCTAATAATGCACTGGAAAGGAACATCATTGAATCTAGCTTCATAAAAGAAAGTTACAACCATAATATGAATATCAGTCAAGGAATGTATAAACTTGATCCTTTAATATCAAAAGAAATTTGTAAATTGTTTAAACTTTAAGGTAGGCAGTAGAGATGTATGAAAATAGGATTATCATATTTGTAAACACAGTACGAGGGTAGTAATGTTAATGAGTTTCCTAACTCCGCCTCCATGACACCTGTCAGGTGTGGATCTGAGGTGGGGTATGGTCTGTTTATCAGCAATGTCCCCTGAGAGTCTATTGTGATTTTTAGCCAAATGAGTTTTAAAGGCCACTCCTACCTCGACACCGGCCTGAGTGGGGATATGGAGCCTCTAACGGTTTTGTATGTTCGTCAGTACTGTTCTTGTAGTATATATATTTGTGACTTCTCACACTCTGTATCAGTCCTTCGTCAATGGCTTGGAAATAAAGTCGAAACCGGTCAGGACCTACACCCCGTTTCTTATTTTTCACCTGTGGTAATGTGTGACATACATATATATATATATATATATATATATATATATATATATATATATATATATATATATATATATATATATATATATGTATATATATATGTGTGTGTGTGTGTGCGCGTGTATGTGTGTGTATGTGTGTGTTGTGCTCCTGAATAATCTAGCCCTTAATTCTTATCAAGGAATATATTAATCCAGCCAATGTCCCAATTAATTGTGACATAATTTGGCTTCATCGAATAAACTGCTCAAATTTCTACCACTGCTGATATCTGCTGTTCCACTCGTCCCGTGTACCTGTTGTCATAACGTACTTCTCCCAGAGATATAGTGGGCCAATTTCGCATTCCTAGGAGATGAGTTCAGGCCCTAAATTTCAAGCTCCATAATGCTACGAGACAACATCATAAATTTTTATTGGGGTCCCGATAAAAGACAGGTTAAAACTGGCCGTCAAATCGCAGTTCGCGATATGAGTCATTTCGGACGAATGTTTGAAATCGCAGACGTTGTCTTGCAAAGCTTGCGTTACAGGAAAATAAACGTGAATATGATAACGAATATGACGAGAATACAAAGTAGAAATGACGTTCATTTCCGCTGGCTTGTTAAGGTTATTCATTTTAACAGACTAACAGTGAATGAACAAATCTGGCGGTAATCTAAGCCGGAAATTATGTTTATCATCCAGAAGCTTGCGGTGCTCATTCATAAAAATTAATGTTAAAGAAACGACTGTTTCTTACAAAAGAGTAGACAGAAATTGAATTAAAAGTAGAGAATGAATTAGACAAAATGTTCAGGCTGTGACCAAGCCACAAGGTATGACCAGAGATGTTCGCGCGGCGACCACTGACTGTCTTGTGACTAAATCCAGTTAGCGACTTCTTACTCCCAACTTTCTTGGTTCCAATGAACAGACTATATATTGCGATAATACGTTACGTTGAGTGTTTTTACTCAAGGGTCTACGGTGAAAGTCCTAGGCTAAATTTACCCGCTGTTTCTCAATGTTTTCAAATAGCTCTTCCGAAGTCTTTCAAATCGATGTGGTATTCTGTGATACTTAGTGAGTTTTCAATTGCTTTTCGGCTGTACTTTTACAGGAAACATTCATTTATTTGGAGTTGCAAGTTTTAATGTTTAACAGCAGCAAGCTTATGGATTTCCTACTTAGATCCTAGCCGAGTTTTTTCGTTTACTTATTAGCCTATTATTCACGAATAACTACACCAAACCTATTAGAAAAGTTAAGCATACCTTAATTTAACCAGACCACTGAGCTGATTAACAGCTCTCCTAGGGCTGGCCTGAAGGATTAGATTTATTTTACGTGGCTAAGAACCAACTGGTTACCTAGCAACGGGACCTACAGCTTATTGTGGGATCCGAACCACATTATAGCGAGAAATGAATTTCTATCACCAGAAATAAATTCCTCTAATTCTTCATTAGCCGCTCGGAGAATCGAACGCGGGACCAGCATAGTGCTCGCTGAGAACGGTACCAACCCGTCCAATGAGGAACTCAAACCGATTAGAAATGAAAATCGTCTCTTCTTTGGATTCTCGTCATATTCGTCTTCCTCTTCCCGTACATTTTCCTCCAAAGCAATCTTTGCAAGACAACGTCAAGCCTTCAAAACTAACGATCTGAGTGCGCATGTTATACCTGGGGCCAGATCCTAGATCCTACAATCATTTGGTTGGGTGGCTAAGCGCAGCTATAACCTCACAGCCTCATTTGGTTGGGTGGCTAAGGGCAGCTTTAACCTCACAGCCTCATTTGGTTGGGTGACTAAGGGCAGCTTTAACCTCACAACCTCATTTGGTTGGGTGGCTAAGCGCAGCTTTAACCTCTTAACCTCATTTGGCTGGGTGGCTAGGCGCAGCTTTAACCTCATAACCTCATTTGGTTGGGTCCCTAAGGGCAGCTTTAACCTCATGACCTCATTTGGTCGGGTGGCTAAGGACAGCTTTAACCTCATAACCTCATTTGGTTGGGTGGCTCAAGGCAGCTTTAACCTCACAACCTCATTTGGTTGGGTGGCTAAGGGCAGCTTTAACCTCTTAACCTCATTTGGCTGGGTGGCTAAGCGCAGCTTTAACCTCATTTGGTTGGGTGGCTAAGCGCAGCTTTAACCTCATTTGGTTGGATGGCTAAGCGTAGCTTTAACCTCTTAACCTCATTTTCTTAAGTAAAAAAGTTAATGAAACACATATGGCAATGCACAGTACTTCCGAAAATTAGGACGGAGTTTGAAACACTCAGTGCTTTGGTGGCATGCAAATCCATAAGTCGGTTTCAGAGTTATTTACGAAAAACACTATTTGATGGCCTCTGGAATGCACAGTGGGTTCCAGTTGTCAAAGTTAGTGGATACTGTATAACAGGCTAATTGGAAGAGCCATGTGCAAGGTTAAATTTTACTACTTAAAAGAGGCATGGTCTATCTGAAGGTAACAAAACTTCTTAGAACAGCTATAAATTCTTATTAAACACCATATTCATTAAAAAAATATTTCATAAAAAACAGCTTTTGTATGTATGTATGTATATATATATATATATATATATATATATATATATATATATATATATATATATATATATATATATATATATATATATATATATATATATATATATCTATATATATATATATATATATATATATATATCTATATATATATATATATATATATATATATATGTGTGTGTGTGTGTGTGTGTGTGTGTGTGTGTATATACACATATATATAACAGGGTTTCTCAATCTATTAACTTTACAAACACAGATCTTTATATCATATAAGTAAATTGAAAAAATACCTCAGGAACAGACAGTTGTTTGGAGAGCATCTAACAACAAAAGATGAACAAAGCACGTATTCACGAAACTGTCTAATTCACAAAACATATGTCAGTATACTAAATAAACGGTACAAAAACAAGTTCTTGAAAGCAGGAATAATTCTCGCAAAATCCAAAATAACAAAAACCAGATTGACTCATTTCATAAAACTGACATTGTCAAGAAACGAACCAATATACTACTGTATAAAATATGAATACAATCAACCTCTTAAAAACATTTTTTGCATAATCTTGAAAATGCACTATCAGTTCACGCCGCATTCAGACAACATATGTTTTAACAAGGAAAATAATAGGAAACTGAGTTCACAAAGATCAGCTCCAAGAGCAAAGGAATTTTTGCAGTATCTGAAAACTACAATCAACTAGATACTTATTCACACAACCATCTGTGACCAATTCACTATCAGGCCTATAGACCAAGATGAGAATTTTCTTGTCGCTGTACAGGCCAAGTCGGTCAATGAAAAACAGGTTTCAAATCTCAGCCGGAGGAATTTGATAAAAGCCAAATGAACGGCACAGCCTCACCCCCAAAAATAAGCCTAAAATAATCCCAACCCCCAGTCGTGCGGACGCACTGGTGTGAATAATAATAATAATAATAATAATAATAATAATAATAATAATAATAATAATAATAATATTAAAAGGATGGCTGTATTATGCGAATTTATCTTATACAGCATCTTTTCTATTTTCCTTATAATTCGCTTTTCAGACTCAGCGAATTATAAGGAAAATAGAAAAGATAAATTCGCATAATGCAGCCATCCTTTTTACTAAGACCTGTTTAAGACAGGGTCTATTTCCTTCCAGAATAATAATAATAATAATAATAATAATAATAATAATAATAATAATAATAATAATAATAATAATAATAATAATAATAATAATAATAATAATAATAATAATGCAGCCGGGATTGTGAACAACGCTCAAACAAGGGAACTTTCTCCTTTAAATCATTAACCAAATTCCCCACACAGATTGTGAACCCACTCCCACACAATCATAAAAGTAGCCTGTACCCTTCTTTTCTGTCAGTCTTTCCTGCTATAAGCCTGAATGAAGGAAAATAAAACAACAAAAGAAAGGAAAACTGCAAGGAAAATAGAGAAGACTCTATAAAATAATAATGACCTGTAATGTGTGTTTCCTTATATTTATTTTCCCTGTATAACAAAGATAACCTATGAGTAATAAACTCGACATTTAGACTTGCCGTCGTCCAGCCCCGAGCCATGCTTTCTCACCACTAGCCCCTGCATAAGGATGCAGAATGAAAAATGCCAAGCCTTACCATGTCGACCCTCTCTTATATTGCTGTTATTTTTGTTGGTATAGGTAAGCTCGTACTATTAGTAATAGATTTACAGGAGAAACCTTAACAACAGCTATAATACAACTGTGGACTTGTAACATACGACAAAGCTCAGAATGTTGATATTATTATTATTATTATTATTATTATTATTATTATTATTATTATTATTATTATTATTATTATTATTATTATCTTTTTTTTTTTTTTTTTTTTTTTTTTGTCTATCACAGTCATCCTATTCGACTGGTTTTTTGTTTATAGCTTGGGGTTCCGGGTTGCATCCTGCCTCCTTAGGCGTCCATCACTTTTCTCACTATGTGCGCTGTTTCTGGTAGCACACTCTTCTGCATGAGTCCTGGAGCTACTTCGGCATCTACTTTTTCCAGATTCCTTTTCAGGGATCTTGGGATCGTGCCTATTATTATTATTATTATTATTATTATTATTATTATTATTATTATTATTATTATTATTATTATTACCCAATGATATCTTCAGCACCAAGACCACCGCCATATAAAATATCAAAAATAATAAAGTTTAATCAGTCTCCTCGATATGAAGGCAATGATTTTCAAAATCCAAGTCTAATTTAAAAGATAAGCCATATCAGAGAGCACTTGACCAGACAAGGAAGGGGGGGGACGGGTTCCTTTGATTTCATAATGACACAGCCCTCCGTGGCGAAAGATAAGGCTTTATCGGGAATCAACAAACTATAATGTAAACACAACAGGTGACAAAGATAAATATGCCTTATTAAAAGTCTAGATTCATAACGAAATTTGTCAAAAGTGAACAGCGAAAATAATTTCATAATTACCCCTTGGTTATATTTCTTTGTAGATATAACAATTATGCATAAACTGGAAGAGCAATCATTCACTGATTCATATTCTCCATACGACAATGACTATAACAAATTATTCATTAGACTTCTACATCAATTACATTTACTTGTCTCACAATTAGGTTGCTTAAAAGGATGTATAAATTTTCTGTTAAAGAGGGCTTTGTCAAATAAGAGAACCTATAAAACCATGCTAGGCAAGTTAATTAAACTCAGGTTGCACTCCCTCGTAAATGTGACAAAAGGCTTGCTTTGAAAGTCGGAAATATCTGTTAATATACAAACGAACAGTTAAAAATATCATCTGTCAATCTGATAAATAAGACTTGTTTGAAGCGGTCGAGTTTACGTCCAACTGAGATTTCTCATAGATGAATCGTAAAAGAAAATAAATTTGGCCAAATTAAATCCACACCTGTTACAATAGCTCATGACTTTGCAATAATAATCAATTAAAAGTCGGTTACATACCTGAGTATGTAACGGAGACATACAATTATGAAATAATGCATATTTCATAAAGGTGTGAATGGTCAAAAGAATCTGGTTGACTTACTAAGACGATTATTTGTCCATGGTAAGTATAATGAACGTACAGGGAGTACTCAACAGACCTGGACTACAATACGCTAGTAAAACTAAACTGCAGTAAACGATATAGTGAAAACGAGAAACACGTGTCACAGACTGGTTCACAGACAAAAATGCCGTTATATAACACACGAGTGCATGTCTCGCACTCTTACGAAACGCAAGATCGACTTCTATGTAATTTAAATGATTCGTGGTCTATTGGTCGCGACACTCATTTCACCAGCGAGAGGACCAGAGCTCGATTCGCGGGCGAAGTGGAACGAATCAGGCAAGTTCGATACATTACATAGAATATCTGTTGTCCCGATAGTTATTTGAGTAAATGGAGAAGATAAAGGGTCTATAGCAACCTTGTCCCAAAATACGTGCTGAAAACCTGGACTGGATGGCAATTCCGAGCCACATCTTTAAGGAGAAAAAGGCATTGTGGTGAATTATATATATATATATATATATATATATATATATATATATATATATATATATATATATATATGTGTGTGTATATTTATATATATACATATATATATATATATATATATATATATATATATATATATATATATATATATATATATATATATATATATACACATACACACACAAACATATATATATATGTGTGTGTGTATTTATGTATGTATGTATGTATTTATACAGTATGTATATACGGTTAAACATTGCATAATACTAAAATTCGTCTCTGTGAGTTGATTATATAGTTACATTTCTTTTCAAATACATACCTCCCACAGAAAGGTATCTAATATACATGAATTAAAACACCATACATTAAAAATTACATTTTTACCAGAGAAATGCTTCTAGAACCTTATCAGCTAGCAAAATGAACACGGCGACAATTTGCAAACAAGATCATTGAACTTCAGAGAAAATTTCTTACAATAGTTCGCATTAAGAAATCAATAAATCTTAAATATTTAAAACTGATTCTTGGGGCAATTCTTTCACAAAGCCTCTCCATTGCAATAACTGGAGAAGTAAGAAAAAAAAAACAAAATCAAAGGCTTAAATATATATATATATAAATATAATATATTATATATATATATATATATATATATATATATATATATATATATATACATAAACAATTTTAGCGAAAGAAATTCACAAACCCTCAAACTGAAGTAACTAAATGTATCCAGCAGGAACTTCAACAATTCAAAACAATACACTTTACCCGTTTCAAACTAAGACAAGATCGGAACATTTTACTTGAAACAAACATCGTGATTCCGGATCTGTGAGTTGGAGGTCGCGACGAGAGAGAGAGAGAGAGAGAGAGAGAGAGAGAGAGAGAGAGAGAGAGAGAGAGAGAGAGAGAGAGAGGTCAGATTAATTACTGGATATAAAGCAGTGGGTGAAACATTTCGGTCTGATGCCTCTTCTAAACTGCCTTGTGCGCAAAAGGTTACCTGAGAACCGGAACCGACAAAAAAAAAAAAAGGAGTTTTTTACGTTTAAAGGCAGTTGCCATTTTATTTTCTATATCAGGCTGGTTTAAAATGATAGTGAGAATGATGAAGAGGATAACAGCATTAAACATGAAGAGTTACTACTGCGTTTTCATAAATATAATTACCGGCACTATTGTTGATATCATTACAAAATACCATTAACTACTTTTACCAGGCAGTACTTATTACGTTTTCTCACGAGTGCATATTCAGCACGATACCTCAAGAATGGGTTGAAAGAACCTGAAAAATTCTAACAACGTTTATGTGAGCTTCTAAACTAAATTATGGGAGAAATCGGTGGAGGGGCCAAGGCCACTCATTTTTGGCAGTTTAAAATTACTCGGGTTGATTCTGCAACTGCAATATGAATGCAAGCGTGGCACAATATTCTCCCGTTGCTCTTTCCATCTTACTGGAAATGACTCACAACAATACCCAATCCCAAACACACACGTACGTACATAAATAAATACATTATATATGTAATTATATACAGTATATGTATATATACATGTATACTGGAAGTAATCAGTGCACAATCATGCGTGCAACAGAAATATGTCTGATTCACATCCGGATCGAAAAAGACCTGGTTTTGAGCCCGATAGGAGTCGGAAATTTATACATATACATACATAATACATACGTGTAGGCCTATATATATATATATATATATATATATATATATATATATATATATATATATATATATATATATATACATACATTATATAATATATTATATAGATATATTTACGTATATATATAATATATAGTTATATATATGTATATATAATATATATACATACATACATATACATACACACATACATATATCATATATATATATATATATATATATATATATATATATATATATATATATATATATATATATATATATATATATATATATATATATATATATATATCTATATACATATATATATACATACACACACAATTATATAAAACATTGCAGGGAACACCAACAGGCCCACCGGAACTAGAGCATAAAGCTCCTTGTTTCCTCGCCGCACAAGCTTACCTTACTTTTTCTCTTTCCGTGCCAGTGCATTTGCATGGAAGATCAACCAATGCATGACATCCCTAACGCCAATTAGATGAATCTGGCTACATACATTTCCCCTTGCCTCCAACATTAACATTAGCCAGCAGGAAATACCATGCAAATTATGAAGGTTTTTTTGGGGGGTGGGATGTTACGGAAACGTGGAACGATACAGCCACGATTTCCGTGCTGAGGGTTCGTGGGCTGATCGATTAAAACGCTACAAAAAAAGAATTAGAAAAAATATATTAGAGATTGCTGACAGATTGCTGTAACTTTCAAAGAAATGTGTCGGGTATTAGCTGATAAAACAATAGCACAAAGTAACACTACAAAATCAACTGCCGTAAAAAGAATTATGGGAAACGTTACAAAAAAAAATTAGAAAAAATATAATACGGACTGCTAACAGATTGCTGTAACTTTCAAAGCAATATGTCGGGTATAAGTCAATAAAACAATCTCACATATCAGTAACATTACAAAATCAGCTGCCGTAAAAAGAATAATCTTACAAATTTGTATGGCATATACTGTGAGGCTTCATCAAGATAGATCCAGATATACAACGGCAGTTCTAATGACTTAATTTACTCAGCAAAAGCTTAAAAACGAGTGACCTAAAAAATTTATATTCATTTATAAAGAATGCCCTAACAATATCTGAAATACTATGCGACTTCAAAATAAATAGCTGTATGTTAAGTTATCTTAGTTTAACCAGACCACTCAGCTGATTAACAGCTCTCCTAGGGCTGGCCCGAAGGATTAGATTTATTTCACGTGACCAAGAACCAACTGGTTACCTAGGACCTGGACCTACAGTTTATTGTGGAATCCGAACCATATTATAGCTGTATGTTGAGCCTATCTAAATATTGAGAAGAGGCATTAGTTTAACATACTAATATTTATCTCCACCTGGAGAAAACATTGAAAATCAACGAAAAGATTGATATAAAGAAATAACAGCAATATTTTAAAATTACTTCTCTTCTCTTGACAGAATACATCATAATGATACATTAGGAAGACGAGGCGAGCAAAAAATTGTATGTGTATACATGTATACGCACAAAGTCAATTAATACACACCTAGAAGTTTAAAGAATCTTACAGAAGTGCAAGATTGGATAAAGAGTAAAATACGATAAGGAACTTGTAAATTATTGAGGAAACTCAACAGGGAGAGAAAACTGATGAACTAAGGGTCAAAAGTAAAACGACTGTTGGAACAAGTAATTAGACTCAACGGAAGTGGAATAGAAAACGGAAGGTTGACATTTATAATGCAATGGGTTGGTATATGATAGACGGCAGAGACAAGTCCCGAGTAATAACAATAATAACTTTCATCTGAACTCTGAATGTGGCAATGTATAGTAAACTAGATTTTAAAATAACATGAAACGCAATACAAAGTTGATACATGTATGATACGAAAAAATACAGAAACAAAAGTTTTCACTATAATTTTGCCAGCACTTTACCATAGGCAGAATGGAACAGTGGGTGTAAATCATGACCGGTTTCGACTTTATACCAAAGCCATTTTCAGAGAACTCATAGCAGCAGCAACTTCAAATATATATATATATATATATATATATATATATATATATATATATATATATATATATATATATATATATATATACAGTATATGCTAAAGGGACAGTACAAACGAACAAACAGATCGGTGGAAACCAGATAGGCTATCCGCAACTGACAAGTGGAAGGGGGTTGAGTGGAGATGTACACTCATCTATTTCTGAGGTGAGGTACGACATAAACATGTCAATTTCTCTCATTATGTATCAGTCCTCTGAAAGTGGCTTAGATATAAATTCGAAGTCACGATTTGCACCCAGTTATTACTGTTGCCTGTGGTTAGGCGTAGCGTATAAATTACGTGTCAGTGTGATTATAATCCTCATGTTCATATACGTATGTACAAAAAGTCCTCGAAGACGAATTGCTCAGTTCACGGAATTTCTTTCCTTCCACTGGCAAACTTTCGAATTTTCTTCCTGATTCTGTTTTTCCCGTCTCATAACCTTCCTTTCTTTAAGAGGCGGAAAGGTCTGTTGCTTCCATCGTAGTTGAGCCCGACCCTCTCCATACTTCCTCTTTCTTATTTT
This sequence comes from Macrobrachium rosenbergii, assembly GCF_040412425.1. Taxonomy (NCBI): domain Eukaryota; kingdom Metazoa; phylum Arthropoda; class Malacostraca; order Decapoda; family Palaemonidae; genus Macrobrachium; species Macrobrachium rosenbergii. The sequence continues at coordinate 89,271,571 of NC_089743.1, read as the reverse complement.
CTACTAACCTTTGCTCGTTTCTTGCAGTATAAAGAGCAATCTGTCTACATACATAATCAAGAGTACTTCTGCAGTTTTAGATTTCCAAGCACACAGAGTAACAGTGAGCAATGATAATTTAATATGCACCGTACAAATCGCTTTGTACTCGGGAAAAGTCACTGCGTAAAACATGTTTTAATGCAAGAATTTCCAATACGCACCGATTTTCGTTTCATCTTCCTCTAACTCCTTTTAATTTCCACAACAAATGTCAATGCGAAAAGAACAAAGTATAAAATAAAACTTGAGAAATATTTGAGGAATTCAATGCGATGTTCCTTATACACCTCACTTACATCGCAGTACTATCACTGCCAAAACTGGTTTTGTCATAAAATTTTCAAGAGGCCTCTGAGGGACGGGGGACTGGGTGAGGAGCTGTGGGAGGAGGGGGTGTTAGAGTAGGAAGAAAACTCACAAAGAAATACAGATTCTACGCCAGTGGTTTATCTTCCCGATGCCTATACCTTACCAACGCCCTCTCCCCACCCCACCCCTCCCCCTACCTCACCCCCCTTTAATCCACCCATCCCCAGTTTTCTTTTCTATCTGTCCGCTAAGCTACCCCTAAGGAATGCCGTCTTTATCGAATTAAAGGATCAGCTTTCTCGCTCCGTTCTTTATAGCTGCGCTGAATTCTCACCATCATTGCGATGGAGAGACGATTAAAAGCACAACAAACTGGGGATAATACGCATAACATTATATCAGTTAGAAAATACTCGTAGTAGCACGAGTCTTGAAATGGAGAAGCAAATCCACAGTTATGTATATTATGTACGCATATTTAAAATACCCGTAGTAGCACGAGTCTTGAAATGGGGAGGCAAATCCAGTTATGTATATTATGTACGCATATTTAAAATACTCGTAGGAGCAAGAGTCTTAAAATGGAGAAGCAAATCCACAGTTATGTATATGTACGTATATTTTAAATACTCGTGGTAGCACGAGTCTTAAAAGGGAGAAGCAACTCCACAGTTATGTATATGTACGCATATTTAAAATAGTCGTAGTTGCATGAGTCTTAAAATGAAGAAGCAAATCCACAGTTATGTATATTATGTACGTATATTTAAAATATTCGTAGCAGGACATGGAGAAGCACGAGTCCTAAAATGGAGAAGCGAATCCACAGTTATGTATATGTGCGCATATTTAAAATACTCGTAGTAGCACGAATCTTAAAATGGAGAAGCAAATCCACAGTTATGTATATTACGTCCGTATATTTAAAATACTCATAGCAGCACGAGTCTTAAAATGGAGAAGCAAATCCACAGTTATGTATATTATGTACGCATATTTAAAATACTCGTAGTAGCGTGATTCTTAAAATGGAGAAGCAAATCCACAGTTATGTATATGTACGTATGTTTAAAATACTCGCAGTAGCACGAGTCTTAAAAGGGAGAAGCGAGTCAACAGTTATGTATACGCACGTGTATTTAAAGATGAATCAGTATAGAATGCTTTCAAGTCCCCGAAAGCTATCTATATTGATTTATTTTTAAATGTATGTACATATACATAACTGTGGATTTGCTTCCATTATATCA
>NC_089743.1:89174970-89264970 GCF_040412425.1 Macrobrachium rosenbergii | reverse complement strand
AACTGGAATAAGACAAAATTGTAACGATAACACAAATAATAATAATAATAATAATAATAATAATAATAATAATAATAATAATAATAATAATAATAATAATAATAATAAAACCCGCCAGTTCACGACAGTCCACGATACCTTACTTCAGTTAATCTACTAAGAAGTCCTGTAAAATGACTCCACTTTCTAAAGAACTTTGTAATCTGTCTTTTTTGGAGTTGTAAATATCGGCTAGAGACATCATAACCTACGGTTGGTGCTAAGCAAGAGCTTCCACCAATCACAGTTACCTTCAGCAATATCGGCTGCGGATTTTTACCGGCAGATCAAAAATACATACATAAATAAATAACCCACTAAAAAAAAAACCTACGGATAACCTTTTCTATTTCATACCGTTCAGGTCATGAACTTGTTAGTAATCATTTTCGTTTATTATCCTTTCTCGCTCTGATAGTCAAGGCTTTTAATCTCCCTTCGATAAAAGTTCAAATAACTTTTTTCTATTTGTTTTCCTTTTTTTCTTTTGCTTCCTCTACATTTCTCCACTACTTCCCTATTCCCTTTAGTGTTTATGTCTATAATTAGCCTTTATCTTTTCTTTACTTTGCACCACATAATCTTCCAATGAATCAATCAGCATTTCTTATTTGCGTTCACCTTATGTACGAGGTGATTAGCAATTCATTCCTTCCCCTTTTCATTCTGTTTACGAACAACTTTAGAAAACTATTCGCAAGCATCTTTCAATACTTACAAAAGTATGCAAAAGTAGAACAGAATTAGAATTTGGATCTTTTTCACAGCTGCCACATCAAGTATATCATAAAATTAGGAGAGCGCGCGCGCATAAAAATTATAAGAAAAATACATAAAGTCTAATCCTAAAGTCTGTCTAAACACATCTGCCGTCCACTAGAAGAGGTAGCAACAAGAGAGAGAGAGAGAGAGAGAGAGAGAGAGAGAGAGAGAGAGAGAGAGAGAGAGAGAGAGAGAAAATGTCAATATTCGAGAAAGACTAATATAGCCTAATTGTAGCTTTACCCGGATGCATACAGACATCATCTTTCTATCACTTAGAGAGAGAGAGAGAGAGAGAGAGATGTCAATATTCAAGATAGAAAAATATAATTGTAGTCTTTACCCGGATGCATACCGACAACATCTTTATATCAACTCAGACAGAGAGAGAGAGAGAGAGAGAGAGAGAGAGAGAGAGAGAGAGAGAGAGAGAGAGAGAGAGAGAGAGACTTCAACAATTGCGGAAGCATAGTGTAAGTGTATGCTTGACTTAGGCGGCCATAAAAATGCCGTACCACACCACAAATTATCAAACGCCCAAAGTATAAAGACCGGCTTTCCCAGACTGAACAATCCTTCTGATACGTGAAAAAAAATATGCCACACAGCAAACAAATCAATCGATCAAATGATAGGTGTAACTCACTGTCGCCCTCTCATGCATGAGATCGTGTGGCGGCAATCTAATCACTATTCATTATTCTCTCTCTCTCTCTCTCTCTCTCTCTCTCTCTCTCTCTCTCCAAGAACACCCAGTAAATTTCGACTACTGCGAGTCTGTCTGTGATAGCGTTCAGGCAGTGAAGATTCCCCATCTACTGTGTCTGATCATGCAAATGCTGTTTTCACTCGTCTCTTAACAAGGGGGAGTTATTGAGGGCCCCAACTGCTATTCTACTTAAGCGCCTCCTCCCTCATAGCGGGGAGAGAGAGAGAGAGAGAGAGAGAGAGAGAGAGAGAGAGAGAGAGAGAGAGAGAGAGAGAGAGAGGGCTCGATGGCAAAACCATTAAAGCTAGCACACGCTCCAACTTTGTTTTCTTTACTTGCCTGAATTTGCGCAAAGCTGCAATAAACGTCCAGGCTCTGAGATGGACTCCATATCGGCGTGCAAATGCAAAGAAAAATGTGTGAGTTATGCCCGCCTTTACAATAGTAGAGGGTAGTTCTTAAAAAATGAGACAAACTGCAGTCACAAATACACTATACACTGCGCCAAACCTAACCACAAACACCATACAAGCTAAGGTATCTCGTCAATCGTTTTCCTCAACAAAAAATGCATAGAAGCATCACAACGAAATGAAGAATTGCTGCTTTACATCATCATTATTATTATTATTATTATTATTATTATTATTATTATTATTATTATCATTATTATTATTATTATTATTATTATTATTAAATAAGAACAAAATTCATATGAAAAAACGCTAAAAATCCACTGACTTGCTTAGCAAGTTCTACAGAACAGAATGGCCAAGTATGAACAAGGGAACTAATGGAAAGAAGATAGTAAACAAATAACGACAGAATCAACTCAAGAAACAAATAAATATACAAATACCTAAATGGTAATACAAGTCAGAAAAGCTCGCGGACGTGACAATCGGCAAATATGTTAAGGCTAACGCTCTTTCATAGCCCAGGCCCGAAGAACACATTATAAGAAACGGGAGAATCAGAAGCTTGAGAATAGAACGAATGTTTCTCGATATGTGGGTCAAGGAAACAAATGTCCTGTTGGGAGCACTGACTCCAGACCCGCAGTGCGAAACAAAACAAAATGAAAACTGAAAGAAAAGGCAAGAGAGTAAGTAAGCCGTAAAATCGTTCATCTGATGATACAAGCATGAAATTTGGCAGAAATACTCACTGGGGGGTAGACTTTAAGGAAAGAGTGCTAACCACCTGAAATTCCCTTAGATGGCTATTTTCCAAGATTATCGTGAAAAAATGTCAATATATTTTTGTATAAACAGCCAAAGTACAATAATTACTGGGATAAGTTAGGGGGTTCTTTGCCATATAATTGCAGACTTTACTTGGGAGAACGGTCCTTGCCATTCATGAATACAATTTGTCTGCCATTTTCCAAGATGGCCGCCAGGTAAGCCTAATATCCAAAATAATCCAATTTTCTTGGTATTTCTACATATCTGTCCATACAACCTGATTTCTATGAGTATTTATAGACATTTGTTCACAGGTATAATTAAAAAATATATATATGTAAGTGACAAATATACTAACTCATTATTGACTATGTCCAAACTTGAGAATTATGATTATGAGTATATTAGCGTCTATTCTCCTTCTATCATTGTTGAACATCAGTGTTCTAGACTCCTGAAGATGCATGACAAGGGCAGCTACAGAGTGCAGTACAATCTAATCCTGCCTTTTTACTTGTGCTCCTTCCACCACAGTCCGTCTTCCATCCACATTTAGTCAATTCACGGTAGCATTTAGAAATCGGTTCAAGTGTGGTCCACACAATTCCCCAATTGTCATCCTCTTTCCCCCATCCCCACCTAGGACACTGGAGTTCTGGATCACATTTAACACACTGTCCCCAAATACGACCTGCCTGATAGGCTGCTCTTTTTGCAAAGTCCCTTAGTGCATTTTTAGTTGGTGGGATTAAGTCACATGACCTCTGCTTCCACGCTAAGAGATCAGGTCTTGCCTCGTCTACTGATAAAGTCGTGGTAGACCTGTCATACATTACAACTACAAATTGCCCCAGTACTTGTAGATCAGACTCCTCAACTAAACGGATGGGTTGCGACTGAGTTTTACAATGTAGCTGAGACTTCATTAAAGACATTGCGTACCTGACGTTGTTGTTGGCAAAGAAATACGGTATTAGTTCCGACAGAGATTCACGATACAGTGCAAAGTTTCCCTCTCTAAATGAACGTATCATTGTGAAAATAGTCAACTTCATTTTCAAAATCAAAAGCCAAAATGTGGACAGTGTTTCTTGTGTGCATCACACCATTTTTCCAAAATTACAGATTCCTCTTCACTGTCTTTCTGCTCAGCAGAATATGCACTATAGGCTTTCTTCAAGAGCTTAAATAAACTGCAAGCTATAATCTCATGGGATTGGCGAGTCTTGGTGACATTGGTAGTGGATAGAACTGAATCTGGAGAGCCTGAAGATGCCACAACAGCTTCAGCAAGTGCCCCAGTCCATCCACTGCCCTCTAGCATCGACCCAATAGATTTCAAGGCTGTCATCTCAATATGAAGTCCACCAAACACGATTACAAACTTATCCTCCCCATATCTGTCAGGCCAATGCCACTGTGTTTGCCTTGCCAATGCGTAAAGTGGCTGGTCAGCTGTTATAACTGGTATTTGTCCTGGATAAAGGAATGTTACAGATCCCTTGATTTTTTCCATAGCATGCTTGATGGTGGCAACACTATGGGCTTGATCTCGCAGAAGTGGCAGCAAAGAACTGACGCTGGTCACAAAATCATTTGTCCTTTGTTTGCTTGCATGATGCGCTGACCATGTTATATTGGATGAATCATCTACTTCTGTGGTGTCATGGACCTTTTCCAACCATTCATATTCAAGTTTGAGTTCCTTTTAGAGAAGACTGGGGTCTCGCAATAATACATCATAAATGGTGCTCGGTTCTGGATTCCTTTTGCGGAAGAAGGCCAGTGGGATGTTCGTGAATGACTCAAGAAGATCAGGAGCCTTTTTGGTTCAACTTGGCAATGTGTGCTCTTCTCCTTCTTCCTCTGGACTTGGATGCTGGAACAATGAAATACTTGTACCATGGAAGGATGTACTGGCTGTTGCGGCTGTTGGATTGTGGTCTATGTTGTCTAAAGCAGCAGTTGTGAAAAGTACCTTCCTCAAAATAAGTGGACACACATCATCTTCCACATATTGCTTTACTAAACTCTCACCTAAATATCCTGATATTTCCAACACTCTGTCATATGATATGCTAATTCCTTTCTCCTGAACCTTGACAATTAATACTCTTTCTTGTTTTGGCAAACACTTTCACCCCGACATATACTGCATGGGAAAAGGTGTTTCACGATGTTTTGCATGCCTGCGGGTTTTGATCCTTCAGTATAGTTAGAGTAGCAGTAGCAACATCTGACAGTACAACACCATGGTCCAGATGGGACCTGATGTCAACACCATGCTCAGTGCTGCAAACAAACTGTAGAAGTGCCTCTAGAACAGCTTCCTTTCCAAGTCCTTCTTGTAAATCTTGACTGAATTTTGTCTTATGAGCAAGCATTTCTCTTCGAATGATATCTGAAGCTTTAGCCAGATGAATAGCTTCACTGTACTTGCTAGCATCAGAGAGAGTTGTGCCAGTGAGCCTCAGCAACTTCACAACGATAGTCAACAGAGCGTTTCGGGTAGCGCTAAGCAAAATAAACAAACGTAGCATTTTTTATTCAGTTATGGCTGCACGTTCGAACAGATGACAAGCCTATAATCACGCGTAGGGCACTCCTACTCCCCCCCCCTCCTCCACCACCCACCCTTTACCCTGCTAATAACTCCGCAAGAAGACCCGAAAGATAGTTCTGCCTAAGCGGATTTGCTTTCTGATGCGGAAGTACAGTGTGCCATGAATTTGCATTGGATAGTAGTTCAATAACAGTTCATGCCTGGGTTCCCTTTTCCTCCCTACGTTAAGAAAGCTATACCAGCAACGTACATGCATGCAAATACCTATGTATTTTTTTTATGTAGGTACAAAAGGCTACATATAATACACAACATCAAGGAATCAACCTTGACTAAGGAGTTAGAAAAGTATGAAAATGTCAGCGAAAATTATCTTGGTTTTTCCCTGAAGTTATATATGCTTTTAAAGGGAAGTAGTTACATATAAAACCACACACACATGTATATACTCGTATATATAATATATATAGTGTATATATATAGTGTATATATATATATATATATATATATATATATATATATATATATACATATATATATATATTGTATGGCATATTGTATACAATGGCCAGTCTTGATACAGTTGTATATATTGTATAATCATATACAATACACAACTGCATTAAGACAGGCTAGAATGTTCAAGTAAGCACATCACGATGCTTGAGCCATTCCTTTTTAGGTAATATATATATATATATATATATATATATATATATATATATATATATATAAATAAAGATAAAATCCACAGAAGGAAATGGAAACACTGGGTGCTGCGAGGCCTTTCGACACTAGTCCTTTACTTAGGTAAAGGACTAGTGTCGAAAGGCCTCACAGCACTCCAATGTTTCCATTTCTTTCGTGAATTTATTTTTATTTATATATTCATCACGTTCATATTTTCGCGATTCAGTTATACATATATATATATATATATATATATATATATATATATATATATATATATATATATATATATATATATATATATATATATATATATATATATATATATATATATATATATATATATATATATGGTACACAATTTCACAACATAAAGTATACATTATATAACTATACAATTTATATTTCTAGAAATGGAGGATAGTATAAAAACATGTTCACATATAGCCATGTCTTAACCACTAAAACTACTGTTCCAGTTTAATCGCAACAACGAAACATTCAGAGCAACAGTTAAAGCACAATAAGTCACATAAAGCAAATCTGTGAAACAGTTACCTTATACACAACGACTGCAGGAACAAGTTTCCAACCTACACATCTGCCTACACAATCCCACACACGCATATATATATTCTTATGTACAATGGGCAAAGCAAGACGATCTTAGACTAGGTCATAATTATATCGCACTCCTGCACAAACAACTTTGATCTACCATCATGAAGTCTATATATAAATCTATGTATGTATGTATATATAGTATGTATATATATATATATATATATATATATATATATATATATATATATATATATATATATATATATATATATATATATATATATATATTATGACTTACTGTCTAGAAAAGAATACTGTAGGGATAAGACATCACTAGGGCCAAAGGGCACCAAAGGGGGTGGGGGTGGGAAGGGCTTTCCTGAAACAGAGCTGCTTCTGCCTACAGACTTAGGAACTAACTCTACAGGTTTATCATACCTCATTTCTGTATACATATGACTTACTGTCTGGAAAAGAATACTGTGGGGGGGTAAGACATCACTGGCACCAAGAGGGTGACATGTAAAAATAACAGAAAACGACAGATATTAGTGTATCATCCATATAGTATTCGAGGTCACTGAGATGAATAGTGACACTCCCGATGCCCTTTAAGTCCAAGTTCAACCCAGATAGGAAGGGGGGATGAGCAGGGGTGAAAAATAAAATGTAATAAAAGGACATATATTAGTGTCTAATCCATAGTTTTTGAGGTCAACAGAGATGAATAGTGAACTCCTGATGCCCTTTAGGTTCAAATTCAGCCCATACAGGAATGGCGGGTGAGAAGGGGTGAAATATAAAATGTAAAAAATGTTGGGCATTGTAACTGAAGCAACTATCTTAACAAGAGAGAGAGAGAGAGAGAGAGAGAGAGAGAGAGAGAGAGAGAGAGAGAGAGAGAGAGAGAGAGTTTTTCGGTTGTCATTCACAGTTTTCCCAGGCAGCGGTGGGTTGGTGAGCTAATATATATATATATATATATATATATATATATATATATGATGATTATTATCACTTTTTTGTACGTGATTCATTTATCACACATTACCACAGGTGAAAATAAGAAACGGGGTGTAGGTCCTGACCGGTTTCGACTTTATTTCAAGCCATTGACGAAGGACTGATACAGAGTGTGAGAAGTCACAAATATATATACTACAAGAACAGTACTGACGAACATACACAACCGTTAGAGCTCCATATCCCCACTCAGGCCGGTGTCGAGGTAGGAGTGGCCTTTAAAACTCATTTGGCTAAAAATCACAATAGACTCTCAGGGACATTGCTGATAAACAGACCATACCCCACCTCAGATCCACACCTGACAGGTGTCATGGAGGCGGAGTTTGCAAACTCATTAACATTACTACCCTCGTACTGTGTTTACAAATATGATAATCCTATTTTCATACATCTCTACTGCCTACCTTAAAGTTTAAACAATTTACAAATTTCTTTTGATATTAAAGGATCAAGTTTATACATCCCTTGACTGATATTCATATTATGGTTGTAACTTTCTTTTATGAAGCTAGATTCAATGATGTTCCTTTCCAGTGCATTATTAGAATATACAATCTTTTGCCCCTTCCCAGTTGATAGCATGATTGTTCTCACTAACATGTACAAATATACTACTGTTCCCTTGTGCATATCTCACACATTTCTTATGTTGTTCAATTCTTTTTCCAGTGCTTTCCCAGTTTGGCCAATATAAAAGTTGTCACAAGACTTACACGGAATTTTATATACACACCTTTAATATTGTCTGGGAGTTCTTGATAAGTACATTTTTTCATTGTTGTATTGTTCTTAAATGCGACATTAACACCAAAATTCTTAAGAAGATGAGGATATCTTTCATACTATTATTATAAGGCAGAACAAGCAAATTTTTTGTGTTGTAAGGTTCTTTCTGGTTTTGATACATAGTCTTTTTGCCGCTTCATATGCACTGTTTAATACACTATCAGGATATTTCAATTTTTTGCCTGCATTCCTAATCTTATCTATTTCATCATCAATATATTCAGGGCTACATACCCGTAATGCTCTTAAAAACATAGATGAAAACACTGACTTTTTAACCTTATTGCTTTGTCCAGAATAGAAATGCACTTAGGAAGAAATATTAGTGGGTTTTCTATACACACTATATTTAAACCCACTACTATTTCTTCGTATGAGGACATCCAGAAACGGTAAGCACCCATCATTTTCCATTTCCATCGTGAATTTAATTGATGGTACTAATTGATTTAACTTGGCAAAAAAGTTTTTTACATCTTGGTTCCCTGGCCATACACAAATTATGTCGTCAACATACCTAAACCATGTTACATTACGTGGGATTATGTTGTTTAATATCTTCTTTTAAAAAAATTCCATATATAAGTTACTTAACACTGGGGATAGAGGGTTTCCCATTGCCATACCAAAATTTTGTGAGTAAAATTTACCATTAAATTCAAATTTACAATCTTTTACACATAATTTAATCAGTTCAATTAAAGTACTTTTAGAAAATGGGATATCCAGCTGTGTGTTCTCTAACAATTCAGATAAAAACGCCATCAGATCATCTATTGGCACCTTTGTGAATAGTGATACAACATCAAAACTTACAAGCCTGGATTCACTATTAATCTCTACACTATTTAGTTTATTTATCAGGTCCACATTATTCTTGATATTTGCATTTGAGATGGTACCTACTAATGGGTTGAGAATATCTACTAAGTACTTCGCTAGCTTGTATGATGCAGAACCAACTGAACTGATAATTGGCCTGGCAGGAAAGTTTGCTTTGTGAGTTTTTATTGTACCATACATGTATGGTAGCGATGGAGAGGTCACACACAACTTCTTTATAAGGCTTTCGTTACCTTTTAACAGGTTTTCACTTTCTTATTGAAACCACTATTCACATTGTCTATCAGGTTCTTATTTAATTCTTTATATGTGTTATCATCACCTAAAAGATTTTGCATTTTTTCTATATAATCACTTTTATTTAAAATTACAAGGGCGCCTGATTTATCTGCTTTTGTCATGTGTATATTTTTATCTTTTTTTCAGTTCATTAATAGCAACCATAAATCTTTTTTGGGGACGTTTGTGGTGTCTGATTTTTCCTACTTCCATAAATCACTCCTTAACTATGTTCACTTCTTCATTCGTTAAATCACTATATTTTTCCAAATTACACAGTCCTTTAGTTATTTCCACACTGTTCCTTCCGCCAGGAGATAAAGCAAAGATTGTAAATTTGAATTTAATGGTAAATTTTACTCACAAAATTTTGGTATGGCAATGGGAAACCCTCTATCCCCAGTGTTAAGTAACTTATATATGGAATTTTTGAAAAGAAGATATTAAACAACATAATCCCACGTAATGTAACATGGTTTAGGTATGTTGACGACATAATTTGTGTATGGCCAGGAACCAAGATGTAAAAAACTTTTTGCTAAGTTAAATCAATTAGTACCATCAATTAAATTCACGATGGAAATGGAAAATGATGGGTGCTTACCGTTTCTGGATGTCCTCATACGAAGAAATAGTAGTGGGTTTAAATATAGTGTGTATAGAAAACCCACTAATATTTCTTCCTATGTGCATTTCTATTCTGGACAAAGCAATAAGGTTAAAAGTCAGTGTTTTCATCTATGTTTTTAAGAGCATTACGGGTATGTAGCCCTGAATATATTGATGATGAAATAGATAAGATTAGGAATGCAGGCAAAAATTGAAATATCCTGATAGTGTATTAAACAGTGCATATGAAGCGGCAAAAAGACTATGTATCAAAACCAGAAAGAACCTTACAACACAAAAAATTTGCTTGTTCTGCCTTATAATAATAGTATGAAAGATGTCCTCATCTTCTTAAGAATTTTGGTGTTAATGTCGCATTTAAGAACAATACAACAATGAAAAATGTACTTATCAAGAACTCCCAGACAATATTAAAGGGTGTGTATATAAAATTCCGTGTAAGTCTTGTGACAACTTTTATATTGGCCAAACCGGGAAAGCACTGGAAAAAGAATTGAACAACATAAGAAATGTGAGATATGCACAAGGGAACAGTAGTATATTTGTACATGTTAGTGAGAACAATCATGCTATCAACTGGGAAGGGGCAAAAAGATTGTATATTCTAATAATGCACTGGAAAGGAAACATCATTGAATCTAGCTTCATAAAAGAAAGTTACAACCATAATATGAATATCAGTCAAGGGATGTATAAACTTGATCCTTTAATATCAAAAGAAATTTGTAAATTGTTTAAACTTTAAGGTAGGCAGTAGAGATGTATGAAAATAGGATTATCATATTTGTAAACACAGTACGAGGGTAGTAATGTTAATGAGTTTCCAAACTCCGCCTCCATGACACCTGTCAGGTGTGGATCTGAGGTGGGGTATGGTCTGTTTATCAGCAATGTCCCTGAGAGTCTATTGTGATTTTTAGCCAAATGAGTTTTAAAGGCCACTCCTACCTCGACACCGGCCTGAGTGGGGATATGGAGCCTCTAACGGTTGTGTATGTTCGTCAGTACTGTTCTTGTAGTATATATATTTGTGACTTCTCACACTCTGTATCAGTCCTTCGTCAATGGCTTGGAAATAAAGTCGAAACCAGTCAGGACCTACACCCCGTTTCTTATTTTTCACCTGTGGTAATGTGATATATATATATATATATATATATATATATATAATATATATATATATATATATATATATATATATATGTGTGTGTGTGTGTGTGTGTGGGGTTTGCTGTATATGTGTGTGAGTGTATAATATAGGTGTTGAAATCTCACATATGTTCACCACAATAATATCACGAATAATTATGAATGATTATGCTTATACATATACTAGAAAAACCAAGAATGTATGCTACTACAAGGACAATCATTCTCTCTCTCTCTCTCTCTCTCTCTCTCTCTCTCTCTCTCTCTCTCTCTCTCTCTCTCCATTTTAATTGGATAAGTGGCTCTCACCATTTTAATTGGATATATATATGGATATATATATATATATATATATATATATATATATATATATATATATATATATATATATATATATATATATATATTTCATGTTTATTTAAAGTAATGAACTCAAGACAGACTCATTAATCACAGGAAAGAAAATGTATTTTCAACGACAGTACACATACTTCACACGACAAAGGAGATGCAGGGAAATTTTTCTGAGTCCTTCATATTTTTTTTTCCCGGGCAGTGCCGCATTGGTCACCTAGTATATTTATATATATGTGTGTGTGCAAGTGTGCACGCATAAACACATTCGTGCTTATATCATTGCAACAGATGCCTGAATACCTGCTACAAAACGTTATTTTTTTCGTGTAGCAGAGTCTCTCTGCCTAGAAACGCCTTAAATCCCTTTGAAGCACTCACGTCCATTCCCTCAGGTAACCCATCATCAGAGAGCAAAGTCTCGGTAGTAGGAGGGAGAGAACGAAGAAGAGAAGGGTGGAGGGGACGAGAGAGAGGAGAGAGAGGAAGGAAAGAGGGGAGGGGTTGGGGTATCTGCACGGAACAAAGCCCTGAGAAGGGGGAAGGTATCCTGTTTTGTCTCATTGATAATAATTATTGCTTAGCAAGATTTAAGCGGTTGCTGAAAGTTTCAGGATGGTGTAGAAAACTCCGCTCAGTGGCTGCTACGGCTCTGTTGTTGGGGCTCCAGGGGTCATTCCTAGCTCGGCTGGGTTTCGGTCTGCTGAGGACCTTTGCATTGAACTCTCAATGTTCTTTTTTCTTTACGTGTGTATTGCAGTTTGACGGTATAGGTACGCTATTAAATAAATAAAATACAAGAGGAAATGCATTTTGCTTTAAATTTTGACCTTTTTCATAGTATATTCATTTTGTAACTATCGCATAGACTATATATATATATATATATATAGTATATATATATATATATATATATATATATATATATATATATATATATATGTATATATATAAATATATATATATATATATATATATATATATATATATATATATATATAAACACATATATATATGTGTATATATATATACCCATATGAAAAATGGGAAAAAGCACGTTAAACGAAGAAGAAGAAGATTCTATACGATAGTTAAAAATTAATATACTATGAAAAAGGGTCAAAATTTAAAGCAAAATGCATTTCCTCTCGTATTCTACTTATTTCATAGCGTACCTATACCGTCAAAATTACGTTATTTGAGAGAGTCGAGATAGAAGCTCAAGTTTCTTGAACAAGTTGCCTTCATCCTGTTTACTTACAAAGACCAGCGATGAGAGAGGCTAGCCCAGGCTGGACGATAGCGAGTCGAATGTGCAGTGTATTAACCACTTAGATAAATTGGATATGTAGACACTACATTTTATTATAGAGACATTCTGACTTGGGAGACTTGGCGTAAGAGTTATCACATTTTGTTTAGTTGATCATAAATATGAATAAGTTCGATATTTTAGAGAATACAGTTATTGATAGATATGGCAAGTCAGATGACATTATTTTTCTGTCATTTTTTTATGAATACTGTAATGTGTAACGACTTGAGCGTTAACCATTTCTTAAAGAGAAAAGCAAAGATGCAACGTCGCAACAAGGAGGGTCATGTCTGTTGTACCCCTTCGTTAGGAATCTCATGAACAAGAGGATGAACTGTCTTCTTTCCCTTAGGGCAGGCTTAGGCTGCTACTGCTGCTTCAGGAGAGAGAGAGAGAGAGAGAGAGAGAGAGAGAGAGAGAGAGAGAGAGAGAGAGAGAGACAAGCTTGAATAGTTATACCATGAACAGATTGTAGTCCAACCTTTTGTCGTTAACACTGACAATTTCTTTTTGAAGCGAATTCCCTCTGTCAGTCTGTTTATCTGGTTGTCTGTCTGTTCTCCCGCTCACACATACATGCACAAACACACACACATACACACAGGTGAACAGAAAGACTTGGATAGTAATACTTTTCCGTAAAAATTTCGCCAGACTTTCTTGCGACGTTAGCATTCAAACTCCTGTATACGGAATCTCTCTCTCCTCTCTCTCTCTCTCTCTCTCTCTCTCTCTCTCTCTCTCTCTCTCTCTCTCTCTCACACAATGAGGTCAGGAATACCACTGGCAAACCCCGACTCGATTCCTGAAGTAAAGTTCCCATAGCAGGGAAATAGCACTGTCAATAGATTTACTCAAGGATTGTCAAGCGTCTGTGTTTACGGGCGCAAGAATGGCTCTGTGACGTCAGAGGTAATGAATAACAGAAGAGGTAATGAGAGTAATGCGTGCTGGCGATGGTAGTGTAATTT
The DNA here is from genome assembly GCF_040412425.1 of Macrobrachium rosenbergii. Classification (NCBI taxonomy): domain Eukaryota; kingdom Metazoa; phylum Arthropoda; class Malacostraca; order Decapoda; family Palaemonidae; genus Macrobrachium; species Macrobrachium rosenbergii. The sequence goes on along the minus strand of NC_089743.1, from coordinate 89,251,103 downwards.
CCAAAGAAAGTACCGACAATGATTATCGGTACGGAGGTAATGAGAGACCTGTTGAAGGTTGGTCGAGATGTATGGTTTGATAATGAATAGGAAAGGGAAGGTTGAATTCTGACCTCATTCAGCTGGGGTCTTTGGCAGTGTACAGACCAGTACTTAATTCATTAACAGACTTCAAATTAATGATAAGCCTTGGCATTCTAATGTTTCCGTTTTCCTGACATGACCTTTCTGCCTTTTATGGCAGAATGATCTATTGCCTTCTTAGTGATTAAGTTCCACTATATCTTCCTCCTTTCTCTTGCAAACTTTGGGCTAGGGAAAGGACCTTGCTGTCCCATTGGTCTTGCACTTTCAAAAGATTAATGAGGACAATTTTCCAGCATGATGTACGTTCTTGTAATGTGGTCTTTAGAATGCTTAACATGGGACTGCAGTAAACCAATGCAAAGATGAGAAATCTGGACAAAAGGTAACAAGGTCAAATGTTGCAGGAATGTCGGTGAGAGATTGAATTGGTAGAAGAGCAGAGTTAGCATTTTTTATCTTCGTGCAATAATCTTTGAACATCAACTTCTGCATCGTCAGCGTCTTTCTTGAGAGTGTATTAACACACTTAAAAGGAGAATTGCCCCTTTTAACCCTCTTTCATTAGAATAAAGAAAATGACATTTTTTCACGGGGGTTTTCATTCTTATGCAACTTATTTAAAAAGATTTTATACCTATTGATATTTTACAAGTTATTTAATTACGAAAGTCATCATCACGTGAGGCTGTTCAAACAGATCGGTTGGTTCCTTAACCACTGCAGCTGTGATTCTGCTGTGGAAGCGACGCTGTGGAGCCGGTCCTCCGTCAGCCCTGCCTTCTGCAGAAAGTAAGGGAGACGGGATACTTGATGAGAAGTCACGAGAAGAACTCGTCGAGTCGAAGGGCTCAAGAGTCAAGGCTGGGAAAATGAAGGACCACGTGATGAAGTTGCAGGTGATGAGGAGGGTTTCCTTTCTCTCTCTCTCTCTCTCTCTCTCTCTCTCTCTCTCTCTCTCTCTCTCTCTCTCTCTCTCTCTCCTTTATGCAAGTCCGATGCCACCGTATTTTCTTCCATTAAAAAATTCAAACGTGTCTATAAATCTGGGCGTAGTTACCTGCATCATAGATTCCTTTGTAGTTTGGTAAGTAAACATAGCTTCTACTATCGTTATTTATACTGACAGTAACAATGCATCGGCAAGATAACGATGCCAGCCGCATCTAAGTAAGTATACCTTAGTTTTACCAGACCACTGAGCTGATTAACAGCTCTCTAGAGAGGGCTGGCCCGAAGGATTAGACTTATTTTACCTGGCTAAGAACCAATTGGTTGACGGGGACCTACAGCTCATTGTGGAATCCGAACCACATTACAGCGAGAAATGAATTTCTATCACCAGAAATAAATTCCTCTAATTCTCCATTAGCCGGCCAGAGACTCGAACTCGGGCCTAGCGAGAGCTAGCCCACAACCCTACCGACTCTCCCAACGAGGAACTCCCATCCCAGCGCATCTGACATTTAAGAAAAAGTATTGACATTTCGTGGGTCTAACCTCGAACTTTGACCTGGTAAGTTGGTTTGATCTGTTTGCAAAGGTTAACCACAAAAGCTCGAAATGGCTAGGCCATTATAAATTGCAATATGCTATTATTTCCCCTTTCTTGTTTTGTCATTAAGTCTCTGGAGACTGGTTTTTGTTAGCGCGATTATAAAGACTTCTTCCTCCCTATATAGTTTTCTTTCGTCTCCGTTTTAGGACCGCCATAATCTGACTTGAATGAGGTTCTGTCAGTTTTTTCTGTACTGAAATTTACTTATGAAATTTGCGTCTAGATTTGAAATGTAAGAACTAAATTAAAAATTAAACATTTACAGGTCAGTTGAGTTTCTCTCCATCGTCTGGATCAATAATTGACAGACTGTCAATTGATACATAAATTCGTGTATGTGTACCCGTATTCAAGTTCTGTCAGTTTTCTGTATTGTGTATTGAAATTTACTTATGAAATTTGCGTCTAGATTTGAATGTAAGAACTATATAAATTAAAAAATTAAACATTTGCAGGTTAGTTGAGTTTCTCTCCAACGTGGATCAATTGACAGACTGTCAACTGACATAAATTCGTGTATGTGTATCCATACAACCATTTGTATATAGTTGTTTATTTGGGCATTTAGATACAGTTGTGTTATTCTCTTCGGTAACGCCTTGACTTTTAAAAGGAATTGTCAGGTGACAGGAAACCGTTCTAAGAGAGAGAGAGAGAGAGAGGAGAGAGAGAGAGAGAGAGAGAGAGAGAGAGAGAGAGAGAGAGGCCAATGAAAACTCCTGTTATATTGTCTACAAAGGCGCTAAGCAGGATTTCTTTTTTTCGGAGGCGACATTGAGGTGATGATTGTCTGGTCTGAAAAGGTCAGACGAAGTCAATGATTAGACAACAGTAATTACCCAGTCTCTTTCTAGGTAGCAATACATCTCTCTCTCTCTCTCTCTCTCTCTCTCTCTCTCTCTCTCTCTCTCTCTCTCTCTATATATATATATATATATATATATATATATATATATATATATATATATATATATATATATATATATACATATATATATATATGTGTGTGTATATATATATACTGTATATATGGATATATATATTGTAAAATATATATATATACACAAAATCTACTCGTTACATTCACCTTCTTTTTTTGTAATAGCCATAGTGACTTGTAACTGCTTCACATAATTTTATGGCTTGAAAATTATATAGCTAAAAGCCCTGAATTGAAATTACTAAGAAAACTCTTCCTTCCTGTTAGGATTCAAATATGTAACGGACAGAAAACTGAAGTTAGATTATGTGAGTTTATTTTCACATCTAGATGTTCTTGCTTACTGTATAAAATGAAGTTTACATCCATATACATTTGGGTGTGTAACACCACCACCGCAGTGCACCCATTGCACTCACCTTTTACCAGTATGTGGTTCGGATTCCACAATAAGCTGTAGGTCCCGTTGCTAGGTAATCAATCGATTCTTAGCCACGTAAAATAAGTCTAATCCTTCAGGCCAGCCCTAGGATGAGCTGTTAATCAGCTCAGTGGTCTCGTAAAACCATGTATACTAACTTTACCATTATGTGCATCTTGCCATATTTCTAACTGAACGGACTGCTTAGAGTTAGTTTTAATGGTAATGTAATAATTTTGTTGTTGTTTTAAACTGAATACTTGCTATTTACCGCAGTATCTTTTCAAAGCAAATACATCCAAAATAAAATGCAAAATTACGAGTTGAATTTAGCCAAACATTAAAAATGTCTACTGCGCCGAAAAGTAATTAGGTAAGAGATAAGTTAAAGATATAATAAAAAGATTTGCCTTTACAAAATTAAGATAAAAAACTCTGCAAATGATATAGGCTATAGTTTGTGATATATAGTTTGACGCTATGTATTCCAGGTATTGTGTATTAAATTGTACGGGAAATATGAAAACATTTACTCCTTTATTGATTATCTCTTCTATTGGTCTTTATAACGTTATCTTTTTTATAGGATCCTCATTTTTGGTGTCGTTTTAAAGCTCAGTTGCTTTTATTTATCGCAAGATGATAAAAACCAAAATAGCAAAAAACAGAATTGCAAAATGACAAGTTACAGTTAAGTGAAGTACAACATCTTTAATTTCCTTTAACACAAATATACGCCAAATAAAGTAATAGAGATGTAGGCCTATATACATTTTTAGCGCCACTCAAAAATTTCGATGAACTGCCGTCTCAGTGGTATACAGTTCACTGCTGTTTATACCAGGCATTGACCAGCAAAGCATATCACAGTAATTTCAACGGTATAGGTACAAAAAATTATATATATTTGAAATGGGTTTCATTAATTATAATGGTCACTGTTTTCATTTACTGACGAAGTGTAATTTCCTATCATACTCTAAAACAAGTGATGCACGTAATGTAGCCTACAGTAGTTACAATTATGATATATCTGAAAAGTTATTTGAATTATTACCCACTAATGTCGATCATATTTGTACCTGGTGTGAATAATTTAGGATATTTGCGCCCTGAAAGAATATTATAAATTTTAAGCAAATGAAAAGCTTTTAGAAATTTCTTTTACCTTAAATAATGTGTGCGATTTTGACAATGGTTTACATATATGGTGAGTGAGAAACATATGTTTATATTTCTGTTTTATTTCATGATATATATTCACCGTAAGCCACCAGGTTTCCAGATTGGGAAAAGGAGATCAGTTTGTTACGCATACGTTCACACATACATACAGTCTGTAGGCCTATATATGAATATATTATGTATAGCAACTTTGGTTGAAATTGCTCAAGGCATTTCAGAGTTATGCTGAACATGCATACACACACATGCATACATATACATATCCATTTTTATATAAGAGATATATATAGATAGATATTGATGGTCTAAGCTCAAGGATCTTAACCTCAGTACATAAGTTAAAAGCAACTTGAAATTAACTGTTGAGTATGTTTTGCCTGTCCTGTAGTTAGCCTATTTGGACTTTTCAAGAATAAAAGGGAATTCTTGTTATCGAATGTAGTTATATGAAGATTCCACAAAGTACAGCGAATGTAAAACATTCAGAAAATGTCGTGAAGTTAGTGTTTAGGGGTGAAAATAAGATTGGCAATCCTGCAGAGCGCCTTTGCGTAATACGGACCCGATGACGTACCTTTAAAAGGTCAATTTAAAATTTATATAGCTGAGTAATCAAAGTGACAAATAAATTGCAACAGTTAAAAGCCTCATAGGAAGATTTTGCTCCAAATTGTTTGAGAGAGAGAGAGAGAGAGAGAGAGAGAGAGAGAGAGAGAGAGAGAGAGAGAGAGAGAGAGATTGGTGGAGGAGGTATCGCGAGATGGAGTTAATGTTGGTGGTGGAATTGTTGTTACCAAACTGCTTGATATTAATTCCAAACCTCATTTAAACCAAATTTATAATGAAACACGTCACTGCAACGTCTGAAGCAGCCGCTATAGTGAAGTCCGAAGATAAAACGAAGAAGAAACTAACGAATTAATGAGGAAATTCGCATCTGAACAAATAAAAAAAAATGAAACACCTTCCAGCTTGCATGTCAGGCTCAGCCAACAGCTACTACCAAGGCCTTTCTACCACGCATGCGCGGATCGCAAATAACTTACACTTTAAAAGAATTTTGTTATGCCAAATCTATTATAAAATAACAATTACATTAATAATTCTCATAAATTATGATCAAAATTCACGTAAATTCTGCTAAAAAAATTGATGTTGTAGGGGATTTGGATTTATTGTTGTAGGTTAATCATATGTCTGACAGCACCTGGACGAAAAGGTGGAGAATCAGGTGAAAAATGAGAACTAACCCATAAAGCACTGAAGGAAAAGGTGACGCAAAAACGAAAATTTCATTTGTCTCGTCTGTGCTTGTATGTCTGTCGCGGGGTAGGGGCGACGGTGGCCATGTGCAAAATTTTGTATGGGTCTGTTAAGCAGTTCGGATTTCTATAGCATCCAAACAAAAATATACCAACATTCACTTTTAATATATATATATATATATATATATATATATATATATATATATATATATATATATATACATATATATATATATATATATATATATATATATATATATATATATATATATATATATATACTCTATATATATATATATATATATATATACTGTATATGTGTATGTGTAAGTATATATACATATATGAGGTGTGTGTGTGTAACATTAAACCTAACAAGAGTTGACTCGTGAGAAAAAGGAAGACACTTGTAACTGAAACATTCATACTTTAACAGTTAAGTTGTGGATGAACCCTTGTGCTGAAATCTTCCGACATATTAGCAACTCCATAAACCTACGCATGGCCCCTTCCTACCCAGTAGTTCTTCATCTCATTTTATCTAGCAGACTCTTAGTTTTCATGCCCTCCTTTCTAACAATGTGCTCTCTATTTCTACACTCTCACCAATCTCCTGATCTCAGATCTTTCCACACGACCAAACCACATCAAAAGACTGATCCATCATTTCAGCTACATAAAAGTAAATCTATGTATCTCCAAACCTCTCGCTCTTTTAATTCTTTTTACACACCATATACTATTCACTATTCAGACCATTTATCTTCAAAGTTTCAACTGTTTTTCTTTCATTCTCATTCAACATCCACCCTTCTCTCCATTAAGAAGAGCTGTCTCTAAAGTCCCTTCATACATTCAAACCTTGGTTTCCACAGAATCTGCAAGTTTCTTGCAAGTCTTCTGCACAAACACTGCTGCCCACCTTGCTTTACCTATTCTGCGACTCACCTCCTTTCTGATCCTACTATCATCCATCACATTTCCTTTCAAATGCCTATGGAAATCAACTGCTTACATTCTGCCATCATCCACACTAACATTCACTTCTCCATCTTACTGGATTTCGTTTACCCCCATGGCCTTAAACTTATTCAGCTTACTCCCCCCTCTCTCTCATCTTGCAAACACTTTCAAACTTTTTCACACATCTCTGCAGTTTTCTTTACTGTCCTTGATTAGCACTGTATCATAGCACAATGCAAATATCAGCCATTCTACATTCGATTCCTAACTCTTTGCGACTACACCTGATGACCTTCGTCTGGCTTCCTCACTCCGACCGGCCAATGAAGAATCAGAGGAATTTATTTCCCGTCATAATGTGGTTCGGATTCCACAATAAGCTGTAGGTCCCGTTGCTAGGTAACCAGTTGGTTCTTAGCCACGTAAGAATAAATCTAATCCTTCGGGCCAGCCCTAGGAGAGCTGTTAATCAGTTCAGTGGTCTGGTTAAACTAAGGTATGCTTAACTTTTTTTCTGGCTTCTCACATAACTCTCTCTTATCACTTGTAAATACTCCTTCAGTGAATGTATGTTATCACGAAGTTAAGTGAATTAGATATTAAACGACATTTGTAGCATAATGTTTGCTGATGTATGTATGTATTAATGTGTGTGTTGTATCACTGGCTATTTGTAAGTTTGAAACTCCTCCACGACAAGCTCAGTGGATTAATAATAACAGGATTTCGGGCTGAACATATCTACAAGATGCCTGATACCTCGCAAGTCATCATGAGATTTCGACAACCTACACTGAAGGATTCATGCTCAAACCAAATTTAAAAAGCCGTTTTAGAATGCTAATATTTCATCTATCGCCTGCGTCTCGGTGAAAAATTTGTATTGTATTTTATGACATGTTTAAAACAATTTTAACTTTTATATCTATACCTTAAGTTATGGTCATCCATAATTAAAGACACGCCCTTGTATCACACCTGCCACGCCAGTTAATGGTGTACATCAATCAATCACTCTTGCAATCTCTATCATGTTTATTCAACATGTTCCTCGTCATCTCTGTATTCGTGAGGTTGGTTGGTGGTCATTCGTGTCTATAATATATAAAAAATCTGGTGTCCCACAACGACTATGGTTATCTGTGCCAAAAATTAGAGGCAAGGAACGAGGGAGATTCTTCCGAGTTAGAGAGAGAGAGAGAGAGAGAGAGAGAGAGAGAGAGAGAGAGAGAGAGAGAGAGAGAGAAAGTTATGAGAAGAAGAGAGACAGACGAAAAATTCAGCTTGAGAGAATACGATCCGCAAATCGCCCTCAACTTGTTACAAAACACCTGGCTAACCGTACTTGAAAATATAATGACAATATAATAATACTTTCATCACAGAGTAATGATCATTTACCTACCATGCGCGCAAGCTGTCCCATACGCATGAATACGTAACCAAGGCGAGTTCTGTATCTCCCCAAAAAATAGAAAATAGTCGCTGACTGCTACATGCCAAGGACTGCCTAATTTTGCAGCCATATTAGTCTTAAAAGGTCTTATGAATATTCGGCAGCATGTTAGAAATATTTCCTAAACATTTAAATACCTCGGCTACAAGCTATGATCTCTTAACTTCTCGATTACTTTAAATGTGATATTTCAAAAAGATTAGAAGAAAAAGAAACTGCGAGAGTTAATTTCGTATTGCTGCAGTATGTAGCTCTGGTCAAAACGTTTTAAAATGCTTTACTACCCTAATATAATTATCCTTGCATTTACTTACATTTTATCTATATTTTGTTGATATTTTTTCTTTTTTATGAAGTGATCTCTTTTTCTGTAATTCCCTTTACCTTCTGTTACTCCTTTCCAATGAATATCATCTTCGGAAGCTTAAATTTCAAGTCAGTGACCCCTAGGGGCTTGTTCCATATTTGGTTCATTTTCTGAATATTAATAATAGTTCCAATAATTTTAGAGACATTTTCTCCATTAGCTTCGTCAGTAAGTCTTAAATGGCCAGAAAAAAACGTTCTGACCGAGTCTTATTTTCCTGGTTACTTTCAAACGCAATGAAACAATTGTCTGAGTAAGAAAAACTTTTTTTCTTTTTAATAATACTGCTTATGTTTTCAAGCCTTCCTATTAATGAACCTTCCTGATGCTTCTCACCTAATTAACGCATAATCCTTATTTTAATCCAACAGACGCACTTCCATGGCTTAGAGGTTCCACCTTGACTCAAAGGGCGAGAGAAAGACTTCGGCCCATTAAGCTACCCTGTTCTGTCTTCATCTGTAAACAGTGAATTAGTCTATGTACCTGGTTAATCGACTGTTGTTGGTCGCAGTTAGGGTCCGAAAAGGTTAGGAACTAGCAACCTCATCCTGGAAGGTTAACGTCACTAAAGGACCTGGCCCTCCCAAGGGAAAATAAGTATACAGCACTTCAGTAATAATAATAATAATAATAATAATAATAATATTTACTCCACCTCCGAATGACATACTGTACAGTACAGAGGATTTACCTGAAAATTTCTTTAAAATATGACACACACACACATACGTACATAGGTTATACAGTACATGCATACATACATATATACATATATATATATATATATATATATATATATATATATATATATATATATATATATATATAATATATATATAGTATGCATGTGATACAATGTCGAAATAACATAAAAATTCTAAGTAATTATTCAGCAGTTTAAGGGTCAAGCGTGACCATGAATAAACACTTTGTTTTTCTACTGAATCGATGAGCATAAATAACGTGATTATTTATCTTTACAGCACATTTGTTTAACTTTTCAAGTAGAGAAATAAGGAGGATAAGAATAACTATCGTTGCGGAAACAAGAGAAAATCAATACAAAATTAAACAGAAAGTAAATTGATGATGGAAGTGGCAAAATCGGGACAATGGCATATCAAGGTTAATTGAAACACGTCTCCCTAATAAAAGAATCTTTACAAGAACACAATCAAATCCGTAAATCTGGATTCAAGGCATGCAACGTTTCACTCGTAATCAAGAACACACCCGAGTTTATCTGTACAGAAAATTCTTGGTCATGTCACAAATAAATAATGGCATTCACACACTAAAGATGAGTGGAATCAAATTTTAAACAAGTGAATAAGTAACTGTTTACTTATATCAAACACTGAAAGACGCAAAATGGGATGGAAAACATATTATTTTTATTTTGCTTTTTTCGGTACATCTATTAGCTAATCTCCCATCTAGAATCTCCATGAAATATATCTGGTATCCCAACTAAGACTAACATAAATTCGTTGCATAAGTTCGATGGGATTGCCGCAGTAAACAAAAAATGCATTAAAAGATCCCACAAGCAACAATTAGCCTATCTCAAAGAGAACAGTAAAATAAAAAGTAAAGAAAAGAAAACAACTCACTTGAATACGGTTTTACATTTAAAACAATCTTGAAACTGAATCAAGCGACGCAAGAGAAAGGGTAATTTAATGACCAGGCTAGGCTAATTTCTTGCACTGCCTTGAAAATCTTCTGAAAAAGGTTATATGAAGCCGCGTTTTTTTTTTTTGGGGAGGAGGGGCATATTTGCAATAGTGCGTACTTCGAAAAGTTTACCGATGGCATATATATACCGGGAAGTATTATGTATTTAGTATAGTTAGATATATGACATATGGGACGGTATGTAGCCTATATGTGTGTAATAGAACTTTCAGTATTAGTGAATGCTTCATTAAGCGTACATACTACATGAGCAGACTGACGCAAACTGTAAAAGTTAGACACTTACGCCCTATTTGCAATGTCTGCGTCGTACTATGTATTTGTGTACGCTAAATCTAGGGACTACTTAAATAGTAGCCTCAGAGACTGCGACAAACCGTTTACCGACTACATAAACATACCTGCACGCACTCTACATATCTACACAGAAAATTCATTACGCATAACATACCATAAACTTGCATCCTTGGGAATTCCTCAGCCCTATTACGACTTAAGTAAGAAAAAGCATAAAACAACTTACTTAAATAACTTATATAATATGCAAATGAGTGTCGATATTCTCAGCACCTCTTACCTCATAATTTGAGAGGTTAAATTACACACTGGTTACCATAGCCAAATCGATTTATCCCAGAGAGACGATCTTCGCAGACCATCCAAACAGCATGAAAAAATACTAATGAATACGTTAATTCAATAAAAATGAAAAGAAAAGAAGAGAATCCACAAATACGTCGACGTACCGAAGAGCAGCCAAGCTTCCTAAAAGAACGAGGCGATAAAAAGCAAAACGAACGTGACTTTATAATAAAGGCATAAAGTATGCGGAGCATCATTCGTGAATAACGAGACACTTAACACAGAAATGTTCCAGAGAGAGGAAAATGACGCATCTGATTGCCTTCGCATCTGACCTCAGAATTACAATAGCAGACGAGAAGAGCAATTCACTGTAAAGATTGCGACCTCTGAACTCTATTATCATGAATAAAGACATGGCAGCAAACAAGGCTACAAAAATACTTTTCCAAAAAAGTATATATATATATATATACCAGATTTGGTACACAAAAATTATATATAATATATATATATATATATATATATATATATATATATATATATATATATATATATATATAATTTTTGTGTACCAAATCTTAAAATATATATTATATATAATTTTTTTTGCAAATCTGATGCCTTTAACGAGCATGTTGTTTGCTGTCATGTTTTTATTCATGATAATGTATGTATGTATGTATATATTTTTATCACACCGTGATTCATATACATTCACGAAGCTACAAATGTCGTTTAATACCCAATTCACGCTACTTCGGGACTACCCCTCTCTTGGTGGCTCAATGGTCTGACCGTCGAATGGAGTCGTTGGAAGGTACTGTGTCGAGGGATCGAGACCCGCCGGTACCGATCCATCTATCACTTAAAAAAATAAATAAAAATTCCCCTTCGGTGATAATTCCCCATCGGGGATATTCCGAAGTGGTGATGGATATTGAACGACATTTGTAGTTTATATATATATATATATATATATATATATATATATATATATATATATATATATATATAAATTTATATATAATATACAATTTATACATGTATATTTTTTCTTGTAAATGCACGTCTATAAACAACAAGGCTTGACGGACAGTAAGGTTACATAGCTTTTTATCCACATCACATACTTCCGAAATCTGTTATCAATCACTTCCTTTTAAAGGAATGAGGATAAAAAGCATTCACGCAAGCGTTTGTTTGTCTGACTACTTATATCCTCTCAGGTCGTTTGATTACCCTAAGTCTTTAGCAAGAAAGTCAAAGTATAGTCTTAAATCTTATTGAACTATTCAATAAAAATGCTAAACGCCAACTCGAGCTTTTTCTTATAAAAAAGGAATGTAAGTAGATTAGGGTTAAGTTTCTAGAAGAGGCAGCTAACAAGGAACATCTTAAATAAATCTTTTTCAATATTCTAATCCAAAATAAAAAAAAAAATTAACAAAACACAAATTTCAAAGTAACAAGAAAATTGTATGAAACACAAATTTCAAGGTAAAATATAAGAAAATTGTATGAAACAGATTTCAAAGTCGTACAACAAATAGCCTTTATATCAAGATAATTAAATCGTGATTAATCTCTTATAATAATGCTCAAAATAAAGCAATCAAGCAATCCTATAAAAAAACAAGGAAGAAGCATAAAAATAAAAACGCACGCAAATGAAAAAACAAGTCCCAACTCGTTCACGATTTTCTTCCATGCCTGGCCCCTTTATCGAACGCCACCCATCCACGCCTACTAGGTCGGCCACTTCACCCCTTGTGTAAACTAACCTCTCGTTCAACACAAACTTCCTTTCCCACATTCGCGCTTTATCGCAATTCCTTTTCCTCAGCTTCCAAGGTTCTGTTTACCACTAATTTTAGAATGCGAGTTCAAGCGCGCCAAACGTCATACACCACCACTAAAAGTAACTTAGTTAAACGAAGATCTTTTGTACTTAGCGGACTGATCTCATACTGACGTCAAATAAATAAGTTATCAAACTTAATTAAACGAAGATCTTTTGTATTTAGCGGACTGATCTCACACTGACGTCAAGTAAGTAAGTAATCAGTGACCGTTCTCAATTGACCGCATGGCTGGCGAAGCTGACTTATAAGAAAATATCTTGACAAGTTATCTGTAAATTCCTACCTACACATTATAACTCTCTATTGAAAGCATTTAAAGCATCGGTTTCCTAACGAGACCCATGAAGGGGAGAAAAACCGTCGGGTGTTTGCAGGAGAGGTGAATATTTAAGGTTAACATGAGGAAAAACCACAAATACTTGAAGGACAGCCATCCACATAAACAAACGCTTATCAAGACGGCTTCAGGAAACTAAGCTAGTCATAAATAAAGTGCACAAATAATATCAATAATAAAAAGCTTTACTCACCTCCGATTTATCCTCGCTATGTATCGAGATGCTCAGGAAGTAATTCCACTAGATTTTAAAGCGTTTCCCTTTTCAGGAGGTTTATCATTTATCTATCTACAATAATAAAATCCCAGCGGATCTTGTTTGTCCTCTCCCTGGTGACAGTAGAGAAGACATGACACAGCCACCCACCCTCTGCAAACCGGTTTGTTCACCCCGGGTGGGGGCGGGGTAGGTAGGGGAGACAGTAGCCCTGGGTTCCAGGGCGCCCCAACAACCTCGTATGTCAATAATGCATCATCCGTAAGAAAGCATTCACAAAACATTTTGTTTTCACAAATTACATTCGCTAAGCATTAACCTTTTACTTTGAGAAACAACACAACACCGAACTATTCATAAACACAAACTGTATTCTCAATTCAAAACCACATAAGGCTGTCTTTAGTTAGGAGACAATGCAATAAATATTTCAAGTAATATTTTCAGTTGACTTTTGCTCAAAATATTCTGAAAACCGTCAGTTTTACACTGTTTTACACTGCCACCAATCTTTTTGTTATTATTTCAGTGCAACGTGTTCTGCAGACATTCACTTTTTGTAGTACTCACTGCCTCTTTTCACAATCCACCAAGATGTCTCGAAATTGCCAGTGAACTAATACTATTCCTCGAACTTATGGTTTTATGATGACGAGGACAATATAAACGCTTTCTCAAGAAACTCACACACGGTATAATTTTGATATTGCTGGATGATTATGACAGACAAAATGCTATGCGTATCAAAACGTTAACCTCGAGACGTGAAAAATATACATCTTCGGTTATTTCGCCTTCATGTTGTATCCTTGGGGACTTGATTTACTTCATATTTTCATCATGAGTCATTACAGACATCATTATGAATATTTGACATAAAACTACCTGCAAATCATAACCAAAAACGTTATGTAAATGTTACTTTATTCAAGGTTCAACCACAACATTTCGCCTTAAATCTTTTTTTTTTTTTTTATTCTCCGTGCATGAGCTGCATTAGAGAACTGGATGCCCTTCCACAGGTTTCTGCATTTGGGAAAATATTCAAATGTACGCTGGTACTTAACTAAGTCATAAATTCTAATCTCAGTCAACACACGTACATTGTAAAAAACGGGGAAACAGATTGTTCTGCGGGATTTCCGAGACAATAAATTTAAGCCACTTGTAAATATAGTCAATAAATTAATAAGCTTAATGATGAGGCACCCAAGGCTACATTTTCATCAAAGCAGCTGGTACTATTAACTGAATGATGCGCGAGTCCTCTTTGCGGTGCCGCGACAGTTTTACACACTTATTCAATGATCGGCCTAATTCAACTCACTCGCTTCTTCCATTCCAACGTTAGTCCTAGAGTGAAAAAACAAGATTTGGCGCACCCAGCTTCTTTGTCGGGTTGAAGATTAGACAGTCTGCTGTGTGTTGGCCACATTTAAGTGCCTTTTGGAAAGTGGATTTGAAAATCAAAATACTCGGTGAAGAAACGAGTTTAATATAATGGCAGCCTACTTTACATTTTTGCATGAACAGAATGCTCTCTAAAACGCATGTGCCAATAGCATTTGGATGTTTACGGGTCATATCAGCCAAACTTTTAACGTTTCATTCAATTAGGCTTTTTAAAACTGGAAAAAAAACAGTTTTGTCTAACTGCAATTTCTACGGTGCTCGAAGAAAATACTGGAATTGATTATATTAAAAAAGAAAAAAAGATTTCTCACGAAACAGCAGAGAAAAGAGCAAAGTTTGAGGGACAAACATCTCGAGAACGGAAAGCAAATCAAGAGACCAGTACTACATTCAATCCGATTGTACCGCTCGATAGCACACACAGCCTTCTGCTTCCTTCAATCTGAGCGTCGACCTTTGGACATGACGTCTTTCAGAAGAGTTGACGCTTTTTCGTTATTTATTTCTTGCATGTACGTGTGAATCTTTTAAAAAATAAATTGTGAAGCGTCATTTCATACGTACAGATACTGTGGATAGTCAAAAAATTATGTGATACAGATGATGCTCAATCCCCCCCTTTTTTTTCTTATTGCCGGAGAGGAGTGGCACTATCAAATGAGCTTTATGTCTAGCGTTAAAGCCGTTGCATCATCTCGGAGAGCGTAGTAAAGAAGAAGCTTTGGATAATTTCTCAGCTAAAAACCAGAATCCTAACTCAATTACTAGACATCTATGGCAGGTGGAAAATACTATCTATGAGACCGACAACAAGTTGATCAATACTACAATAGGCCTACATCGTCTGCAAACATATAAACGAAAGATCCATCAAATAAAGACTTAGCTTTTAGCCTATACGCCTTAGCTTTTATGTAATGCTAGCAATTCGTCAATCAGATCTCAAAATTACAAATACATGACAGGTGTTCTCATTCAAATACCTACCTACAGCTCAGTTTTGTTAAAAGGCAACAGCCGATTGTGGCAACGCATCAAATCACGTGCAGATGAGGTCGCCTTCTCGAGAAGATGTGAAACGCTGTTATTGAAACATTCCCTCCACACATTCCTACGTGTCTGAAAGTTTGCCTTTAATATTCGCATTCCTTGCCACCCCGTTATCGAGATACTGGATGATTCTGTTTTTGGTTCGGCAGGTCGCAAACGAAACTTGTAGTCATGGTGGAATGTATATATATATATATATATATATATATATATATATATATATATATATATATATATATATATATATATATATATATGTATATGTATAATAATATATATACAGGCTATATATAAACACACACATACATATATACAGTATACTGTACATATATCAATATATATGTATGTATATATACTGTATATATAGTGTATAAATATACGAAAACAGAGAGAGTGAGAGAGAGAGATGTGTGTGCAGACGACCTGAAACCACTTGTGTATATTAAAAGCAGTAAAGAATGAAAGAAATAAACACATAGCCTATACCAAGCTCACATAAACTTACAGTATAAATTCAGGTACTAGAGAGTAATTTCCCATTAGAATATATTTCGTCCTATATTTCATATTTTCATTATTTATGAGAATGAATTAATGAAGCTAGACCAACCTACAGCACATGACACCAAGGGTGAGTAGGTACGTTTATACGTTTCGGCCCAGAGGACGTTTAAATGATAGGTGTGTGTCTTAAGCACCGATCCTAAGCTTTCATTTGCCAGCATGAAACTGGTTAGTACTTAATGACTGGAAAAATCTTGTTCAAATTAATACTGAATCCAATCAATGTTAGTATAATTACATATATAGCCTATATATATATATGTGTGTGTGTGTGTGTGTGTGTGTGTGTGTGTATAATATATATATACTCGTACATCTTCTACATAGTGAGTAGCTATCTCGCAAAACTTAACTGATCTCACACGTATACTCTGAAGTAAAGCCCTAATTTATTTGCGCCATCCCTGAATTAGTCGTTAAAAGCTTAATGTTATTTGCATTGGCTCTTACTGGCTGCAAGAGTACACAGCAGTTTTACTCATTACTATCGTTCAATCGTTGTTAAATCGCGCATCCCAACGTTGTTACTGGCAGCCGCGGTCATCGAGATAGGCCTAACGCATACAAGATAGGTGACTACTGGACATGACGCAAAAGTACGTCTGAAACAAAGGCGTAAACTGTTTCCATGGTTGTTGTAAAGAATCGAATAATATGAGACGTCCGGAAAAGTTGAGGATACGTAGACGACAAGTTGTCGGATAAGAAAACGTTCGTGAATGGGGTGTTTAGCTGTTGCTTGCAGATGACACGGCTGTTGGCTGGCGTTAATCAAGGTCAGTTAGCCTACAGATGCTGTAACTAAAGAATGTAATGAGTGCACGTTGCAAAAGGAAGTTGATAACGCCAGTACAATAAAGTGATAAATGATTGTCCGGACGGTGATGAAGGATTGTACGGACGGTTGAATAATGAAAGTGGTTTGATTCGAACTTATACTTAGTGTAAATGCAACGGTTGTCGATAGGACATGTGGACATCTGACTGGGCAGACGAAAGGTACCTCTGCAAAAGGCTTGGAAGAGAAGCAGAGCCGTACGGCGAATTTCGAGAAGGGAGGGTTTACAAAAACAATCTTCCATAGGCCTAATGTAGTTAGTATATCATCCCTTACACCATGCGTGCATAGAGTAATAAAATACAACGGACTAAGGATAACTAAACAGGCAGTATACCGTTTTATTTCAAAAGTAAGATCTTTTTTGTATGAGCTGGCAGACTCATTAATCCTCGTAATTCATTTAAATTCTTCCCAGGTGGGGAGGGTTAAGCCTTTAAACTATTCCTCCCTGCCAACCACCGTACCCAGCTGCCTTCGCTCGGCCTTGAAGTGAGGAGTCTATGGAAACAAAGTTGGATGTATGCGTTGTGCTGCCAACTCTTCTTAATGAAGATACCTAGTGAACTCTGAATACGAATGAGGAAGACTGAAGATCCCAGTCGTTTCGATGAATTGTTTGCATATGCGTACAGTAAGAAGGTGTGAAAATGCTACAGAATGTTGGCGAGTGACATGATAATACTAAGGTCGTATGTGTTAAAAGACTGACAGGAATACTTTGAGGTGGTCTGGGGCATTAGGGTAGAAAAATGTGTACAATTCGTAATTTCTGGGAAGAAAGAGGGATGGAGACAGAAAATTCAAGCTAGAGTATATAGCTGATTGTGTGTTCCTTAAGTAAGTCGCTACTTTTAAACCTCAGCACAGTACCTATCGTTAAATCATGTTGATAAACTTCTCATGCTACTCCTGAATTACTCAGGCTGATTGCAGACATCTGGAACATATTGAGTTTGTAAGATGCCAACTCAGTATGAAATTACTGATAAACAGGTGGTGAGGAAAAGGTAAAAATAATAATAAATTATGAGAACCGCTGAAGAAATATCCATGGCTTTATCTTGGTGATTCATGATAAATTGGACAAGTGTGGCCGTTATCTAGAACCCCGTTATTAAAAGATTTGCATATCAGGGAAGTACAGACAGGTGCAGTGACAAACTCACTTTAGAGAGAGAGAGAGAGAGAGAGAGAGAGAGAGAGAGAGAGAGGAGGTGATTGTGTACCGTACATATAATAATACTACGAGATTATTTCCGAAACAAGTATGAGTATTAATATTTTCACTACATACAAGTTTAATACAATATTGGGACTCCGATGACGACGCTAGACTGAAATTAACAAATTACCTCGAATGCAAGACGATACGATAGGCCTATGAACAAGTGATGCACGGCTCTTATGAAAGACGATTTAGCTCATCCGGGACTAATGTTTAGGCCTTCGTCTGAAAATTGCTAAAGATTGCTCACCGCGAAGAGAAACTTAACGTTACTTGCGAGTGAGCCTATACACAACCACAGCAAAACTGGGTAAGGAGACTTTCATATCGTAAGACTGTCTTTTGTTACAAGTTCAGGATCCGAAACACGTGTTCAGTACGGGCAATTCAACTTAACACATCTTATTGATGAAAAAAAAAAACATACACTCAAGTGCTGCAGGCCATCTAGATATAATTAAAGCAAGCACTAACGAAATCAGTTTCTTTGTCATTAAGCCTATGTCAGACGTGCAACAACAAATGATACGTTGATATTTTCATTACCAAGTACATTGGCGTGATATTAATAGTAACAGAACTGAAGCCTCGTCATCCATTATTATAACGTTTTTCAATAAATAAGGGTTTACCAAATGGAACTATATATTATATTCTAAAGCTTCAATCATGTGTGTGTGTGTGGGTGGGTGACTGAAAAGGCTTCCCATAAAAATGCACCAATGAAGTATAGCAGCAGCATATTTTGGAAGAAAGTGCTTCCCTCCACAAACAGGTGATAGAGTAAGAGATACAGAGTGTGTGACTGTGTGTATATATATATATATATATATATATATATATATATATATATATATATATGTATATATATATTCTTCCGGAAGGCAGGCCGCACGGTCGGAGATGTTAGCTAACCCAAGGTTTTTCCTTAGTTGTTGGTAAAGAGAAGCATTTCATTTACTCCCCAAATCGTATGTTACTTTTTTCATTTGTGTATCTTTAACGGCAACCTTTACCAACACTGAAATCTGCTTTAACAGTAATTATTCATGAATTCATATATATATATATATATATATATATATATATATATATATACATATACATGTATGTGTGGGAGGGAGAGAGAGAGACAAAGAGAGAGAGAGAGCGAGAGAGTTTCTGAGTGCTTCTTGTCAAAACTTCCCTGCTGGAGACATCTAATAAATTGCCAACTAAAAACTAGCCCTAGTCATCTTTCCGACATCGTAAATATAAAAACGCCTTCTAATAATCTTTCTGTCACTTTAAACGTTCGAAAAACTTATTAAACTTTCGTCAGAGCGCACATAGCTTCGTTGTATTGTAAACAACCTTCCATGGTGAAACGTCAATTAATTTATTCATTAAACCGAGTTATCATTTATCAGTGCTTTAGAGAACGATTCAACCTTCGATGATGATCACTAACGTTCACTGGTCCCTTCCGAAAATTTGGAAGCAACTCGTAACGTTTCTTCTAAGAGCTTCACACGTGGCAATCTTGGTGTAACCAAGGGCACTGCATATCCAACATTCCGTAATTACGGTGAATACGTGTTGATATTTATAATGACAAATTACAACGACATAAATGAAACACTGAACACCTCTCTTTCAATAACAGTAAACTTTTTTTTTTTACCAAACATCAAAAACTTTTGGCAGTTATGTTTTCTAAGCCGTTACAGTATGGAGTTTCCACTTTACTAGGTGAAGGCAACGTTGACCGAAATCATTTACTTAAATGTTTTTTTCTTTCGCTAGAATTACACAACAGCGATGTCAATTAAGGTACCTCTTAAAACGAAGACGCATTCGCATCCCGTACGAACGATGTCACAGGGCAAGACACACTGACTGTTTACCTTGCTTCACTTCGAGTCTTCTCTGGCCGAGAGCTCAAGTTTTCCCGCTGCCGGCAACCTGCGTCGCGGTGTACGATAACTTCCCTTTCTTGTATTTATCTACGGGGGTTAAAATCCTTTCTTAAAACTATTATTTTTTTGCAAATGGGATCCCTTCGATACCCAGACATCGAAGAAGAGTATATATACGGTCAAGAAAGTATAACGGATATGTAATAAATATATTAATAAACGTAATTTGGGCACTGACAGCGCGACATTTCGGTGTTACGATTTACCCATCTTTATGAATGCGAGATGAAACAAAATGAGATCGTTCAGCACGTAAACGGAATGCCTTTAAACTAACTGTATAACATAAATTAACCGATATCTTACGGAAGAGTGTTCAAGTTCAAGGAACTCGAAAATTAATTCCAATTTCATCTGTCAGTTTCTCAGTAGGGATTTAGATGACATTAAATATGAACAACACAAAAGACATCTGACGGTATGTTTCATTATAGACAATATATTTATTTTCTAGCTCTTCTCGTTACGAAAAACAATATAACCTGCACTATCACTGTAGCTCGCGCCCCGGTGTCTGTTAAATTAAGAGTAATTACTTGCCATCTTCTCGGCAATGTCGTGGGGGATGTTGATGCAGAGGTTTTAATCAGACTTTAAATTACCGTGCAATTTTTTTTTTACCCTTGTCAACAACTGTTTGTTTATGTACTTCTTTAGCTTTTGTCGGTTTGTTAACTTTTACTATTTTGTATGTATCTCTTTTATCATTATATTACCTCGATCATTACTGTTTAATTTTTTGTATAAGCTAATCGGGCTAATCTATGAAAGGTTGTTAAGACAATTAATGACCTTTTGGCATGTTCCATACCATCTCAGGTGGTTGCCCGGATCCAGAGGTTAACAGCAGGCCTCTTATTCCTTTTAAAACCTTACAACAATTACTGAAGAGCCGGTGTGAGATTAAAGAAAAATAAGAAAAAATTATACCGTAAAAAAAAAAAAAGCTTACGGCTCACAGTGCGCATGTGCAATTGCTCTACCAGCTGCCTCGTTTTTGAGATGGGGATATTCGGTCTTACTCATTCGGTTGCCATTTGTTCGATTTCTCTGTAGAAGAGTTTATATATGGCATTTATTTATATTTCTTACATTTCTTACTTCAATGGATGATTTATTTAATTTCTGTTTGCTGCCCTCCTTAAAATAGGCCTAACCTACCTATGGGCTAGTGAGGCTCCCATCTCGATTTCTTCTCTACTTTTCATTTAAAGAATGATTGATTTAATTTTTGTTATACTTAATTTTCAATGTACCATTAAGCAAGAATACTACCAGAAAACTGTTCGACCATGTTATTTTTGTTTATATCTATTGATAAATATATACCGAAAAATCAATGTTTTCTCGCTTGTTTTTAATAGATTTACTTTACAATAATCTAAACGATTTGTCTATCCTGCCTAGGGTCGTATGATTAATTTTCCTGAATATGAGACAATTTAACGCGTGGTAATCTAGCGCATGCGTAGTTTGGACCTCCGCTAACCGGCTTTATCTAAACAAGTCACAGTGATCCATAATGAATGTGTGTGTTCGTGTGGAATAATAATGATGACGAAATCGATTTGCGCTCCTGTGATAGTTATATGATGTAAAAATAATGAAGTACGTTTCTTGTTATGATTGGCATTTCTCCTTTTTTTATTATTACTGTGATTAATATCACTGCAGAGTTTTGCAATTTTCAGTGTTCGTATTTAGCCATCTGGACCTGACTTCCGCAACCACCTAAGGTCCCCAGCTGGAAATTAATCGTCTGCAATCTGTATTTTTTGTTATCATCATTTTTCATAATTTTCTTTTATCTATTATTCTTCATATAATTACTGTCATTACCATTACTATGAATTCTATTTTTTTATCTACTTCTTCAGCAACTGTGTGGGTACTGTCGACTATTATTTTTATCATGTTACCTTATGTGTCTAGATTGTGTTTATTAGATTTGTATATTCCATGTACAGAATATGGCCCTGAGCCGCAATGAAGATTATTATTATTATTATTATTATTATTATTATTATTATTATTATTATTATTAAATATTTTATGTTGTGTATTTTAACCTCGCCACGTGTTGTTTTTTATAGAACCTATATTTCTCTTTCCCATTACGTGAATGAGCTTATGATAATTTAGCATGCAATCGTTACAGCACGGCAATATTGATTATGATACAAATGAATAATGGTTAACGATTTTCCTTAATGCAGACTAGGCCACTTATTATTATTATTATTATTATTATTATTATTATTATTATTATTATTATTATTATTATTTAGTACAGTTTGGGAGGGTGCACTAAGGAATCATAACCATTTATTAGTTATTCCTTAGAGTTCATTGATTAACTGATTTGTTTACGACGTAAATTTTGCCTTCGACATTACTATATTCGTCTGGCGGGGGAGAGAGGCCAATTAGTGACTTCATGCGTTGAAAGTTATTAATATTATTATTATTATTATTATTATTATTATTATTATTATTATTATTATTATTATTATTCAGAAGATGAACCCAATTTATTTGGAAGAAGCCCATATTGTCACTGTTACACCAGACAAGTATGAATATCTGCAGAATATAGCATTCGTCACTGTCATCTTCTTCGCCTGTTACACAAGCGAATCCCGCAGGAAAATGACAGCTGACACAAGCGTTGCGACGCTGGGATTGCATAAATAAATCAGCTGATTTCTCCATTCAAGATTCTTATCATTCACTCCACCTCACTTCGCCAGCGACCTCGTTCATACGTACTGTGGTTCTGCGTCAGTGAACCTAAGTAATTATGAACACACTCTGGTCCTGACCGTTATTCGTTTATAGATGATCATACTGTTTGCAAATCACGCTTTTTAGTTTTCTGTAAAAGAAAACTATCGTGGAGATGGCTATTATGACTGTCCAACCCCATTTTTTCTGTCCGCCCTCAGATCTTGAAAACTACTAAGGCTAGAGGGCTGCAAATTGGTATGTTGATCATCCACCCTCCAGTCATTAAACATATCAAATTGCAGCCCTCTAGCCCTGGTAGTTTTTATTTTCTTTAAGGTTAAAGTGAGCCATGATCGTGCTTCTGGCAACGCTGTAGGTGCCAACAACACAGGCCACCACCGGGCCGTGGCTGAAAGTTTCATGAGCCGCGCTGCTGAGAATTTCATGGGCCATGGCTGACAGTTTTATACAGCATTATACGCTGTACAGAAAACTCTGTTGCGTCAAAGAAACTTCGACGCATTTTTTACCTTTTTTTTTTTTTACTCAGTCTAAAGTGCGTTCGATCTGTAGTGATGTTATTGAATAGGGATAAGGTAACCTATTTCTGAATGGGGCAGACGACACCTTGATTTTGTCAGTGCCTCCCAGGTGAACTTCCTACTTTATCTCTATCCTTTTAACTTCCCGGTAATGTTCGAAACTTCGGAAATTAAATAATGAAAGAAGCTCAAGTACCTCAGTGTTACATGATAATAGATTTTCCTCGATCTACATATTTCTCAATGACCCGATCCTACTTTCCCTCATGGTAATTTTATGTTGATGCGTTTATGCAAATACTCACTGTTGCTATCTCTACCAATATTTACCCGAAAGGTTAAAGAATGAGTTGTCACTGTTGGTTCCTATCTTCGTCGGAATAGGCTCGATGCAAGTATAAAGTTGAAGATAATCTTACTTATTGTGTTTGTTGTTAAGCCGACATTACAGCAAGTGGCAAGAGATTAAAACACACGACCTATAAGAGATATAGTACAGAACATATGATCTTCGGAGCTTAGCATACGATCAGGAATCTTACCGAATCATAGGCCTACCCTATTACGCGAGTAGCCTAAATAAACCACTTAGTACTCTAAGATAAAGAGGGATATTGCTTAGTAAATGCACTTGAAGAGCTAGAGAACATGTCAAACAGCAAAAAATAAATAAATAAATAATAAGAAATAGAGAAAGAATAGTGATAACTCGATATACATAGATCGAATGGACACTTTCGCGATTTGTTAAGGCAGATTTAAGGTCTTCTTTACCATACTAAATGAGAGTGAGAAGAAATTCAAAATGAGTTTAATTGTTTTGAGTTGAACACTAACTAAAATCCACTTAATCCCCAAAGGAATGGTAGGAAATTATCGAGATTTTGAGAATTTTTTAACGATACCAGTGGCATGGGTGGTTCTTGCTCATATAGGCCTATACTGTGTAACTCTGGGCGTGCGTCAACACTACATTCAAACATGGCGCAAAATCACGTCGGTAACTTATCATATACATATCACAAACAGGTTAAAAGCAAGTCAACGACCGTAAGTGGAGAACGAATCCTCGGCCAATGCTGGAAAAGTGTATGAAGCACTTGTAAGGGTATACTATAGTATCCCAAAGGAAACAGGTTCAACTTCTCCGGTTCTCTTTCTTCCATTTTCTATTGTCGAATTGTCGAAATAGAGGGGTAGACTTCAAGAAGTGATGCTTGTCGATTCTAAATTCGTAATTAAGCTTATCAAACGTGCTGAGGGTAGAGGAAACACTTTCTACAGGTGACTGATCCCATAATATATCACTTAACGCCTCAAAATTGCTTTTTTTCTTGACTAATCCCATAATGTATCACTTATCGCCTCAAAATTGCCTTTATTTTCTAACGACTCCAGAGTCAACCTATCAGACACAATTAGAGCCAAATCTGCCAACTGTTTGAAAGACTAATTGAGCTCCTAAGGTAGCTTCTAGTCTGAGTGCTTTGTGTTGTCTTGCTTCAACACCACTGCATATCATATTTTCGTGTTTTGACACTGGAGGTTGCCCTTACACATTCTCTTACTTACTTGGGTTATAGACGAAAGGTCCAACAAATGGTAGCTTGGAGTTTAGGCTAAGTATATCATCTAAAACTAATCTATATTGTATAGATATAGCCTACGCATAAAATTCTAGCCTGGCCTGGGCAAATAAAAGAGATTTGTGTGTATGCACAGTCTTTTGACGTCAGAGAATGATGTTACAAGTGTCCAAGATGAGGAAATGAGAATGAAACTCGATTTCCATGCTTCTTCAAACCTTCCCCAGGCTGAAATAACACATTCTCCCCACATATATTTATTGGTTGGCATCTTGCCTGGTTCCCTCCTATAACCTGATTCTTTCTACAAATCGTTTCCTGTAACAATGTTTATCAAGGGCAGCATTCTTGCTCTCAACAGCATGCAGTCCTTAACATAGGCTTAACTGCACTCTGCCCCGTAGGCGGAGAAGTGTAGACAGTGCACCTCATGCGGTGCACTACAGGCATTACTTATGGTTCTTTGCAGCGTGCTTTCGGCCCCTAGCTGCAACCCGTTTCTTTCCTTTTACTGTACCTCCTTTCGTATTCTCTTTCTTCCATCTTACTCTCCACCCTCTCCTAACAATTGATTCAGTGCAACTGCTAGGTTTTCCTCCTGTTACACCTTTCAAACCTTTTACTGTCAATTTCCGTTTCAGCGCTGGATGACCTCATAGGTCCCAGTGCTTGGCCTAAATTCTTTGTTTAGTTCAATTCAATTCAACTGCACTTTGACTTTACTTAACTTGACTCTTCACAGTTAGCCTGGCTTGCCGTTCGTGTAGTGAGTGACATTACCAAAGACTTGCATTTTCATAACAACTAATGGAAGAATATTTTCTATTTTCTAATCCTACATACGATGCTATGATGGCAACCAAGTGCATGCATAACATGTCAAAATTTACATAAACATTGTCATAATAGTTCTTGGTTCTTCGCTGTCACAGTATGGTAGAAATACGAAAAACTTAATGAACTATCATGGCAATGTGTTCAGTACGAACTAAGAAAAATGTATAGCTTCTACACAAAGATGAAACACTATATATCAAAAGTAAAGCAAGGGCAGCTAAAATTTCCTTTCTCCTCTCGACGACTAACGATGCTGGAATCTTCTAAAAACACTTACGTCTCTGCGCAACTGCTCATGCGCACACGTCACGGATATCACTAAGTTCGAGACACTTATGCCACATCTTGATAGAATGAAAACAAGTTTGGTTTTTTATTACATTTTTTTAATGAGGGATTTCCATCATTAAAGTATATAAAGAATTATCAAAATTAATAGATATCTAACTGTATTATGTACGAATATAACTTCTCCATGGCCCCTTTAGTGGTAGGAAGTCAAACCTATATGACACAATGAGATACAATGAAACGTCCAGTTAAAAGTCTGTCAGTGCCAGTCAACTAATATTTACCCAAAAGTGCCACAAGAACGTTCACAGAAATATATGGAATATCAGCGGAAGGTGCTGAAATGTACGAATTCTGCAGCAAACGCATGTGTAATTTTATGAATGGTCAGCAAACAGGTCCAAGATTACAAAAAAACTGCAGTTTATTTAGGACCTTCCACTTAATTGGCTAGACTTTTTGTGCAGTAATACACACTTTTTGAACCTGGTTTTTCAAGAGACTGAGCAAGCAAACCTTGTCTTTTTCCGCTGTCTAAGAGTATTTCACACCTTTATCTCGAGTTCAGAGCAATTACGCTCTGCATCTATGCAAACATAAGTCTCTGCTCCCCACTGAATGAGTCGGAAAAGTCTTCAGAAACTCGATGGGTCTGCTTAGAAAGGAAAGGTAAAATCCAAAACTTTATCCGAATACAGTTAATCTGATTCAGCAGCTGTGAATGCAGTGACACTGCTTCAAAGCAAGTTTCAGTGGAGATCACTACACCAATTTTTTAGCTCCGTAGGGTAACATTCTTGGGTATGCAATGTTTGCAGACCTTACTGGAGACTTGATTAGAATCACGAAATGAATAATAATACAGTGTGCAGATGATGCAATACTTGTTGCTGTTATTTGTGCTCACAAAATAAAGCCTCAAGCCATTGAGAGAGACCTAGCAGGGGTTATTGAATTGTTTAGTCAATCGAGATATTAATCTTTTCTCCTGCAAAACTAAGTCTTAATCAGTCAACCGATTTTCCAAGTCAGTGATTCACTATCCATCGGTTACACTATACTTTATCAATCTGAATATATGCAAATATATTATTACCTTTGATTTCAGGCTCTCTTTATCACAGTCCTCTTATGAGGATGTAGCTGGATATTGTTTGCAAGGCTCCTTATATCTATAGAGATTATGGTAATAAATTCACTGTTCAGATCTTTTCTATCCTCATGATTAGAAGAATATTGTATGTAAAGCAGCCTCCTGGATTCTTTATCTTTTAGATAAAACTGTACAAAGTTGTGGTTTACTTTTTACCAACAATTAAAACTGACTTACATTATAACAAAAATATCCTGTTGGTCCATCTGCCATAAACTATTCCAAGAGGAGAATTTTGGCTATCATCTTCAGTGACTGCAAGAACAACAAGTAAAAAATGCGCCGAAGTTTCTCCTGAGCAATCGAGTTTTCTGTACAGCATACAATGCTCTATGAAACTCTCAGCCACGGCCCATGAAACTCTCAGCTGCAGCTCATGAAACTTTCAGCCACGGCCCGGTGGTGGCCTGTGTTGTTGGCACTTATAGCGGTGCCAGACGCACAATCATGACTAACTTTAAACGCAAATAAAATAAAAACTACTGAGGTTAGAGGGCTGCAATTTGGTATGCTTGATGATTGGAAGGTGAATGATCAACATACCAGTTTGCAGCCCTCTAACCTCAGTAGTTTTTAAGATCTGAGGGCGGACAGAAAAAGTACGGACAGACAGACAAATAGCCATTTCAGTAGCTTTCTTTTACAGACAACTAAAAGTAGCACCACTACTTCAAGAGAGACTATAGTACTATTGCTTCAAAAGGTCATTTATTATTGTTTTAGTTTCATAAATTTCATTACTGTTTAAGTTTTATACATAACAAACACACACACACGTGTACTGTATACATATGTATATATACTTAGGTATGTGTATATATGGGTGTATGTATGTATATTCACCGTTTGCCAGTTTATCTTATTTTATTCACCATGCATATCATCTCGCTCTACTTGTCTTGTTTTTATTTCTTTCACATTTGCGCATCAATCTGAAGTTGCTTTCCTTGAAAACAACAGTTATGGGAACTCACTTGTTTTATTACACATTTCCTTTAGTTTCTCACTGGTAATACTACACTGTATATCTCCAGCTTAATCAGCCCCTTAACACTCGCCCACCACGCAAAGAAGTAGGGTTCCATTAAACACGCCAGTCCCGAGATACAAAATAACGTTAAGTTCGCCTAACTTTTCAAAAACTTGAACGTAATGACGGCTTAATGACAAAATTAGGTCTCCAGCGAAACTAGTTTAAAACCGTCGTGTACGCATGCGCATGAGAATGCCACGGCAGCCATATCTAAGTCTACATACACTCGCCGCACTGTTGCTCAAACGGGTCAGTTTTTTGCACACCTTCGCTTGCTTGAATTACTTGCAAAGAGCCTGGCGGGTATAAAACTGGATGGTTACGAGAAAGTTGATAAGATTTTCTTACGAACAGTGCGACAATCCTGTTTGGATGGAATGCATCTTCGATCTTTCTCCCGGCTGAGACCCACAACTGTAGACTAAGTACTAAGAAGCTGATACCTTGCTTAGGTAACAGAGACTTATTGGCTTTTACGGAACGCTACCATTCGTCCCTTCTCGGAGTGGAATTTAATATAAAATTTAGGCTATAGACCAAGCACTAAGACGTACGAAGCCATTCAGCGCTTGAAGGGAATCTAAGAGTAAAAAGGTCTTAAAGTTGTAACAATAGGAAAACCTCACAGTTGTGCTATGAGACTATTGTAGTTAGAGGGTGGAAAGTACGATGGTGGAAAGAGAATACGAATTCGAATGGAGGTACAGTAAAAAGAACGATAGGGGTTCCAGAGTGCTTACCGTTGAAGTAGAGTCGCCGATTGAGTTTTCTATGTCATTTCTACTTGTAAATGGTTAAAAGTATTTAGTTTAGGAAGTGCATACTTCCTTTTCCCATCTACCACATAATAAACAAGTAAGAAATGCGCCGGAGTTTCTTCGGCGCAATCGAGCTTTCTGTTCAGCATATAATGCTGTATGAGCCGCGGCCCATGAAACTTTCAGCCACGGCCTGTCCTATATCGTTGCCAGACGCACGATTATGGCTAACTTTAACCTTAAACAAAATAAAAACTACTGAGGCTAGAGGGCTGCAATTTGTTATGTTTGATGATTGGAGGGTTGATGATCAACATACCAATTTGCAGCCCTCTAGCCTTAGTAGTTTTTGATATCTGAGGGCGGACAGAAAACGTGCGGACGGACAGACAAAGCCATCTCAATAGTTTTCTTTTACAGAAAACTAAAAAAGAGTAATATAATTGAAGTTTGCTTCGCGCTAAAGAGAAGTTGAATTAGAATATGATTAACGAAACGGCAGCCATAAATCAAAGGCTTCAAAATTCTACCTCTAATACAGGGCTCAGTGAATGTTTGCATTCCTCTCCTGCAGTGCTTCGGAACTCTCTTCCTGCTTGTGATTTCCTGATTTTTATCATTTCCCTCCTCGGGCTCAGGCTACAAAAGGGCAGCAGGTTTTGTTCGTCCCTCTGGGTCATCTACTTAAAATAGGCATTCTAAGACATAGTACTTCTATGATGTAAAGATTCCCTCTCTCTCTCTCTCTCTTTCTCTGAAAGACCCAAATGATAAATCTTGGTTTCATGGTCTATCGCCTTTATTTTTGTAATAGTTACTTCCAGTGCATATAACTATAGTTTCACAGTTACCATAGTTCCTCATTGGACGGGTCGATATCGTTCTCGGCTAGCACTGTGCTGGGCCCGCGCTCGATTCTCCGGCCGGCCAATGAAGAATTAGAGGAATTTATTTCTGGTGACAGAAATTCACTTCTCGGTATAATGTGGTTCGGATTCCACAATAGGCTGTAGGTCCCGTTGCTAAGTAACCAATTGGTTCTCAGTCAAGTAAACTAAGTCTAATCCTTCGGGCCAGCCCTAGGAGAGCTGTTAATCAGCTCAGTGGCCTAGTTAAACTAAGGTATACTTAACTTCACAGTTACCATTCTATGTATCAAAAATCGTAATTTCCCTTCAATATCAAAGGTGGCCAGATATAATTTGGGTTGAGAGTCAACATTCTCCCTTTATTTCTTACTTCAACTCTTCCCTAATTCAGTATAACCAAATTACTTTTGATTTATGGAAACAGCAACTCTCAGCAAGAGCCGGATTCATTGTTGACTGATGTGTTCAATTACTGTATATATCATAGATAAACAGTGATGATTACGAATTTCTGAACGCAGGCGAAGTGAATTGAAACAGAATAGAGAAAACTCATAAATAAAATGCCTTTAGTATAGATGACCGTTTACATAAATGCTTGCAATTGATAACAATAAATTGCAAGCATTGATGTAAACGGTCATCGATATTTCTCAGTTATTTTCTTCATGTTTTCTCTCTTTTGTTTCATTTCACATCGCATGAGTTCGTAAATTCTTAATTATCATTGTTTACCCGTAACAGCCCTAACATATACTGTTATTCACACTGATTTCATTCCTTCTATAGGATGTGTTTACTAATATGATTTGGGTACAGGCGAAAGGCGTTAAGTTAACATGATTATTTACGCTTGCCATGTGCAGAGTTATTACGACTTTTGTGTATGTTGGTCTAATTCAGCCTAATATAATAGGTCTACCACTTTTGTGTATTATCATTTCCATCCGTAGGCGCGCGTGAGCATATTTCCCTGTATTTTTCCCATCCAAGCAACTAGTCATCTCTCTTCTTATATTATATATTGCATTCTCATACGACTATTTATCTTATCTTTATCGTTTTTTTAAAAGTAGGTACTTAACATTTTTTCTGTTAGTCTTTCTCTGTTTCATATTCCAGACTGTTTCATTCTATTACAGATAACCATATTTTCGCGCTTCAAGCTGTAAAAGTAGGCAGTCAAGGGCAATGCAGTAGAAGAAGGTCCGGTATGTAATGAGCAGAAATAAAGTACTGCTTCGAAAAGCGACACAGGATTAAATAACGTAATTTCCACTTATGAACTGCATCTGATCATTTATTTCAAATCTGCTCTTTAGGAAAACCTCTGTACAGAAATAATACGTGTCTAGTTCCATTAAGTACTATAAATGTCTTCAACATTCAGTAACAATCTTATCACACTTCAACGCCGACGCAACAATCATGGAAACAAAATATATCATTCATTAACTACAAATCAAAACAAACACACTAGTGCAAGTCTGCCAACAATGCTCATTGCGTCAGCAAAGGCCATTGCCAGTTCCCGTTACTGTCTGTCAGGAAAATCAGGTTTTCGCAGTTGATTGCGAGGACGGGCAAACACGTATTTCATAATTATTTATGTTGATCCCTATGGAAGTACTGATTCTTGTTTTGTATATAGCTCGCACTGTGTTTAGTCTAATATTTTGAAACGATAATCAACTAGAGAATTATAGAAATAAATGCAAATGCAACATATATATATATATATATATATATATATATATATATATATATATATATATATATATATATATATATAGAGATCTTTCAAGAGAGTGACACCGACGAGTTTTAACCCGGTATGTATCCACCTTTGCGGAGTGCTTGGTACAGTACAAGCCCGTTGGGGATTGCCGTAAAAACACAAACAAAAGACTTAGAAATATCATAACGATAATGACCCCCAAGAAATATTAATCCTAGAAAACTTCTGTCGAGAACGTAACTATCTAAACTCGCTCTAGTTGACCTAAGCAATGGTAGATATTCGATGTTTAGTCGACTACAGTAGGTATTAGGAGGGCGGAGAAGGGCGTCTTTGCTTTCTACTCATTAGTCTCATATCGTACAACACTACATCATCAAATCTATGTCGTGCTCTTCCTATAGCAAGACACATGTTAATAAATCAATTTCTACCGTCCTTTATTGCAGCAGCTTATGATATTGTTCGTCATTCGCGGTAAAAAGTATTGTGTGTGTGTGTGTGTGTGTGTGTGTGTGTGCGTAATAGCTATCCTCCGAAACCCGGGTAAGTAATTCCAATTATACACCATTGTTTATCAGTGTATAATTTAGTCATTATCTGTGTGCCAACTCTGTAAAGTTTCTAGTCGCAATTTTACGGAAACGTATGTTTTTCGACAGAAAGTGGAAGGCTTAGCAATTGACAAAGCATGTAAAACAGGAAGTAGTTGTTTAGTGCAATCAGTTCACTACTTTTGAACTTTGTGCAAGTCATGTGACGTGTCTGAGGTGACCCAGTGGCCCAATGGATTCCTCGCCTCTGTTGCGTGCCCTGGCTTGGCATTATATATCCATCTATCTGTTTATCTATCCATCTATCTAACTGTCTATTCATATATATACGTATGTATGTATGTATGATGCATGTATGTTTTTGTAAATATCACGGGCGTATACTAAATTATCTTATACCAAACACTTAACGGTTTCCGTCGATGATGTACTATTTACTGCTTTCCTTTACGTTACCCGTAACCTTATCGCATAATTGTTTATTGAACCCACGACTACGGTATACGTAAACATAAAAGCGCGACGATAATAACCGACCTAGATAATAAAATAATTGTGTACAGTGGTGTCTGGCATCTTTCCGCGGGACTTCTCTCCACCATGCTTCCAGCGTCTTCCTTCCAAATTCCCGCTCGGAGGTTGGTGCAACCAAGATCTAGAGAAGAACATTCAATTGGTGACAATAACGTGTTTACCGTCTTCTGTTTATATTTGTGATTCTCCGAAAAAACTGCAATATTTTAAAAACTGTTCAGTGGGTGTTTCGTGGCGACTTACTCTAAGGATATACGAGTACACAAGACTAACTCGGCAGATATCATCGGTCTATTTATTTTCTAGCGGTAGGTCGCAGTGATACTTTCTTGTTGAAATATTAATTTCTTTCTCTTACTGATTTGCTTGGTGTTGTTTCTGAACTGGTGATATATATATATATATATATATATATATATATATATATATATATATATATATATATATATATATATATATATATATATATATATATATGAGTGTGAAAGGAGATACTTTATCCACAAAAACATCGTGAGATAAATGTAAAATTAAGCAGGCAGAAGGAACTATTAAAAATTACTCGTGATGAACTTGTCTGTTCTGGATTCTCTGCAAATACATAGTGCTGTCTGACGCCTTAATTATTTAATATTAGTTAATCCCAGGCTCTTTATTTAATATTAATTAATCCCAGACTCTTGGAAAGTGTCAACACTGTCACGGAAATGTAAAGTGGGCGAATGCAAGGTTTTACATGGGTGTTGCCTAGACTTGTTGCTGCTCAAGTATCCTAGCGATAAATTCATAGCAAATAAATCTTTCCATTTAGCATAAAATACTCCATTTCGTGAAACCGCAAAGATCACCAGCTATGTTAGTGTTGCATTGCTTCACAACACCAAAAGTGTAGTAAGGAATCTTGGTGAATGAACCCTAGACGGTGGCACGTGGAGTTAAGGGTGCGCACGCGCGCGAGCTCAGTAGGAAGGAAGTCCAGTATCGAGAATCTTTCGGTTTACCCAACTCTAATTTTCTCCTTCAGATACTAACACACTTTCTATTACAGGTATCCCCATAACGCTCACATCGCACGCGTAAGATTAGTTGGTCATTAATATTGCGGGAACCACAGGCAGCACGGACTTAATCAGTCGCTTTTTTCTTGTAGAAAGTGATATTAATGTTTATCGTCTGTTTCCTTTGCTCTTAATATAAAACCAAGTAGGAACAGAGACTGCTTAAGGAAAAACAAACGTAAATTACAGTGGCATGAGCGCACCGAATGAGAATTTCTCCCACATTCAGTGTCGGCTGTCCCAGATTGCGGCGGACGTTAGGCTAAACCGGGTTCCCTGACCTACCTACGAGGAATTCCTTAACTCGAGGGCAGTGAGCACCCTTTCCTGCCTTTAACCAACAAACTCTAGGAATTCCTGGCCTTCCTTGTCACAGGAGAAAAGCAGTAAATTAGATTCTATGGCCACTGTACCTTAATTGAAAGGCTCTCTCTTTTGTTAACTGTACAGATGGTGAGGTTTTCACTTTTATGGCCATACAAATGGTATGTGAAGATTTTGTGCGTTCGGTATCATAAAAACTCTATTTGTATCTTCCAATATATATATATATATATATATATATGGACCTTGCTTCCTGCAACGCCACAGTTTAAAGGAACATCTTTGTTTCTTACTTTACTAAAATGGTATTTTAACCTTAAGAATTAAGTTTTTTAAACTTGATGCTTTTATAACTGTAAAATTAATTGATAGATATAAGCATAGAAACTAATCAACATTTTTATACGTGTTTTGTAACAGTAATAGTATGGTTACCCTTCCTTTATTTAGGTATGGAATTTCAGCTTGTGACCGGATTATCCCAAATTATCTTTCCTTATTGATCATCATCATCATCATCATCACCGCCTCCAACGCCGTTTTCTGTGAAATGCCGCCTCACGTGTCTTGTCTGTGCTACTTCCTCCACCTATTCCCTTTTATCTCCGGCTTCACTTCTCGTACTCTTCATCCAAGTAGGTCTAGGTTGTCCAGCTCTTATAGTGCCATTACATATGAAACTTTGGTCATTTCTCTCATGGCGTCATACTAATTCTATCCTGCACTTGACTCCCAATGTTCTTATTAAAGCTTTAGTCTCGAATGGATAAAATCTTTTAGATATAGGCCTACTGTAATTGTTTGTGCATTTTTTATTCTTCAGAGTCCCAAATCTTATTCAGTCAGCCTACTGTTTGATTTTCATTTTTTAGTCTTTAATTAACTCATAATGACCTGTATTGGATAGCATTGTTCCTTGGTTTTTGAGAATCAAAATCACTGATCCTTTCTCAATCTAATTTTATTTCATCCCTGTGCATAAGCTGCCCTCAATACGCATGTTTTTCTTAGATTTATTTTGGGTCCCATTCTATTAAGCAAAATTTGCAAATCGTGTTGTGTTTTGCTGATTAAAACGGTATCATCTCCTTATCATAAATCTGACACGTTTCTGTTGTTACCCGACCACTTTTTTTATTTTTTTTATAAAATCTATAAGAGGAAAGAAAAGAAAATAGTAATGGTGAAATAACAGGCCCTTGCAGCACCCCACTAATTACTGCAAATTCCCTTTAGTAGTTTTACATGTGCTTCGTTCAGGGACAACTTTAAGTAGTTTTCCATATTTCACAGGAATGTATAGGAGTGCAGGACCTTTTCGTATTGCTGGTCTGTGAACGCTGTCAGATACCTTCTAATAAGCAACAAAAGCCAACGGAATGGAATTAGATGCCATACACAGCTATATAATGCGTCTTTACACAAATATTTGATCTGTGCAACTCCTGTTTTTAAATCAAGCTTGTTCATCTCTAAGCTTTTATCAGTTTCTTGCCTAAAACTTCTGAGAATAAGTGTGCTGAGTATTTATTTTACAACTGAAGTAAGTGCAATGATTATAATTACCGCATTCTGTAAAGTAGCCCTTTTTTTGGGGGGCGGGGGTTATCTTAGCTATAACTTCCAGTTCCCAATTCAGACTTTGTTTCTTCATTCCATATTCTGCAAAATAGTTAGTATGCGGCGTGCCTTTTCAGTTTCATTTTAAATAATCTCTTTAGTGACTCCTTCATAACCTAACGTTTTCTATTCCCTACGTTTCTTTACCCGGTAGGTGGGTAGCGCAGTCAGTGCACCTCACGTGCATTGTAGGCATAACGTTAGGGCTTTGCAGTTTCCCTTCGGCCTCTTTCATTCCTTTTACTATACCTCCATTCATATTCTTTCTCTTCCATCTTACATTCCACCCTCTCATGACAATTGTTTCAACAATTATGTTCAGTGCTGAATGGCCTCACAGGCCCCAACACTTGGCCTTTATTAATTACTGATTCTCCCCTTCATATCCATTATTGATGACCCCACGAAAATGTTCTGACCAATACTTGTATGTTATCACTGACCCATTTTTCCTTCTTGATGGGTATTTTCCTCTTCTGACCCATCGATGGTTCACTTATCATTCAGGCGAATACGTTAACACCAATAGCCACTCCCTGAATATATGGCTTTGCCAATATCAACAGTTTGTTTGTCCGAATATTCTCTCTCTCTCTCCTTGATCTGAGTTTAACTTTATTTTCTACGCTTCAATTCTTTGCTCATTCTAATTTGCGCTCATCTCTAGATGACTGTACTTGATGGTATCCCTGACATCCTGTATCGAAGGATTTCGTCTTGTTACCCTGTATCTCAGGATTTCTTTTCTGTTAGATTTCCCAGGATTTCTTTTTTATCAGATTTCCCAGGACTTCCTTTTAGATTTATCCGGACTTTTCTTCTAGATTTCCCAGGACTTCCTTTCGTTTAGATTTACCCGGACTTTTCTTTTAGATTTCCCAGGACTTCTCTGCTTTTAGATTTACCCGGACTTCTTTTCTTCTATTAGGTTTCCCAGGACTTCCTCTCTTTTAGATTTACGCGGACTTTTCTTCTGTTAGATTTCCCAGGACTTCCTTTCTTTTAGATTTACCCGGACTTTTCTTCTGTTAGATTTCCCAGGACTTCCTTTCTTTTAGATTTACGCGGACTTTTCTTCTGTTAGATTTCCCAGGACCTTTCTTTTAGATATGCCCGGACTTTTCTTCTGTTAGAATTCCCAGGACTTCCTTTCTTTTAGATTTACCCGGACTTTTCTCTTAGATTTCCCAGGACTTCCTTGCTTTTAGATTTACCCGGACTTTTCTTTTAGATTTCCCAGGACTTCTGTTAGATTTTTCTTTCAGATTTCCCAGGACTTCCTTTCTTTTAGATTTCCCCGGACTTCTCTCCTGTTAGATTTCCTAGGACTTCTAATAAATTTCCCAGGACTTCTTTTCTTTTAGATTTCCCAGGACTTCTATTCTATTAAATTTTCTAGGACCTGTTTTATTAAATTTCCCCGGACTTCTTTTTTTTTTTTTTAGATTTCCAAGGACTTCTTTTCCAGCAGACTTCCCAGGACTTCTTTTCACAGTTAACCATCAACTGGTTCTTGTTCCTTTTGTTTCCTATTTTTTTTTTATTGGGGGGGGGGTGGGGCTGAGGCCCATTCTTCTAAACTATAAACTATTTGTGGCTCGATGAAAGCGGTTGATCCTGGTACTGGGTTTCTTCCAGACTCATATTTCTCTTTAGATTTCAATCACGTGTCTTTTGTGGTTAAATTTTATATATATATATATTTTATTAAATTATATATATATATATATTTTTTTTTTTTTATATATTATTTATGCATACATACATATATATGTGTTGTGTGTGCAGACCCACAAAATCATAAAAAGAAACGATTTACTAAGTTTTGTGAAAAACGTCACGTAGACGTTACCTGTTACCAGCTTTCTTTACTAAGTTTTGAAAGAATTAATGAATCTTTTTGGGTGTTTGTATACCGCAAATATTGTTCAGCGGAGGTTCCAGGCGTTGGTTAGTTTCCAGCTTCTTTGCTTTTTGTTGTTGCTTGGTATAATTTTCCAGACTTCTTTGCTTTTTGAGGTTGCTTGATATAAATTCACAGTTTCTTTTGCTTTTTGTTGTTGCTTGGTATAATTTTCTAGCTTCTTTGCTTTTTATATTGTTGCTGATATAATTTTCCAGCTTCTTTGCTTTTTGTTGTTGATTGATATAATTTTCCAGCTTCTTTGCTTTTTGTTGTTGCTTGATAAAATTCCAAAAAGAAACTTTGCTTTTTTGTTGTTGATTGATAAATTTTCCACTTCTTTGCTTTTACCTTGATATAATTTCCCAGCTTCTTTGCTTTTTGTTGTTGTTGATATAATTTTCCAGCTTCTTTGCTTTTTTGTTGCTTGTATAATTTTCCAGCTACCGCAAATATTGTTGCAGATATAATTTTCCAGCTTCTTTGCTTTTGTTGTTGCTTAGTATAATTTTCCAGCTTCTTTGCTTTTTGTTGTTGCTTGGTATAATTTTTCCAGCTTCTTTGCTTTTTGTTGTTGCTTGGTATAATTTTCCAGCTTCTTTGCTTTTTGTTGTTGCTTGGTATAATTTTCCAGCTTCTTTGCTTTTTGTTGTTGATTGATATAATTTTCCAGCTTCTTTGCTTTTTGTTGTTGATTGATATAATTTTCCAGCTTCTTTGCTTTTTGTTGTTGCTTGATATAATTTTCCAGCTTCTTTGCTTTTTGTTGTTGCTTGATATAATTTTCCAGCTTCTTTGCTTTTTGTTGTTGCTTGATATAATTTTCCAGCTTCTTTGCTTTTTGCTGTTGATTGATATAATTTTCCAGCTTCTTTGCTTTTTGTTGTTGCTTGATATAATTTTCCAGCTTCTTTGCTTTTTGTTGTTGCTTGATATAATTTCCCAGCTTCTTTGCTTTTTGTTGTTGCTTGATATAATTTTCCAGCTTCTTTGCTTTTTGTTGTTGCTTGATATAATTTCCCAGCTTCTTTGCTTTTTGCTGTTGCTTGATATAATTTTCCAGCTTCTTTGCTTTTTGTTGTTGATTGATATAATTTTCCAGCTTCTTTGCTTTTTGTTGTTGCTTGGTATAATTTTTCCAGCTTCTTTTTTGTTGTTGCTTGATATAATTTTCCAGCTTCTTTGCTTTTTGTTGTTGCTTGATATAATTTTATAATTTTCCAGCTTCTTTGCTTTTTGTTGTTGCTTGATATAATTTTCCAGCTTCTTTGCTTTTTGTTGTTGCTTGATATAATTTTCCAGCTTCTTTGCTTTTTGTTGTTGCTTGATATAATTTTCCAGCTTCTTTGCTTTTTGTTGTTGCTTGATATAATTTTCCAGCTTCTTTGCTTTTTGTTGTTGATTGATATAATTTTCCAGCTTCTTTGCTTTTGTTGTTGCTTTTTTTCCAGCTTCTTTGCTTGTTGCTTGGTATAATTTTCCAGCTTCTTTGCTTTTGTTGTTGCTTGATATAATTTTCCAGCTTCTTTGCTTTTTGTTGTTGCTTGATATAATTTTCCAGCTTCTTTGCTTTTTGTTGTTGCTTGATATAATTTTCCAGCTTCTTTGCTTTTTGTTGTTGCTTGGTATAATTTTCCAGCTTCTTTGCTTTTTGTTGTTGCTTGATATAATTTTCCAGCTTCTTTGCTTTTTGTTGTTGCTTGATATAATTTTCCAGCTTCTTTGCTTTTTTGTTGTTGCTTGATATAATTTTCCAGCTTCTTTTTGCTTTTTGTTGTTGCTTGATATAATTTTCCAGCTTCTTTGCTTTTTGTTGTTGCTTGATATAATTTTCCAGCTTCTTTGCTTTTTGTTGTTGCTTGATATAATTTTCCAGCTTCTTTTGCTTTTTTGCTTTTGTTGCTTGATATAATTTTCCAGCTTCTTTGCTTTTGTTGTTGCTTGATATAATTTTCCAGCTTCTTTGCTTTTTGTTGTTGCTTGATATAATTTTCAGCTTCTTTGCTTTTTGTTGTTGCTTGATATAATTTTCCAGCTTCTTTGCTTTTTGCTGTTGTTTGATATAATTTTCCAGCTTCTTTGCCTTTTGTTGTTGCTTGATATATGCTTGATATAATTTTCCAGCTTCTTTGCTTTTTGTTGTTGCTTGATACAATTTCCCAGCTTCTTTGCTTTTTGTTGTTGTTTGATATAATTTTCCAGCTTCTTTGCTTTTTGCTGTTGCTTGATATAATTTCCCAGCTTCTTTGCTTTTTGTTGTTGCTTGATATAATTTTCCAGCTTCTTTGCTTTTTGTTGTTGCTTACAATTTTCCAGCTTTTTGTTTTTTGTTGCTTGATATAATTTTCCAGCTTCTTTGCTTTTTGTTGTTGCTTGATATAATTTTCCAGCTTCTTTGCTTTTTGTTGTTGCTTGATATAATTTTCCAGCTTCTTTGCTTTTGTGTTGTTGCTTGATATAATTTCCAGCTTCTTTGCTTTTTTGTTGTTTGATATAATTTTCCAGCTTCTTTGCTTTTTGTTGTTGCTTTCCCATATTTTTTGTTGCCAGCTTCTTTGCTTTTGTTGTTGCTTGATATAATTTTCCAGCTTCTTTTGCTTTTTGTTGTTGCTTGATATAATTTTCCAGCTTCTTTGCTTTTTTGTTGTTGCTTGATATAATTTTCCAGCTTCTTTGCTTTTTGTTGTTGCTTGATATAATTTTCCAGCTTCTTTGCTTTTGTTTGTTTGATATAATTTCCCAGCTTCTTTGCTTTTTGTTGTTGCTTGATATAATTTTCCAGCTTCTTTGCTTTTTTTGTTGTTGTTGCTTGATATAATTTCCCAGCTTCTTTGCTTTTTGTTGTTGCTTGATATAATTTCCCAGCTTCTTTGCTTTTTGTTGTTGCTTGATATAATTTCCCAGCTTCTTTGCTTTTTTGTTGTTGTTTGATATAATTTTCCAGCTTCTTTGCTTTTTGTTGTTGCTTGATATAATTTTCCAGCTTCTTTGCTTTTTGTTGTTGCTTGATATAATTTTCCAGCTTCTTTGCTTTTTTTGTTGTTGCTTGATATAATTTTCCAGCTTCTTTGCTTTTTTTGTTGCTTGATATAATTTTCCAGCTTCTTTGCTTTTGTTGTTGCTTGATATAATTTTCCAGCTTCTTTGCTTTTTGTTGTTGCTTGATATAATTTTCCAGCTTCTTTTTGCTTTTTGATATAATTTCCCCAGCTGTTGCTGTTGATATAATATTTTCCAGCTTCTTTGCTTTTTGTTGTTGCTTGATATAATTTCCAGCTTCTTTGCTTTTTGTTGTTGCTTGATATAATTTTCCAGCTTCTTTGCTTTTTGTTGTTGCTTGATATAATTTTTCAGCTTCTTTGCTTTTTGTTGTTGCTTGATATAATTTTCCAGCTTCTTTGCTTTTTGCTGTTGCTTGATACAATTTCCCAGCTTCTTTGCTTTTTGCTGTTGCTTGATATAATCTTGGAGAGCGTCATTTTTATTGATAATTTATGCGTTGTTTTTCATTTGATTTTTTGTTATATATTTATATATTTTCTTATTTATTTATTTTAGATGGGATATTCGCTTCATCCATTAAGTTTATTCTTCATTACAAGCTGACAGCTGTGGAATGTATTTATCCCCTAAATATTGCTGCTGAAAGAAAAACTTAAATTCAGTAACTTTAGGTATTTCAGCATCTGAAGAGCAGCATTTTTTGGAAAATTTATGCTATTCATGCACTCTCTGATTTAACATTTCATTTTCCATGTTTCTTTTGTATCAATATCGGCGAGAATCACTGGTGAACTTTTAGCAACTATCTTATTTCTTTAGTAATAATGACTGAACTGCCTTTAAAATTCGTTTTTTATTGGCATACTTATGTTAATATTTACTTATTCCAGGTTCACCAAATATATCTATATGTTTCCTATCTTCTTCGCAAATGTTTTATTTATTTATCATTTTTAATACGAAAAAAATTATTGTTATACATGTTTTAAACATTTGCTTGTTTTTAACGCATGTGAATGAAATTTGGTTTATTTTCCTCTAAGTAAAAAATAAATAAATGACAGTTATTTAAATTTCTGAAAATTATGAACATTAAGCACTGGGAAATTATATTCATTTGACAGCTGGATTTATATCAATATTCTTCGGTAACCTAACTTCACTTTGTAGGTCATCAAAAGTAGGTTTACAGACCAGAAAATGAATGTTATTCATTACAGCCATCATTAAATGCGCATTGACGAAGAATGCACGGTACCGTTAAATCTCTATTGACAGCAACAATGCCATGACAAAGAAAAAAGAAAAAAAAAATTACGCGATGCAGAACTGAGACTTAAAAAAAGAGAAGAAGAAAAGTTTCACCCACTCGACCGTGACTGATTATTCTTTTCAGTCACGGTCGAGTGGGTGAAACCTGTGAGTGAAACCATCTGGGAAAGAGATCAGGTCTCTGACCTCTTCACGTAATGCCAATACACACAGCTGCGGAATCAAGATATACATCCTCTAACTCTAAAATATCGTTATTTGTGTCTGTGTATGTAATGTGCAAATGCAGTTTTATAATTCCCTACTTTATTGAGAAGAATAGAATATAGAATTTAGGCCAGAGGCCAAGTGCTGGGGCCTATGAGGTCATTCAGCTGAAACGGAAATTGGCAGTAAAATGGTTTGAAGGGCGTAACAGGAGGAAAACTTCGCAGTTGCACTATGAGTCAATTATTAAGAGAATGTAGAAAGGAAGATGGAAGAAAAAGAACAAGAACTGAGGTACAGTAAAAGGAATGAAAGGGGTTGCAGCTAGGGGCGGAAGGGACGGCACAAAGAGCTTAAACTAGTGCCTACAGTGCACCACGTGCGGTACAAGACGTCACTAACCCCCTACCGGATCCATACTGTACTGTTCAGTAACTTTACAGAAACCTAACCTCGTGTACATTACTGTAAGCTTACTGAACATTAGGTTTGACATTCATGAAACTAAATCTGAATTATTTCAACGAGAGAGAGAGAGAGAGAGAGAGAGAGAGAGAGAGAGAGAGAGAGAGAGAGAGAGAGAGACAGTACGACATTTGTTGGGGTACTTCAAAGAAAATCTACTTTCTTTGCACCATCTTACCAAGACGAGCAAAAACAGCTGTTCATTTGTGTACACTACGCCTGGGAGACTCGACGACACTAATTATAGTGAGGAATAAATTGCTTTATCGTTAGCATAGTTTAGCAAAAGTGTCATAATTGCCTCTTGTCGTTAGCGTAATGAAGTATTATTTAGCTGTTTTAAGTAAGATTCAACAGTCGATACTTTCGTCTTAGCGTGAGATATGCACCTTTAATTGGCGAGCTATGCAGTTCCAAAGGGCATACGTGTTTCTCGTTATGCTTTGATTTGCAGATTCCTTTCTTGTTTCTTTTCAATCTTGTTACCGTTATGCT
This sequence comes from Macrobrachium rosenbergii, assembly GCF_040412425.1. Taxonomy (NCBI): domain Eukaryota; kingdom Metazoa; phylum Arthropoda; class Malacostraca; order Decapoda; family Palaemonidae; genus Macrobrachium; species Macrobrachium rosenbergii. The sequence continues at coordinate 89,208,142 of NC_089743.1, read as the reverse complement.
TCACTCATTCTTAACCGTTCTTTGCATGCACAAGCTCCGGCATAGCTAACTTCTTAACGGGAGTTCTTACTTTTTTTATTATTATTATTGTGAGTCTGCAGTATTTGATTTCCAGGAAATGAAATTCGAAATCAAGTTTGGCTGCACTTGTTTTTGCACAGTAATTATTTACATGATTCATATGAACGGAAATGTATACTCACACACGCAATATATATATATATATATATATATATATATATATATATATATATATATATATATATATATATATATATATATATATATATATATGTGTGTGTGTGTGTGTATGTGTATAAATATCAGCTCTCAGGTATATATATATATATATATATATATATATATATATATATATATATATATATATATATATATATACTTCAACAATAAGCCTATTCCTTTAGTGGGGAATGGTTTCAGAGCAAAGGAAGATATTAGTCCCTGCCGCATTAATGCTTGAGAGCTGATATTTACACACACACACACACACACACATATATATATATATATATATATATATATATATATGTGTGTGTGGGTATACATTTCTGTTCATATATATATATATATATATATATATATATATATATATATATATATATAGAGAGAGAGAGAGAGAGAGAGAGAGAGAGAGAGAGAGAGAGAGAGAGAGAGAGTGGTGTATTAGGCCAAGTGGCACTAATGAACCTTTTCTTCAGGCGCCAGAAGCTATTGATACAGCGGGAATATATCGTTCTGAACTTTCCTTTTAGATTCATTACCTGAATAATACAAGTGTTATTAACCGACTCGTTTCTTCTGGCGCTTCTTCTAAGAGAGAACGACATATTGGTGATAATATACAGACAGGGTTCCGGCGAATAAACCTGACCATTCACACTTAGACTGCTGAATCGTGGATAAACGGCCATGCAGGTGCAAAAAATTTCTGCAACATTAATGGCTTCGTACAACTACAAAGAAAGTTCACGAGCAGTATGTCGAACCTCACACTTTAACTGCGCCGAACCCCGAGCACGCACTGTGCAATTTACAGCTATTTTGCTTGCCATTTCGTTCTTTTGTGTTATTAAGTCATTTCCTTTCCAATGCTTCTTTATCTTCATCTATTCAGCTCTTTCGAGGGTTTCTTCTTTGCTCCCCTAATTCCTTAACACTTCCAAATTATACACCATTTTCATCAACCTGTTCTTCACTGTTTTTTCTCCATAACAGCATTTCACTTACGAAACTTTTTTTTACCATTTCTGTGGGCGAACGTTTCTTGCCTTTTTGGTTCTTGCACCACACATACTGCACAAACAGTTCATCTCAGCTGATTAAAACTTTTTCTCAGCAGCTACACATCGTATCCGTAAGGGGAGTTGGCTCAACAAAACTCGAACGAACAGAGATTCCTGTCTGAATCTATCTAAACGTTTGCTTCAAGCAAATGATGATCATGCTTTCAGCCAATCCAATCCTTAGCACTGCAAATAACATGTTCTTTCTTTTGTTCTGTACTGACACACCAAAATCTTTCTTTTCTTTGAGATCTTTTTGAATATATTCTTTGGAAAATATATATATGCCTATAACATATATATATATATATATATATATATATATATATATATATATATATATATATATATATGTAACATATATACCAATATACATATAGTTAATATCTGTATATATATTGTATGTATGTATGTATGTATATATATATTATATATATATATATATATATATATATATATATATATATATATAAAATAGATATATATATATGAATGTCTTTTTCTGTAATACTACAGTGTAATATGAAAACAGTTGATAAAACACTATTTAAACGTTGAAACCATATATTTCTTGTTTCTTTTCTTTCCACCTGTCCATATTCTCAGCAAGTGAAATATTTGTTGACACATTCTTATTAATATATATATATATATATATATATATATATATATATATATATATATATATATATATATATATATATATATATATATATATATAAATATATATATATATATTATTCAACGCAATTTAACCCACGAATATCCTTTAACATCGAATTCACTTTACCGACGGCAATAGCTTACACCCAAAGGGAATTACAATTGATAAGTGCATCTGCCTTGCCTAGGATTCGAACATGTGCCCTTTAAATTAGATGCAGCGGTAGACACTCGATTTAAGCGTTCGGATATCAAGAAAGGTATATACTTCCGCCTCCGCAGTACACATTTCTATAGAATTTCGCTTCTGTACTTAGAATCAACATCAGCCGCTCTCCCCATAATAGCTATTCGCTCTTCCCATAATAGCTATTAGTTATTAAATTTGCAAGGGTTGGCTATTTATGATAGTTTTGTCACCTGCACACTTGTGACTTTTTTTTATTATCACAAATTTTAAGCCGCGGGTATCCCTTGATATCGAATTTTTTTAATATTTGTGGACATAAAAAAAATTACACGGTATAAGTGCCAAACCTATTATAAATAATTAAGTATTTCAAACTCAGCGTTCATCTATCATAGAAGATTTGGGCAACCAACTTTCGATTTCATATACAGAAGTTAAATTCTCCAGTGACATACTCAACAAAGTCAAAATCAACTTGCAATGACTTTTCATAGCCGACCGAATAAGTCGATTGTCTACCTGTGAATCTAACCCCAAAGGCAAAGTTTTGAATCCTGGCTGGGACAGACTCTTATATCAGATGTATTTCCTTGCGGGTGTATGGTATTTCCAAAGTAAAGCGAAGCCGATATTATAGGGTATTGGTGTCTTAATATCGGTGGTTATAAAAAAAATCAGGTGTATACAAGTGATAGAATTTAAAAAAAATAACCAGTTGTTACAAACTTAGCAATCAGCTATTATGGTGGACAAACTTAGCTGAAGGCTATCCCAAGTACAGAATCCAAATTCGATAGAAATATATAGTCAAAATCAACTTAATAGCCAAGCTGATGTACTTATCAACTATAAATCCATTTGGGCGCAAGATATTTCAAAGGTAAGGTGGATTTGATAATAATGGTTATTTCTGGCTTACTACTATACATTACATACATTATATATATACAGTATATATAAATATATATATATATATATATATATATATATATATATATACTGTATATAATGTATATTTATATATAAATATATATATATATACATATATATGTGTATGTACATACATACACATTCATCCATAAATTACATATATATATATACATACATATATATATATATATATATATATATATATATATATATATATATATATATATATATAAAGATAGCTAAATAGATAAACAGATTTAAGGAAAAGTTACTTACTGCTGGGTGTCTATCCAATATATGCTTGCGTGAACTATAACCTTCTCATGTTTGTAAAAAAAAAGAGAGAGAGAGAAACTTGTCGTCTCTGACGCTTTCTAAATCTCGAAAGATCTTTTGTCGCCAAAACCACTTTAGATCCCGAAGTCTTGGGGGATTCTCCATTACCTTCAAAATGCCGAAGCTACTTCCGCGGTTCTGTCAGAAGAACTCGGCATCTGTCACGGCCGTGCAAGTATGTCCAGACCAGGTATGGGTGGGTCCTGGTCTACAGAAGCCTCTTTGGGTCGCTCCTGTTCCTAGTACTTGAAATGTCAAGACCAGGTATGGGTGGGTCCTGGTCTAGAGAAGCCTCTCTCTGGGTCGCTCCTGTTCCTAGTACTTGAAATCTGGTACATCTCGGAATGACCTACCGTGAAAGAAAAAAAAATTGGTATTTCCTTGTGTCCCCATTGCAGTGCTCAAGAAAAAAACAAGCTCCTGGTGTTTTCTCTTTTCTTATGGTCAGATGTGTGTCATTCTACTTGACAGTAGGCAAAAAAATGAAAGGTATGAAGCCAAAAACTAATTTTTTCTTGATATTTTTACTTGATTTAGAGAAAAAAAATAGAACACTACCCTCCAGCACCCTGCACCATTAAAAAAAATTGTACATGCTGATACCAGAGCCTAGCAAAAAATCAATAGTTTGCAGGTACGCAAAAAAAAAGGCTTAGCGAAAAAAAGTGGTTTCCATTCACTCTGATCGACTAACCCACTTTAAAGTAACTCTAGATTCTTAGTTATATAATCTTTTCCTTGAGATGTAACACGGAACCAGTTAAAACCTCAAAGCACAATTCCCAGAGCATAGCTCAGCGCTCTCGTGCAGTCGTAAAGATGGCGGTGGGAAGTAGAACAGGATGTATGGGCTATGCCCGCTCCCCTTACAGCACGGGCAACAGTTAATCGAGGCAAAAAATCACATATGTGTGCAGCTCTCCTTTCCTTTTTTTTTTTTTTTTTTTTACCGTGGTATAGTGCCCATATCCACTATTTGATAGAACGTTGACCGTAGGTTGAGATGGAATATAAATTGCTATTCTAGAGAAACTGCATTATATGCGTTCTTCCTATTCCAGAGAAAGTGCATTATGTGCATTCTTCCTATTCCAGAAAAAGTGCATTATTTGCATTCTTCCTATTCCAGAAAGTGCACTATATGCATTCTCCCTATTCCAGAGAAAGTGCATTATGTGCATTCTTCCTATTCCAGAAAAAGTGCATTATTTGCATTCTTCCTATTCAGAAGACAAGTATATGCATTCTCCTATTCAGAAGTGCATTATATGTATTCTTCCTATTCAGAAAATGCATTATCTTCCATTCTTCCTATTCGAAAAGTGCATTATGTGCATTCTTCTATTCAGAAAAGTGCATTATGTGCGTTTCTTCCTATTTCAAGAAGTGCATTATATGCATTCTTATATTCAGAAGAAAAGTGCATTATATGCATTCATCTATTCCAGAGAAAGTTACGTACATGTGCTCTTCCTGTTCCAGAAAGTGCATTATAGCACATTTCCTATTCAGAAAGCTTTGCATTATATGCATTTTCCATTTACGTTTAGTCTTTTTACGTAAACAAGACCAATTTTTTTCAGTTAAATTTAAAGTAAGAGATATATAAAAGAGAAACATATACCTATGTAAAACTAAATCGGAACGCACAAAGATTATACAAAACCATAGACAAAGACACAAACATAATTAATATTTGATAATCGCTGATAATTATTCTTACGAAGTACAAGTACCATCTGAACACCGCATCCTTTCTAGCTTCCATTTTCACGCCAATTTTTTTTTTCCAATTAGGAAACTTTCTTTCCAGATTAAACCAGATTCTTGAACTTAGTATCTGTAATACCATTGCATCTTTCATAGTGATCTCTCGTTATTTGGCTGATTGGTTGGGTAAACTCTGTTTTATATATATATATATATATATATATATATATATATATATATATATATATATCAAATTATATTTGCATACATAAAGATATACGTGTATACATATAAATATACATGTATATATATAAATATATATATATATATATATATATATATATATATATATATATATATATATATAATCTTAATAAATATACAAAAGTAAACAGAATGACTTCAGATAGGGAGAGCATCATGATATTTATCAACCAGCTAAATAACAATATGCATACATACATACATACATACACACACATATATATATAAATATATATATATATATATATATATAATTATAATAATCATTAACCACTAAACATTGAAGCGCATATCTTGTAGCCTATATAAATTCCTTGGCGATAAAAACTTGGCTTAATTACAATACTATTCCCAACCCCACATGCAATCCTTCCATTAATTCGTTGTAGGAACTTAAATCTTTACATTGCGTTGCAGTAATACGTTATATAATATATATATATATATATATATATATATATATATATATATATATAATATTTATATATATGTACATAATGTCACTAAGACATACATAATTTATAAATAAATATGTATACACATTATATATATATATATATATATATATATATATATATATATAGAGAGAGAGAGAGAGAGAGAGAGAGAGAGAGAGAGAGAGAGAGAGAGAGAGAGAGAGAGAGAAGCGATTAGGGATCAATTAGGGTCATGATTATTAGGGAGTTGAAGATGAGAATGTTAATCTCGCCTCAGAACAGGTTCTGATTAGGAAGCTGTTATCTATCAAAGATCTTTGCCTACTGTTAATTCACCTTAATGTCCCTTCACTGCCTTCCAGCTCATGTTAGCTTCTTGTGCAGTTTCCAAAACGTTCTTGTTTGGAGCAAGGTGGCGTTTACCACGCGAATGTAATCAACTCTTCTGATTTTCTTTAACCTCACCAATGTAGAATTCTTCGTCTTTATACACATGAATACAAACAGACACATTATATATATATATATATATATATATATATATATATATATATATATATATATATATATGTATATATGTGTGTGTGTGTGTGTGTGTTTGTGTATAACCATAAAAGTACCACCATCTGGACCAGCCCTCTGAGGAGAAAATTTGCATGTCAGACTGTTAGCTGCAAGAGACAGCAGGAAATAATAAAACGAATCAATACTTAATCCTTCCTTATATTTCATACACTTCGTCAGGTACAGTCCCACGTGAAATACTCCTAAGAGACGTCAAAAAGTGTGCATGCATAAATGCATAAACGCGCATGCGCCCTCCAAGAAGCTACGCCTAGTGAGGCAAGATGGGAAGAGATGCAATAGCCTAGTCACCCACCTAAAGTTCCTCTCCTCCAAAGAAAACTGGAGAAATGTCTGATTCAATTTTATATTTAATGAGTAACTATACGGTTCTTATATCTTTTCGTTTTGAGACGTCCACTTTAATTGGGAACTTCGTTTAGCGTTTTGTAAGCAAGGTTTGTTGTTTTCAGTTCGAGTGAAACTTTGGCCAGATGATTCTTCAGCTCAACAAAGCATTAAATCAACCGAAGCTTTACATCTGTGATAGATTTGATTTTATATTTTCATTTAAATTATTACTGTGCTAAATATGCATTTCTCTCGAATACTGGAGAGTTATTTAAACATATTGATGTTCGGGAGAGAGAGAGAGAGAGAGAGAGGAGAGAGAGAGAGAGAGAGAGAGAGAGAGATCACAGAGAGACAGGACTCACAGGATGGAGAAGAAATCTCAAAATTCCTTCTAAAATAAGCCTCTCTCTTTATATATATATATATATATATATATATATATATATATATATAACAATAACATATATTCTCTTTTATCGACTTTATTGACTTTTGGAAGGTAACTTTCAAGGTATAGGCCTTGATAATAATAATAATAATAATAATAATAATAATATGTAATAATAATAATAATAATAATAATAATAATAATAATAATAATAATAATAATAATAAGAGAGGAGACCTTCTCTAAGGGCAGCATCATCGAACGTTATGGCTGTTTCCACGGCATTTAATTTCTATATAATCTTCTCTGTTCGTCTTACAATCTTCTTTTTCTCAGCAGGTAGCTCGTATGTCAAGTTTCCTAAGGGCATATAAATTCTTCCGCTGTCTCAGGTGAATTTCTTCTAACGTGTCGACGGCTCACTGGCGGCCATCTTTCTAACGTGTCGACAGCTCACTGACGGCCATCTGTGAGAGTACAAAGGCGAATGAACTGAGATACGTGATACACAGGTATTACAGCAGGCGGGTTGTTACAGTTCACCTAAGGCAACAGAAATCTTTATATGCACTTGGGAAACTTGGCATGCAAGCTACCTGCTGATGAAAAGAAGGTTGTAAGACGATTAGAGAAGACTCTATGCAAATGAAATGCAGTGGAAACAGCTATAATAATAATAAGTAAGAAGAAAAGTTAAGCTTCCAATTCCTAGACTTATCACTTCGAGACAGATAGTCGGTAAACGATTAGTCCCTGTCAAATCTTGCATTGTCTGTCGCTTTCTGTCGGATTCACACCTTATTTCTCATTTGCTCTTTTTGTTGTTTATATAATCCAAAGTTGAATGAGCACAGTAGATTTTCTGACCTCTTGTTTGGCTATAGCTCTAAAATGTTTGTCCCTACTGTGTGTGTGTGTATATATATATATATATATATATATATATATACTATATATATATATATATATATATATATATATATATATATATATATGTATATATAAATATATATATATATATATATATATAAATATATATATATATATATATATATATATATATATATATATATATATATATTCTGACTCACATAAAGTCATATTTAGACTCACATGATCGAACCTAAGGGTCTTCCAATTGAAAGTCAAGTGATATCAACTGACCCACACAACTGGAAGACTCGGGTTCGATCCCGATGTGGGTCAGAAATTATTTGTGCCACACATGATTGTGTTGATTACTTTTATATACATATATTAATATACATATCATATGTGTATTTATGGATGTTTGTATATATGTGATATAACACATCCATACATTCATGAGCAGCTACATATGTTTAGTATCCAACTCACTCTCTTCGGGAACATCCCTGATGGGGAATTATCACCGAAGGAGAATTTTTTTAGTGACCAGCGGATCGGTACCACCGGGTCTCGATCCCTCGACACAGTACTTTCCAGACTCCATTCGACGGTCAAGCCGTACCATTGAGCCACCAAGAGATATAAACCGAATTTGCCATACTTATTTACCCGTCGAGAGAGAGGAAACCGTACTTGGCTTCGGCATTAACCCACCTCCACCATGATAGCGCATTGTTACATTTGGAAAACGTAGCTCTTATTATGAAATTTTTATCACACCGTGATTTATATACGATCATGAAGCTACAAATGTCGTTTAATATCCATTCATCACTTAAAAAATTCCCCTTAGATTATAATTCCCCATCGGGGATATTCCCGAAGAGCGTGAATTGGATATTAAGCGACATTTGTGGCTTCATGATTGCATGTAAATCACGGTGTGATAAAAGTTTCATATACCTACATATATATACTGTATATATATATATATATATATATATATATATAATTTATATGCATATATATATATATATATATATATATATATATATATATATACATATTAATCATTGTTCGGATAGAGAAGCAAAATTGCCCCAGTAAGTGTGAGAACAGAAAACCAGGAATTACAGGTTTTAAGCTATTTCCAAATAAGAGAAGGCAGACGGGAGGAGAAATCTAATCCGATTCACCTCAGACCAAAAGAAAAAATGAAAAATCAATTGGCGATGAGAAAAGACACAAGTTAAATTACATTGGAAGCGACAGAAAGTTGGGTTCAAGGTCAAAGGAAACTTGGGGGTTGAGAGGAAAAAAATCTTTCTGCGACCCGATTTTAAATCTTGGAATTGGGAGCCTGACAGGTTTCTCTTATTATTATAACCACATATTGTACAACATATCGTAAAACTAGCACGTAGTATGAGAGGGAGACGAGACGTCAAGTCCTGACCCTGGGCATGTTACGTAGCGTCTCGAAGCTGGGGTTTTTGTGACCGGGCCCAGAGGGAAAAAAAATTAGGCTTAATGATTTATAGGAATTTGATATCAATGAAGTTCCTGTACAAAAGTACGTTGATTATACTGGACCATCCTACGAGCAGGACACAAATACCACCAGAAATATTTTAGATGACTCAAGAAACTTCGACGGGCAAAATCTCAATCCGTGAACCCAGCTGAAATCATTTAGCATGTTGTCATTTCTTTCGGTTGTACGAAACCACACCTTTCAATATTCCCTTGAAATATGTGTGTGTGTGTGTGACTGTACTCCAATAAAACTGAGTCATCCAGAGATCTTTCAATCCTTCCATCTTTGTCATGCAATATATCAACTCGTGACTGTAGGAGCCTGCGAAATGGAAAATGGCTTATTTCACCAAGTTGTTCCACTGTCAGGCGGCCTTTCATTCGAGGCAACTCAGTCGGAAAATTGAGTAACATGACGGTATTATCCTTGCATATGTTAGTCAAAAGTTTACACCCTAATAAGACGTAGATAAGATTGCAATGTTAACGGTAACATTAACTTGAACTTTTTTTTTTTTTAATAAAAGTGGGTCTATTTTTTGTGGACTCCTACATACTTACACCGCTTTCACCGTCAGTGCCGGCATGAAAGCTGTTTAGTTGAAGATAACGAGCAAACTCATTTGATATCTTTCGAAAACCTAGACTCACTACACTTTCACCAGGACACGTTAACCTCTTCATTGGGTCTGTACACTAAATGTTAGCATTGCTGCTGTTGCTCTTCTATTTATCTTGATTTCTACCTCCAAGGTCTTTTATTCCATGAGTAGATTTTGCTGTCCGTCGGAGATTTACAATACAATACAGTACGATCTGTACGGGCACATGATCGGCAGCGAGATTCTCGAATCTCTTTGTCTCTCGCTCACTTGCTCTCTTTCTCTCTCCCTCAGATGGTGGAGAAATATAAATGTTTTTCTTTCCGATGTTCCTCAAAGAGGACCTCATCCTGTATCCCCTATTCACTTCTGTTGACTGGGAAATAATGCTTTTATAGATGCTCATTTTACCTTACTGGAATAGGCCTAATAGAGGATGGAATGGAATATAAAATTTAGGCCAAACAGGCACTGGGACCTACAAGGTCATTCAGCGCTGACAGGGAAATTCAGCGTAGAAGATTTTAAGAGTGTAAAAGAAGGAAAACTTCGCAGCTGCACAATGAAACTATTGTTAGGAGAGGGAGGAAAGTAAGACGGAAGAAAGATAATGAGAGCGGAGGTACAGTCAAAGAAAAAGAACGCAAACAACCGTAAGTGAGGCCTACAGTGCAGGAAGCTCACAGAGCCTCGTTTTTGCATACTGGAATAGGCCTATTAGAGGTTTATACAGTAAAATAAATGAATGCAGTAAATAAACCGGCCACGCCAGATGCTTCTGTGGTAATGTGAACAAGTTAGAAGCAAAATTTTTAAATTTCTCGTGTTGTCATTTTCTCAGTCATAATTCTTTCGCTTTTCCAACTGATATATATGTGTATGACTTCATTTTGTTCACATGTAAATCTACTGTCTATTTTTCAAAATAATGTCTTGTAGATGTTAAATTATTTAAATTCAATACTTTCTTAAAGACAAACTTCGTGATAGATAAACATAAGATTTTCTAATTTCACAAGAAAAATTTTCTAAAAACATATATATATATATATATATACATATATTATATATATATATATATATATATATATATATATATATATATATATATATATATATATATAGCTATAAAATATATGCTTGTGTGTGTGCGTGTGTAATTGCAATAACCTCAATGCCCACACTTTTTGGATTTGCTTGTCCGAAAAAGTGTAAAGAATTCGAGAAGTCAAGATGGCATTGTGGTTACTACAATTACGTGTATATCTGGTAAAAAGTGACCAGTAGATTATATATATATATATATATATATATATATATATATATATACACACAGTATATATATGTAATGTATGTGCTGTCACGAGCCACTGGAAATGTTTTAAGTAAAGCTGCGTTATTTCGTGTAAGATGCTGCCTACTACGGGTGACGTGTCGAAAAGTTGAATAACATTCTTCAGGCCTTGCTAATCTCTGTGTTCCCAGGGCCAGCCCCCGGAGGTAGAACCGCCCTAGAGTATAAACGTGGCGTTCATTCCCCTTAGACTAACGCATTGTTTTCATTATTACTATCATGATTATTATATTATCAAAAGATACTCATAGTAGCATGAGTCTTGAAACGGAGAAGCAAACCCACAGTTATCACTGTAGAGATTTATTTTTAAATATATGTAGACCTAACCATGCATAACTGTGTATTCGTTTCTCCATTATTATTACTGGACTCCTGCCTTTTCTCTCGTCCATATTATGAACATAGGCCAACTTTTGGCAGATATTAGCCCTTTAGAAAAGGGAGTAGTATGAAGATCTGAAAAGACCTTGTAAAAAATTGGATTCAACTGAAGCTGTCATTGTTTTTAACGGAACCTATTATTATTATTACTCAAAATGACTGAACATTCATTTGAGTTAAATCTGTCTTCCAGAGGTTAAAGCACATATGCGAAAAACGAGAGATAAAATCAACAAACAAATAAATATGTAAATACATACTGAGAGAAACAGGAACTCTCGTTCCTTTAGGTTAAGGGAACGGTAAAAAAAAAAGATACTTGAGAAAAGAATACAAGTGGAGAGAGCGAGGCCATATGGCGCCGTAGGTAATTCAAATGAATTTTGTGGGAGGTGGCCGTCGACTCCATAATCAAACGAATTGTCTTTTTAGATTTCTCCCTCAAAAGATCTCAAAAAACTACTGGTCAGTAGCTGAATTGGGGCCTACGGCTATAGGTTAAATACCTAGAGTGTTGATCATCCACCCTCCAATCATCAAACATCCAAATTGCAGCCTTCTAGCCTCAGCAGTTTTATTTATCCAGACCACTCAAGTTAACATTGAGCCATGATGTGCAAGAGTCTGTTACCAGCAACGGGACTCTACAGCTTATTGTAGAATGCCAACGAGAAATGAACACAGAGTCATCTCCGAGACGTAGCTGAGCAACAAATTTGCCATGGGCCGAGGCTGAGAGTTTCATACAGCTTAATACGCTGTAAGAAAACGCTTTTTTATTTAGGTCTGTCATTAAGGAAAATGAATGAGAAGCCTCGAAATATGAGCATAATATTCTAAAACGGTATAGATCGAGGCCACAGAGGGTTCTATATAAAAGTTGAGTCATTTAGATTTGGCAGTTCATTTTAAGGCAAAGACTTAAAACATCTTCATGAATGACAGAACGAGTTTGGTTGCTGGTGCGTGAATATACTACTAGCAACCACACTCGCTCTGTCATTTATAAAGGGGTTTTAAATCATTGCCATAAAATTAATTGCTTCGTCGAAATTCCTCAAGTTTTCTATGGAACCAGTCTGTGGCCTCGATATGTCTTATTTCAGAATAATATTCATTTCTTATTCATTTCCCTGTACTATGCATGCTTGCCTGGGATTTTGTAATGTTTATATGAGCACAACTTTTAAAAAAATAATGTCCTTTTTATTCCTGAAGCTTTAATGCGCAAATAACTTAAAAATGGAGTTTATAATTTAAAGTTTGTAGGTTTAGATTAAACCGGCTTATCCCAACACGGACTCTTACCTTAATTCTTAAAGGGTATAAGAGCCCCAATGTGGACCTTTGAACTCAACCAACCAACAAAGACATCACTATTCAAGAAATCGAAGTAAATCGAAACTCGATAGAATGCTAATGTCTTCTTAAAACAGCCACGGAAGCTGCAACACTGTGATAATAACTGTCCGTGATATTTATACAGTACAATCTGTCTCTCTCTTCGTCTCTTCTTCTTCAAATATATAAGATGAGTTATTTGGGGCGTTCAGTCATAACACTGAAAGGCTCAATTTCACTAGAATTTAGGACCAAATTGGTTCACATCATTATAACTTTGCCTCAAATTTCGTATTTTTTTCACTTTTGCTACAGGTATCAAATCTGATTCTAATTTCGTATGAAAAATAAATGCATCTGGATCACGCTAGCATTTTTTTTTTATACACTGAATGCAATTTCTCTTGCTTCTGTAAGGAGCAGCACGTGGTGTGCACCAGATTGCCTCTTTATGATCCGGACGCAGTTACACCGGTATTATTCATCAGTGTGTTCTGGAACTGACTTGGCGGAGACTGGTTTTTATTCAGCTGGTGACCTTTGCTTCATTTACAGGCAGTTTTTGTAGAACGCATTTACCAAATCTAACATTTTCAAAACGAGAGGAGGTTAAAGAATAACATATATGACTTAGTAATTCTGAAGTCCGGAATGAGCTTAGACCTAGGCCGTTAGTGCAGAATGTCTCATTTTATCCTTATTTTTCACAGTGCAGTGCGCTGCGGAACGACATCTGCTTTCTCCTTGGCCAAGGCGCCAAGAAAACTTTGTAAAGAGAAAAGTACTAACATGTCCCTCTGCCACTTCTGTAGCCTGTAACAGTAATGATATTCCTTTCATTCCTCCCACAGATATTGAAAACCCATCAACCATGAGGCTGGAATATCTATCCCGCCGTCAGCGCATTCTAGGGCTGTTGTTCCTGGTGATTTTGATACCTGGGACAAACGCTTTCTTCTCGGGACTCCTCGACTGGATCTTCTCGGCCCGAACTGCTGTCTACGGCGCCTCCATGGTTGTCTCCCTCTTCAGGACAGCCTTCAGGGTGTTCACGCTTCTGGATCCTACCACGGGAGTCAGTAAGTTCCTTTGCTGAAGTCGAGTTTATTAATTATGAAATGAAGTTTTCCACCTCTGGTGAAAGTCAAGTTTTAGTGGTGTATCGACTTCTGGGACACCAGCTGATACAACGTTTTACAAAATTGTAAGTAGAATATCACATAGTTCTTACAGATTTTCTTGCTCCTCCGATCTAAAATATTTGCCTTAATTCTTGCTAAAGCTTCCAGAATGAGAGGTTTCCAATTGGTCTGAAAAGTCAACACCACTAGTCCATAACGAAGGGTTAGCCTATCTCGAGACATTTTCGAAGTATGACCCTAGCGAACACCCACCAAAATGGTCGGTATGCAAGCTGACACACTAGCAAAGGCAGCCCACTGCACGTTAAGCTACCACTAAATTGAATAACCCTTTTACTACTGCAAAAACTTCCACTTCTTGACAGATGCTTTTTCACTAAAGTAAAAAATGTTAATATTAGTGAAGTGTTGTTGCCTATGTTTTCAGTAATTATTCCACGGTGGTTAATAAGCAATATAAAGAAAATTTCTTAAGCGTTTATTCTGCTACATCAACAGGCATGAGAAACCCCTTTGTTATAATTGGAATAGAATATAGAATTCAGAGTAAAGGCCAAGCGCTGGGACCTATGAGATCACTCAGCGCTGAAAAGGAAATTCAGAGTAGGAGGATTCTAGAAAGGCGTAACAGGAGGAAAACCTTGCAGTTCTGCTATGAAACAACTGATTGGAGAAGGTCCAAAGAAAGACATAATAAAGAGAATATGAACGGAGGTACAGTACAATAAATGAAAGAGGTTGCAGCTGGGGGCTGAAGGGACGCTGCAAAGGAACTAAGTAATGCCTACAGTGCACCAGGTGAGGTGCACTGGCGGCACTACCCCCGAAGGCAGGTTGTAATTGGAGATCTACTTCACACGCCTATCAAATAACGCTGGGCATATTTACAGAAAAAGTGACAATCCTAGGCCTATGGTCTATGGTCGACACATGCAGCCGAACCATTCAAGCCAGTTTGCCCCAAGAGACACACACTGTCAGCAGGAAGGGACAGTGTCCCACTTTCTCTTCCGTCTTCACTCTTACTTGCATACAAATTATTAATTATGGAGAGAATACAAATCTTGACACCATTGCCTTTTATGTTTTTTCTGTGCGCCTCTGCGGATTTACGTAATTGCACGATTTCTTGTCGGAATATGTTGTAGACTACCAAAGGGTTGTTATTATGCGCAGGTAGTGGGATGTGTTCAATAATTGCAATAATGATAGTACTTGCTTAATAATATATAGATATATATATATATATATATATATATATATATATATATATATATATATATATATATATACACACACACAGCTATCTATTACCTGAGAAAAATCACACTGACAACTCCAATTGAGAAATCCAAGGGAAAGCCAAAATGAGAACATTTTTTCAAAGATATTCGGTTACTTTTTTACTGCACCTGTAAAAAAAAAACGTTTTTTGTCGGCCCATTTCGTTTTCTGCACTTGTTTAGTTCGGCATGGATTTGCTCGTGTTGCCACATGACGTTTATATAATATATGGAAACCCGATGTGATGAGATACTGACGATTCCATGACGTGGATAAAAAGAGACTTGTATGCAGTATGATAGCACTGAATCACTTACAGTGTACCATTATGTGTATGCTGTGCTTATGCTTACACATAGCCTACACTATGTGTATGATGAGCATATAGTGTCAGCATGTACACGGCAAACACGCAGTTGTACACTGTAGGAGATCCAGTGTTACCATACCGCATACAATTCTCTTTTTACCCATGTAACTGAATCGTCCGTATTCCATCCACATCAAGTTCAGTGTTGCATATAAACACGAAAACAATCAAGATTGTGTAGGTCACGAGCGAAATCCTCGGATTCTGGGACTTGACATGAAAAATCCACAGAAAAAAACGAAACGGTACGACAAAAAACAGTAGGGGTTTTTTTTTTCGACAAGTGCAATAAAAAGCAACCGAACAGCTAAAAAAAAAAATGTTCCTATTCCGGCTTTCCCTTTAATTTCGCCAAATTCTGTGGTCGGTGAAAATTTCTTCCATAGCTCGGTTTTGGCGTCGCGCGTGCTCGCCGGAGCTTTTTTTTTTTTATTATCATTCTGCTCTCGGTTAGATCACCGAGACACGCCAAAAGAAACAGGTTCGCGTTATTAACATTACAACCGCGGTGCCGTAAATGCCGACGCTATCGCATTCCGCCCGACGAGAACTGCTATATACGCTTTCTACTTGCCTGCCCTTTGATGTGGGATGGTATCCTGGTGTGGGGCAGGCTGCGGGGGCCGGTGGGTGAGGGCGGAGGCGGAGGACTGCGTAGAGACGCTGAAGGTGATTACCACCTGACTAGACGCGCCTCGCAACCGTTCCCTCCTCCCGGTCTAGGTCAGTGTGGTGGAAGGCAGTGCGCGGGAAAGTGGTCGTTCCAGGAGGACGCGGAGGGAGAGTGACGCGACCGTTAGGACGTCGAGCGCGAAACTCAATAAACAATGATAGTACGAAATGCGTTGTTTTGATATTAGTGTGCTGTACTGCTGTATTTTAGCTTGTGCCCAGTGTGCTCTATACTCTGTCATGGCGGGGCTTCGGAAAGAGTGTGGTAGTGCGCTCTTCCACCAAATAGAACGACATAAAATGCTTAGGATTATTATTTTTAAAGTTTTATCGTCTAAAAGATTGTGTTGAACTGGGAAACAACCTACATTCGGAAAATGTGGTAGTGCGCTCTTCCACCAAATAGAACGACGGAAAATGCCCAGGATTATTATTTTTAAAGTTTTATCTCGTAAAAGGTTGTGTTGAACTAGGAAACAACCTACATTTGGAAAATGTGGTAGTGCGCTCCTTCCACCAAATAGCGTCGACAGAAAATGCCTGGGATTATTATTTTTAAAGTTTTATCGTCTAAAAGATTGTGTTGAACTAGGAAACAGCCTACATTCCATTGTGTGCTGTTCTGTTCGTGAATGCACATCGCCGTCCGATTGCGAAGTGTTAACTCGTACTTTTCGTGATGAAAATACTTGACAAAATAAGGTGTA
Organism: Macrobrachium rosenbergii; assembly: GCF_040412425.1. Taxonomy (NCBI): domain Eukaryota; kingdom Metazoa; phylum Arthropoda; class Malacostraca; order Decapoda; family Palaemonidae; genus Macrobrachium; species Macrobrachium rosenbergii. The sequence continues at coordinate 89,190,740 of NC_089743.1, read as the reverse complement.
GGCATTCCAACTTCAGTGAAAATCGCAGTGAAGTAACGAGAAGGCATTTCATACAATGACGTATGACCTCCGACTCGGGTGAAAGGTTGAAAGTGTTACGTTTGAAGCTGAAAACTTCATTTCGTTGTTCTATTCATTATCTGAAAATAATACTCGTTATGGTGAATTAGCATTTAGAATTTATTCGAGTACATGCCCATTTTGTTTGTTGATTTGAACATGCCTGAAAATCAAAGCCAGTGGTGTTGTGGAAGTATTTTTCTTAATGGGGGTTCATCCTTAATTTTATATTATTAGAAAATAAATGTAGCGATGACTTTTATTTTCTGTGGAGCCACCCCTCTTACGGGAAACGGCATACTGAAAAAATAGGCCAAGATATGCTTTCAATAGGAGCATTTCATTAACTGGTGTAGAATAGTTGTTAATTGCTCGGTTTATAAAAGTTTATCGGTTCGCAAATCAATCAATTAGATAGCTCAGTGACGAATTTGCCATATTAGGTTGTGTTTACCAAGAGCATGTGATATAGCAGGTTTGTAATACCCTTTCTTTCTTATATTTGCTCTTTTGGTAAAATGTTACTCCAAATGCAATACCATTTCCTTCATTTTTAATGGACTTGATTATAATGAAGGAGAAAATTCAGAGACACGACAGATAAGGTTAAAAGTTCAAGAGGTGAAAGTAAATAAGGAAGTAACAGAGGAAAGAAATTAGACGTAGCTACTTCACCCCCTTCACCTCCAGGAGGGAACCATTGTCTATTCGCTGGTAAATCCTTCCTGTGAGCGGAGCCGCGTTTGAGGGTCTTGTCGAAGTACTGCCTTAAAATAACAGCTTAAGGTCTTGTTCTGCCCTAAGAGAGCTACGGTGGATGTTTTAACCCCATTCCCTCGAGAAACCCAACCAAACCCACACGTTGACTGTCTTGCGTCTACCTCTGGAATATTTAAGCAGGATAGTGAATTGTTTGTAGATTTGTCTCATTCTTAACATTAATTTTGGGTTGGTAATATATTCATACTATGTTTTTTTAATAATGGATTTCCTTAAGTATGCGCACAGTTTCTGTTAGCGACTTTGAAGTACCTGAATCGTAGGCCCACAAAGATGCTTGATTCACAAATTTAGAAACGCTACATTCTTCCCAGGTCATTAAACAAGAAATTGTTCTAAGTGAAATTTTATTAGATTTGAATAACTTAAATCACTGGCATCCAAGCATCCAAAATACTTGTTTTATGAACTTTCTCAGAAATCTGTAGGCGATTCTACTTAGTACTGTACAAAGAAGCGATTTATAAGTAATTTTCTTAAACCGGATATTTGTTATGAAGCAACCACACAGTCAGTCTCTCTCTCTCTCTCTCTCTCTCTCTCTCTCTCTCTCTCTCTCTCTCTCTCTCTCTCTCTGAAATTAACTAGTGAAGTTCATATCTCTATGCATCGTTAGCTCATATACTCTATATGCTTTTAATATTTAAATAGCTTTAAATTTGTCTCAACTTTAAATGGAGAGAGAAGAGGGTTAGATAAGGAGAAATTCCATTCTTGCTTTTCTTAATCTCTTCATATCTCCCATTTTGGTAATGTAATTATCCATGAATTGAAGGAATCCGGTCTGGTACGCAAATATGGATATTCCATCGATTATTTTGGTCTTGTTATCATCAACAACTCTGCAACTGAGAAGTTAATTCTTTAATAAAGCGGAGAAATCGCGAAACGTTTTATGTACCCTTTTACATGAGGTTAATTTCTAATTTAGAACTTTGATGGTGAAGAAAGTCATATCCGAAAGACGGATATCAGCTGTTAAGAAATCACTGAGAAACCAATCAACTCATGGTTTTTTTTTTGCTAGCTCCATTCAATTTATACTGATGCAAATGTTGTTCATTGATGTTATGATAATCATTCGTTTTATGAGTGTACTTACACTTCATTACAAAGTTCATGATGATGATGATTGTTGTTATTTTTGTTAATCACAAGAAAATCAACAGTAATGTTTTCGTCAAAATAGAATGAATGGTATAAGAGAGCTTGTAATAATCAGTACTGAGCATGCTCGAGAGCTCACCTCCTAGATTTTAAATGGATTACAACAGAAACTCGTTTAGAAATTAGAGGTTAGTTTTTTTTGTGTTTATTTTTTTTTTACATTCGCCTTCTCCTCTCAGAGAGACTGACTCCAGAGTATGTTAACTTCCTTGTTCTCAGCTCGTTCTTGTGGAATGAGATTGCTAGACTCATACATAACCTTCATTACCCAGGCTGTGACTCACCACAGTCGGCTAACCACTTGAAACCTAATTAACTATCTCGGTAACTATGGGTATGATGAATTTTGCAGGAAATAGGCTCAAAATACGTCCTCCTCTCCTCGTGGTATCGATCTCGGTTCTTGCAGAGGGTGGGGTGGCGTGATTATTGTTGTTAACGTTTTCTTTGTATATAGGCCTAGTATGACCATGTGCTACAAAGCTTAGTTGCTTTATCGTAAAAAGGTAGTCTTTTTCTTATAAAAATATTATTATTATTATTAGAGACTAATACGGCTGTGCCATTACCTTCTCAACTGATTTAGTCGGTCTACAGAAAAAGACCGCTTTCTTCTTCTCTTTAATTATACTAGAATAAAACGTATTGTAGCTCTGGAAATTCGTACCCTAGCTCCTAAGCTCTCTCTCTCTCTCAGAGTGGGGAAAGGTCAAGCGGCTATGGGAGATACCCGTTCCAGGCGGAGAACCTCCTGGAAGGGATATGCGGAGAAAGTGCGATGAAGCGAAAGTGATAGAAACAACAAACAAGAAAGCCGTTGCTTGTATTTGCGGCCTTTTGTTAGTTCTTGCTTTTTTTTTTGCGTGTTTGTTGACAGACACACAGATAACTGAATAAAGGGAGGAAGTGTATGTAAGAAGTGGAGAGAGTGAGACTAGGAAAGGATGTTAGAAGAGAGATTGGGTGATAGAGGAGAGAGAGAGAGAGAGAGAGAGAGAGAGAGAGAGAGAGAGAGATCACCTATGTGAGACAGCTATAGAGAAAAAGTGTGGGAGAGACAGAGGGGGAGAGAGAGAAAGTCTGTAGAAGATACATACTAAGAGAGAGCGTAGATGCCCCTCCTTCCATATCCTTCCTTCCTAAGCCCGCGACCACTTCCACTACATGCCAGTTATGTAGGTTACGTGGAACTGAACTCTCTCTCTCTCTCTTTCTCCTCCCCTCTCTCTCTCTGCCATAATGTAGACACAGTGCATCTAACCTGGAATTCTTGAAAGTGACAATGTTGCTAAGAATAAATTCTTGGGGAGTTCCACATTTCTCTCCTTTGTTATTCTTCACTGATCTTGATTTTTTTTACTAATGACAACATCTCTGCCCGTAAATTTTGCTGTTTTATAAAATTCAGGTTGACACATTTAGGAGCACTATATGCTGTAAAAGTTAAGCCACAGCTCATGAGAAAGAGAGTTGTTCAGGATATACATATATACATACATGTATATATATATATGTATATATATACTGTATATATATATCTCTCTCCTCGAACATGTGTATGTATAGATACATGCACATATTTTTATACATATGCATATGATAGACACATATATATATATATATATATATATATATATATATATATATATATATATATATATATATATATATATATATTATATAGGCCTATGTGTGTGTGTGTGTATACATATGACCCCGACCTCTTTTCCTCTTGACCTGGAATCTCCTGAAGGTGTTAACCTTCCGGTTCTCAGGAGTCCCATGACCTTTTCCACCCTGACTTCTGTCCTACCACATTGACTAACTACCAGGTACTAGGTCACCACTTTATCAAAAGGAACAGATTTTTTCAGTCATATATCATATATATATATATATATATATATATATATATATATATATATATATATATATATATGATTTACAAACATGCAATGTAATTTTAAGTGAAAGAAAACATAAAAAAGAATAAAAACCTAAAGTTTGCCAATATCAGTCTCATTTAACATTTGCATAAGAATGCCTCGATCTAGGTCTAGAAACCTTTAACTGCGTCCTAGACGTCAATTTTGGGTCAGGTATGAGAAGATCTCGTATTCTCTAGAGACGCAGGTCTTGGTAGGGTAGGTTCTTCTATGGGAATGGTCCTGCAGTGGGCCATTTAACGGTACCCGCCCTAATTTTCACTTTCTCGCTGCCAAGGTTCCTGGACAAACAGGTTATACACTGTACAGTATTTCATTTCACCCTGTTTTAGTATTTTGAACCTGTTACACTGGGTGAGGCGTTTGCTTTATCATGGTAAATTCCGCCTTTGCCAAGAACGCAGAGTTTATTGCGTCATTCAATCCTCTGAACGCAACGCAGTATTTTGAACCTTGCTACATTCAATATAGGTTTTTAGTTTTCTGTAGAAGAAAACTTTTGTGCCGGCTTTGTCTGTCCGTCCGCACTTTTTTCCTGTCCGCACTTTTTCTGTCCACCTTCTGATCTTTGGTTCGATTGAGAAATAGAGGCTGCAAATTGCATGTTGATCATCCACCCTCCAGTCAAACATACCAAATTGCAGCCCTCTAGCCTCTGTAGTTTTTATTTAATTTAAGGTTACAGTTAGCCATAATCGTACTTCTGGCAACGATATAGGATAAGCCACCACCGGGTCATAGTCCTGCATCATTTCACGCATTTGAATCCACCGAAGTCTTGTGAACCTTGTTACACTGAATGTTTGAGTTTTGATTGTGATAAATACTATATTTGGAAGGGAAAAATATACAGTGTATTTTTACAGCATATCACTCATTTGAACCCAACGCAGTATTGAACCTTGCTACGTTGAATGTAGGTTCTTATTATCTGTTTAGCTTGAAATAGTTTGCTCGTGTACCATATGAACCTTAGAGAAGAAAATCATTAAGATTTATGAAGTCTAAGCCATTCTATTTACCGTTATAAAATGCAAAGTAATTTGAATGCTGACAACTTCTGCAGTAAAAACCTGGATAGCCTACAATAAGAATAAAAAAAGAAAGTAGAAGAAACCTATTTATAATTCACGCAGAGGTTATGAACTGCCATGTGACTGTAAAGGTTTTGTCTAACAAAAGCAAGTGTCAATTCTGAAAATAATTTCTAATTCACAGGATCTTGAACAGCTAACGTAATTCAGCCAAACGAATAATATTCTCTAAAAAGAGTATCAACACAATGTTAATGACAGGGCATGTCATTTCCGGACGTGTCTGCCCCAGACCGACTTCAAATTAGCAGTTTACGGTCAGTGTAAAATCAAAGCACACCTCGCTTCTTCTAAATGCAACTCTGATTTTCGAATTCTAGCATAAATATTCTTACCGAATAGAAACATAACTGTCAGGTCACGCAGAGATATTATGTCGTCTAGACTTCTGCAGAGCAGAGACGTGTGTTTAATATTAATGACGATTAACCACGAAGCTCGATAAAGCGTGTCTGAAACGACTAACGCTGCGGAATTTTTCTGGACGAGGGGTTCATCCTCGGTTCAACATTTAAATTAGGAATGTGGCTTTGAAAGTGTTGTTTTTTTTATCAACAGTCACCTCCTCCTAAGAAAGACGGTTTAATTTTAAAATTATTTTAAAGCTAGGTCGTCTTATTACTGAATCGTTTCCTTGGCTAGAAAATACCTCAACCGTCCTTCTGCTTCCGGGAGTGAACAAGACTTTCGAATTTTAAAATCTATACGTATTACACTGAAGATGCTATCCATGAATTTAGATGGCGGTTTATTCCCTACGTGCTTATTTTTTCTTTTTTTTATAAAAGTACGTTTTTCTACATTTGGTAATCTTATTCGATTAAGATGCTCTCTGTTTATTATCAAATACTATTAGTTTTCCGAAATGCAGACTGATATATTTTTTAAATCGTAGGAGTTTACGCAGGTTTCCTCCTCATTCAATATAGTTTTGCTTATTTCCTGGAAAATCGTAAATTGGTATTATCGGCTGAAAACAAAAATAGACCTGCAATTGACAAAGACTGTTGTTATATTTCTTCTCTCGGGCTGTACCTTACATAGGAAGCAATCTAATGTTGAGTTGAATTTCACACACACATACATACACATGGTAAACAGTTAATATATATATATATATATATATATATATATATATATATATATATATATATATATATATATATATATATATATATACTGTATGTGTGTGTGTACATCTGTTTGTGTGCTCTTGCGGGTGCATAGAGAGTAAATGCAGTTTTCATTGCAATGATATACCTCGTTTCCTGCATGATTGCAGTTTAGCAAAGGTTGATATAGGGCTTATGCACAACTCAGCACTATTTTTTCTCTGTTGCAACTATAACTTTCACCAACATTGCAAATTTTTAAAAAATCATATTCAAATTCTCGTTTATCCTTTTTCCAGCAAGGTTTTATTGAATAAAGATTTTATTCTAGACAGTAATACGAGCTGAAAGTGAGACAGATTGAGAATAAGCAATTTTAAGTCTGTTTTATACACTGCTGAAGATGATATGATAAAGGTCGCTCCTTCTCTTTTTCCTATCCTCTACAAATGCTACGTCATTGTAGGAGAACCTTGCAAACAGATCCTCTGTACTGCAAAATCGCTGACGTCACGATCATAGTCAAAAGCGCATAAGACTGCGCGTAAGATCCCTCTCGGTGACTTTGTGGTTTTTTTATTTTTCCAGAAAGAACGTTTCGCTTTGCCTTAAAGTCGTTTTGCCTTCAAGTAAGGATTGATTAAACCCAGAATTATTCAATTCTAGGATCTCTCTGTCTTGTACGTCGACTACGTTTTCCCTAATGTTACTATTCTTAGTCCCTTTTTTTTTTGTTCTTTTATTATGCGTTCCTTTTGTTGCTAAAGCTTTAGTATACTTTTTCAGTATCCCAAGATTAATTTTAGCTACTGTGTATTTCTTCAGAGCACACACATACATATATTTGTAATATATATATATATATATTGTAATATATATATATATATATATATATATATATATATATATATATATATATATAATTGAGCCTTTTCCCTTCTGAGAGTGGAGTCCTGTAGGGGTACTGCCTTTCCACATTTTCCCCTGGCTGCAGCCCACCACAGTTGCCCAAATTCCAGGTACATGTTTTCAGTGCTTAGGTCATCAGTCACAGTTGTGATTCAACGGAATGGGTCTGAATTATTCCGCCATTCCGGGATTCGAACTCTGATCCTGTGGCCGGTAAAGCGAGAACAGAAAATATCTTTTCCGTGTATTTATTTATTTATTTCTTCGTGTGTAAACTCTCATGAAGACCAGGAGGATGCCAAATAGGAAATATCCACCAAGATCAAAATCAAACGAATAAAAAATGTGCCGAAGTTTCATCGGCGCAAACGAGTTTTCTGTACAGCCGCTACAGCGTATAATCAAGGTCACCGAAAATAGATCTATCTTTCAGTGGTCTCGGTATAATGCTGTATGACTGCGACCCTTGAAACTTTAACCACGACCCAGTGGCTATATCCTATATTGCTTGTAGCTGTCGATTATGTAATAACTTTAACCTTGAAACAAAATGAAAACTACTGAGGCTAGAGGGCTGCAATTTGGGATGTTTGATGATTGAAGGCAGATGATCAACATACCAATTTGTAGCCCTCTAGCCTCAGTAGTTTTTAAGATCTGAGGGCGGACAGCATAAAGTCGAACGGACAGGCAATGCCGGCACAATAGTTTTCTTTTACAGAAAACTAAGAAGGAATATGGCTAGAAAAAAAAAAAAGATGTAGAGTTTCTTCCCAATAACAATAATTCCCTTGTTTGGTAGTAAGAGTGTTATTGAATTTGCCGGAAAAGGAATCAGAAGTGATTTCTGAAGTTTAGACGAGAATTCTGAAGGTTATGTTGAACTGACCAATAAGGGGATGTATTTGTCAATGTGTTTTTACATCTTTAAACTTTTTCAGGTACATTTTTAGTAAAATTAGTTATGCTAATAAATATATCAAAAGTGGATGGTTTAAGTATATGCTATATTCATAGCAAATTCCAGACAGGGAACATATCGATTTTCTTTTTCCATATTAAGCGATTTCTCTCTCTCTCTCTCTCTCTCTCTCTCTAAAGAGGACGTTGATTACTCATTTCACCGGTTTCATTCTCAATACAAATTGAATTTCTAAGAATAACTTGATGATCAGCAGTCATACCCTTTACAAAGAAGCTATATATATTTGCTGTTTACAAAACGTACCAAAGTGAAAATAGTCTGATCCTATTCTTCCAGCTTTCTAATTGCTACAAGAACTGGTTTCCTATCGGGTACCGAGCTTTCCTGATGCTGCGTTACATTGCAAGCGGCAAGTAAGGCCGTAGTACTTGTCAATGTGCCCAAGGCGTTTTTTTTTTTCTGATGACACTTAGGAGAGAATAGCATTAGCTATTCCAGATGGGGACCACAGCTTAAATAGCAGTGTATTGTGATTTGTCATGAAGAGGACTGTGACACTGCAGTAATCGTTGCTGTAAGATTTCATTAAAGAGTGTGACTGAAAAGCAAGTGAATGAGTGGTTTCAAATAATATCTTTGGCATATGGTGGGTCCATTTCTGTCCCACGTTTGGTATCCATTTTCTTTCTGTTGTTGTTATTATTATTATTATTATTATTATTATTATTATTATTATTATTATTATTATTATTATTATTATTATAGCCTCAAATCTCTGCAAACCCGCTTGCGAGTATTAACATGGCATAACTGCACCCCTGGCTTCAATCGCCTTTTGATAAATGGCAGAAAGTACTGTAGAAACGTCAAGGAATAAATGAACTCCTGACAGCTGTTATGTAGTTCACTTGCTGCTGCAAGGAAACTTATTTGAGAGACAGAGAAACTGCTATACAAACTGAACGGCATCCAGAAGGCCATTCTGTTCAATGAAGCGTGCTTAAGAGATGGTCTTCTTCCGGGATATTATTATATTATTATTATTATTATTATTATTATTATTATTATTATTATTATTATTCATACAACTCATAATAGCACGAGTGATATCTTCATTAGAGGAAGAAACTCATTAGTGAGTGTAAATGTAAATATCTATTAGAAATATACAAACAAACGAGAGCTGTCGAGAACACGCTCGATTCTCGGAAGCTCTCGTTTGTAGCCTGTATATTTCTAATATATATTTACATTTACATCACTGTGGATTTCTTCACCATTATTATTATTATTATTATTATTATTATTATTATTATTATTATTATTATTTTCTATCACAGCCATCCTATCTCGACTATGGTTTTTAGTGTGGGGCGTTCCTGGTTGCATCCGCCTTTAGGGAGCCCATCACTTTCTCACTCATCACTATGCTCTGGTAGCACACTCTTCTTCATGAGTCCTGAAACTACTTCGGCTTCTAGGTTTTCCAGAATCCTTCTCAGGGATCTTGGAATCGTGCCTAGTGTTCCTGTTAGTATTATTGTTATTATTATTATTATTATTATTATTATTATTATTATTATTATTATTATTATTATTATTAAAAAAGTCAGAGAAGAAACCTGATATTAAAGCTCATTCAGGAAAAGCTAGTACCTACGTCTCAGGCGAAGGTTACTGATCTTTCGAAATGCTGACTCCACTGGCCAAATTTCACCACACCAAGTTACAGACACATTAATCTATTACCATAAAGAATTCGAGCGCTGAATGGCGTTTTCGATTCACGAGCCTAGATATTAGGTCTAAATTCATTTTGAGAACGAGAACCTTTGCAGAATTGATAGGCGAGTTTCACTAAAGACATTGCTCCTGCGTCACGTTCCTTCTTGTCAACTATTAAAGTTTTCCAAGACTAGGAAAATTTCTCTCAATACTTTTTTATTATCCAGAAGGAGTTTTGCCGTCAAAAAGAGAAACTCCAGTTCACGTTAGAAATATATTAACTGTTAATTTAGTCTCTTAAGTACATCATGCAGCTTAACGACTACTGAATCATTGGTTTTTCTTTTTTCACATGTTGAGGATAAAATTGCCATTACTGATAACTTATATCAGCAATTTTTTTTTTTTTTTTTTTATAAAATCTTTGTTCCAGGCTTCTGGAAAAATTATAATAGGTGTAGCTAACTGAGTTAATATGCGAAGAGTCAGTTGATCTCTTTCGTTTTCGTTTTGAGTGGTTCTCATAATATTTGTATTATTTATCTCATAAAAATGAGAACTTTATACATACTGTATATATATGTATGTATAACTGCATCACGAAAATACGGAACGTGATGAACATATAAATAAAAAAATCCACGAAGGAAAAGGAAACGCTGCGAGGCCTTTCGACTGTCTGTCGTCCTTTACTTAGCAGACTGAGAGTCGAAAGGCCTCGCAGCACTCCAGTGTTTCCCTGTCCTCCGTGGATTTTATCTTTATTTATATATATATATATATATATATATATATATATATATATATATATATATATTTATATATATTTAAATATACTATATACTATGTGCTTTTGTATGTATGTGTGTGCAAATTCGTCTTTATGACTTTTATCTAGTTATATGCATATTTTTCTTATTTTTTTTTTTTATTTTAAAAGTAGAATTATACCAACGACGCCACCTAGAAAGTCGAAAATGATATCACGTCGTACATTTGAAGACATCGTTCTGCATAAAATAGGTTATACTGGAAAGCAGATCAGCCTAACGAAGTCGTGCTCCCCACGTCTTGTCATTTAACATTACATACTGCTTAATATAAGAATAGTCAAACGTATGTGTGTGTGTGTATGTGTGTATCCACCGTTTTGTCAGTCAAGTCGTTTATAGGGTCACTTTCAAGGATTTTGTGAATGTAGTTTCTATACTTTTTTCAAGGTTTTCTTCCTTTGTTCAGGAGATATCTCGGTGCGAGATCTGTATCTCGCGAGCGTTTGCCCTCGAGAGGGTGGGTGAGAAGTGCTTTACCTCACGGAGAAAACATACTGGAGATAACGCAGTAATAAGGAATAATAGCACATAATGACAGCATTGTGAATATATAAGATCCGACACAATTCTGCAATAATGATAAGCCTTGTTAAATATAACTACTGCATCGGGACTAGGGAATTTTGTGTAGAATCTTCTGTGTTTTTGGAAATACTACCTTTTGGTCGTAAAGAATGGGTTGAAGTAATTTTCCAAAGAATAAGTATGTTGCTTATTCTCTAAGTACAGGTCCCAGAAGCTTCGTACAGACAACTGTTTATCTTATAATCAACGAAAATACATCGTACCTTCCTTCCATAGTAGCACATCTTCAGCTGTAGTATATTCGAAACATCTTGGACCTGTGCTTCAAGAATATGCACCATAGATATTCTTTGGAGAGTCATTTCACCCCACTCCCGAGTGATACGAAGTATTTCCAAACATAAAAGATTCTGTATAAAATCATCGGAGCTGATTCAGCAGTTATATTCGACGAGATTTGTTTAGGAGGATCTACGTTGCAGAAAATAATAACGATAATAACTGTACATCCACAAAGATTTTAAAACCTTTAATTTTTCCACGACAGTTTTTAGAGGCGCGATGAAGGCGTCTTAAACCCGAGCTCCACATTTTTACAACCAAATCCGCCGACCGTTACAACTGACGCGGTAAGAGAAGAGTTGGGTGATTTTGCATTTCGTGTCCGGAATGTTTAAACTGTACACTCTATACCAAGAAAACGGCGAAGTCACGGTCACGGAAAAGAAACGGAATCAAGAAGAATTTTAAGATGGATGCAATCTTAACAATGGAGAAAGCGGTGAGGATATGTGGGCGAGGTTTGGTATTGTGATTAGATGATATTTTCCAGCTTAATACTTTGTCTAGGAGGGGATGAAAGGAGAGTAAAAACAAGCATTTTGATGTGGTGCTATTCTTAGTAAACATGGATGAGAACTTTATATACACACACACACACACACGTACAAACCCACAAGACTTGCCAATGACTGGAAAGTTACTGCCTGGGTACCATTTCGCCATCCCAGAGCAAGTTGTTTTATATATATATATATATATATATATAGAGAGAGAGTGTTTTATATATATACATATATATTATATATATATATAGTATATATATATATTATATATATATATATATATATATATATATATATATATGTGTGTGTGTGTGTGTGTCTGAGTAATGAACGAATTTTTCTTTTAAAGCTTTATCAGCTAGGAAGAATTTCTGTCTATTTTCTTCTGGTTGATATATCGTTATAATCAAACTGAAATAGGTCACAGGAAATTTAATTCATCCTCTGTAATGGAAACTTTAACAAAAAAAAATAACAAAAAACCGTAAAAATTTGCTTGTTCACTTTGAAAAGCGGAAATTGCCAAATTCATTTCACGCTTTCCCGGACTATTGAATTTCTCTCAGATTCGTGCTTCGTGCTACTAGGCACAGTATACGAAGCAGGTACATTGACCAGTAAAGTAAATACTGTTTATTGTTATTTTTATATTCAGCTACAGCAGCTCTCTCTATTCATTCACATTGAAAAAATGGATTTTACACATGGAAAGCGTCTGTCAAAAAGGTAATGACCGTGCATGTTGCAAATTTAGCTTATTTGTTGTCAGTGAACCAGCAGTTGCAGGGGATAGGTTTTATATGAAAGCAATCACATTTTTGCGTTTATTTAAATTTTTCCCAGTCTCTTTACCCTTTGTACAAACATGAAAACTTAGTAAGATGGAATGATTTTTCATTACTGTAAATCTGTTGTTTTAATCTCTTTTCATAACAGTGTAATTTTCAGAACATCATGTAGAAATTCATTAGAACATAAATTGTTAACTTTTTATTATTATTATTCAGAAATGAACCCTATTCAGATGGAACCAGTCCACAGGGGCCATTGGCTTAAAATTCAGGCTGCCAAACAATATGGTGTTCATTTGAAAGAAGTGCTAGGAAATATAAAAAGGAGAGATCAGTTATTAGAAAAGAAAGAGTAAATTAATAAATAGATAGGTATAAAACTAAGAAAATTATAAAAGACAAGGAGAACTGGTGAGGAGATTTATGCAGTAAGTAACCTTTTGAGTTTTCCTTGTTTTACTCGTAAGAGACCAGATCTTTAGGGTCGCCAGTTATGAACGTTATACACATAATGCATGTACATGTTGCATTACGTTCACATGCACCATCAGGGGACACAAAGGCTGTTATTGACATCCCGTTGGTTTCAATTAGACGGGTACGTTGGGGGGGTCATTACGGGCACCCCCCGCCCCCAGGATTTAATAAGGCTAAGATTTTTGTATGCTTTAAAGTGTCTTCTAACAGGTTTGACATGGTAACATTGCGGCTTCTTCCTTTTACATGAATACGACCAGACTTATTGCAGAAGGTACAGTCAGGGTCAAAAATCATTTTCTCTTTACTGGTCCTATGCTTCTCTTCCCTAAGTTCTCACCAACAGTTGTACTTACACTGGAGCTTTTGAGACTGCTAAGGGTTGATGCAAGTAAGAATAACAGTTCCCGTGGTATCCATCGAGATAACCAAAGTTTTCTGGTATTTTCTGACAAATGTTCGCCATTTTGGTGGTTGATCGTTCATGCTCAGAAATACGTTGATGCTTCGCATTCTGGATATTAAGACCGTCGTTTATGAGGATCCTTTAAATTCTGGAAACAGGACTACAGTAAATTTCGATCTCCGGTGTTTTCAAAATGAATGACAGTCGTCTTTGGCCTCTCTTTCTCTCGAAGAGAGTCTTCCTTCCCCCGGCTCTGAGTTCTTTCGTTCAGTCAAAGTGGGAGACGACTTTCTTTTTCTGTAGGCCATCTTAGGAGTACGATGGGTTATTCAGTACCTGAGATGTACATTGAAAGATGCTTCGAGCGATTATGCTTTGCAGCGAATCGAAACTAACCAATTTCTAACAATTAATGTATTAAAATAATAAAGATAAACCAAAGAATAATACAGTTAAAGGATAGGATGATTTTATGTCTAAAGGACTGAACATTGACAAAAGTGCCAAAATGTCATGTTTATAGCATAAACACGGTTACCATTGCTGATGATATAAAGAAAATGTGATGCGCGAATGTTTTCTAGCAGCGGCCACTTTACACAACGAAAAGCCAGAGAGTGCCCACTTTTTGCGTTAACAGGCCAAACCTGTTTTTGGACACTTTTATAGTATATAAAAATTCTAGGGTGTTGGTGTTCGCAAGGAAAGGTGCTAACCGAATGCTTTTAGGCTACGCTAAGTTGTTAGTGGGATTTAATTGCGTTATTTTGTTTGATATCAGTTCAGTCATTCTCCTGCCGTAACGCTGAATAGTCCACAGTGATCGTGAGAGTTTGCGAACACAGATGGAATAGCAATGTCACACTGCAAACCCCCTCTTCAGGCGGTGCACTGTAGGCATTAAGGTTCTTTGCAGCAACCACCCCTTTCATTCATTTTGCTGTACCTCCTTTCGTAATCTCTTCCATCCTACTTTCCACCCTCAGCTAATAATTGTTTCCTCTCATTTTCCCCTTTCAGCGCTGAATGACCTCACAGGTCCCTTGGCTTGGCCTTTGGACTAAATTTCATACTTAATTCCATTCCTTCAGAATCAGAAAGAAAAAATATTAAAGAGGATATTCATTGCAAGAAACTATTCCTAACGAGTAATGATAAGCGTGCGAGTAAAACTGACAAAATTTGACGTTTGATTTACTGCTTAAAATGCTGTAGCTGAAGCCGCATGAATCATTTGTACAGGTAAAATGGTTTACTGAGCAAATAAATCAAGCCGCGAATGCGCGAGGCATTTCTCGCATTTTCCCGCAAGATTTCTTTCTTTAATAACGAAAATTTAGTAAAACTAGTTTTTCTCAGATCCAAATTGCTACCATTTCTCACTCTCTCTCTCTTCTTAAATTGTATTTTATTTCCATGCTGCTTATTAGTCAACCTGTTGTGGTTCGCAGCTGGGATGGGATGGGGGAAGAGAAAACTGAATGACAGACATGAGTGATCAGAACGCCATCATAATATGTACTGTACTGTCTACCATTCTCTCTCTCTCTCTCTCTCTCTCCTCAGTGGACGGGTGGTTATCCTCCTCGGCTAGCACTCTGATGGCCCAGCGTGCGAGTCTCCGACCGGCCAATGAAGAATTAGAGGAATTTATTTCTGGTGATAGAGACTCATTTCTCGTCATAATGTGGTTCGGATTCCACAATAAGCCGTAGGTCCCGCTGCTAGGTAACTAACTGGTTGTTAGCCACGTAAAATAAGTCTAATCAGCTCAGTGGTCTGGTTAAACTAGCTTATACTTAACTCTCTCTCTCTCTCTCTCTCTCTCTCTCTCTCTCTCTCTCTCTCTCCATAAATTCGTATCTCCATGCTTCCTAGAATAAAAGGAAAATTGCAGCCTGGCATTCCAACCTTTCTCGTGTTGCGTGCGGACCGAAATGTACAAAAAATATGACCTTCGGGTAACTTGGCACTGACCTTTGGATCGGACGAACCGCACCTTCGGGCTCGAAGCTTCAGATACAACTCGCATATGAGTATGTGATGTTACAGTTACATGAATATTAATATAAGTTAGCTATATTCAGAGCAGCAAAGAGGACTGTACTGCTTGTATCGTACATGAAATTCTGTATCCAGTTCAATCTTATCTCGCTGCAAACCATGGTAATGAAA
>NC_089743.1:88867470-88869970 GCF_040412425.1 Macrobrachium rosenbergii | reverse complement strand
ACATATATATGTCTTGAAAATGTGTATAAAATAGTATAACTATTGCATAGTAAGAAAATACTTATTAATTTCTTACTATTCAGTAGTTGTACTATTTTACACATTTTCAGTATATATATATACAGTATGTATATGTACTTATGTGTGTGTCTGTATAAATATTAGCTGTCGTCTGTCTATGCTCTTTCATCTGCATTTACATAAAAATTTAATTTGGGTTAGATTGCTTTGCAAGGTAGGGTCTTTTGTCTCGTTCCAATGGAATATATGCTCATCAGGAAAGAATCTTAAGAAATGAACTGTTTAGAAGTTGGCTATAAGCCAAAAATGCTTTCCTCACCGACGGTCATGTTATGGAATTTTTATACGGAGCCCACTATGACAAATGGACCAAATGCGGATGAGTAATATTTTGAAAAAATTGAAATATTTTTTTTTCTGGAGGGAGTGAAACATTCTCAGACTCAAATTAAGACAGCCAAGGTTTCGGGAAGCACGAAATAGAGCAGGTGAAGGGAGTGATTCACAGTGCGTGGGAATGCACAGACGGTCTTATCGATTCGTGAGGCCACAGCCTCCATAGATTTTCTTGGGCAATGTGGAGAGCTTACGTACCGTGTCACTTGGATTTTGATGGTGGTGGTGGTGTGTCAGTTAGCGCACTAAACAATGCAGAAAACATTGACTTCAGAATAAAGTTGCACCGAACTTATGATGAGAACTGTATGAAAAAGCTTTAAGATTGATTTTGTAGAGAATATCAGAAACAGAAATGCTCGGCTAATGGGGAACGTTGCATGCAGAGAAAAGTCCCGTATACTATGAATCTGTATTGGCTGTTCAGAGAAGTGCACGGGGCCTGGATTAACTCTTTAGAAAAGTGCACGTGGCTTTGATTTGATGCCTAGAAAAATGCATGTAGCCAGGGTTTGCTACGTAGAAAAGTGCCAAGGGCTTCTAATGAACACACCAACCAGAGTTTGAGTTTGAGAATTGCCTAGCAGCAGCATTAAGCATGAAAGAAGATTCATAAATAGTGCTTCTGTAAGCACTCAGTAGCATACAGTTTTTTGTATTCCCATCTGCCATGTTATCCATTTCTAAAGGGATAAAATCAAACAAAATGAAAGGTAAAGACACCATGTCCCAGAAAAATGCTGAAAAGGGAAGGGATAGTATTTCGGAAGAGAATTGGTAGGGGGGGAATTTTCTCTGTAGTGTATCGTCAGTGGAGAGGAGAAATACATCAGTGGGAGAAAACAGGCGGAAGTAAAGCCATCAAATCTACCCGGAAGCCAGAGGTCAGTTCACATCACAGAAATAGAACAGTTGAAGGAAGGGAAAGCAAACATGTACCTACTTGTCTGAGGCCTTGATAAGGATGTGAGCAATGATGCATCTCCTTTAAATCGTATTGAGGATACGGCCAGATAAACTCTCATGCTAAAACAAGAGGCTTCGAGTACTTCATTTTTCTGAATTGGTGTTGAAAGCTGATCTTTATGTCCTTCAGGAAGTGCTGTGAAACTTGCCTCCTGACATAGAATATGCATGTTTGAGTTAGCTCTTTGTTGGGCGAGTCGGTAGAGCTGCGGACTGTCACTCGATGGGGCGGAGTTCAATTCCCCGGCCGGCTGATGAAGAGTTAGAGGAATTTATTTGTGTTGATAGAAATTCATTTCTCGCTATAATGTGGTGTAAGTATACCTTAGTTTAACCAGACCACTGAGCTGATTAACAGCTCTCCTAGGGCTGGCCCGAAGGATTAGACTTACTTTGGGTGGCTAAGAACCAGTTGGTTACCTAGCAACGGGACCTACGGCTTATTGTGGAATCCGAACCACATTATAGCGAGAAATGAATTTCTGTCACCAGATATAAATTCCTCTAATTCATCATTGGCCGGCCGGAGACTCGAACTCGGGCCTAGCAGTGTGCTAGCCGAGAACTCTACCGACTCGCCCAACGAGGAACTTATGCATGTTGGAAATAGGCATATCTGATATCCTGGTGGGCTTAAGTAATTACATCCGAGACAACCCTCACTTTGGACTGAGTCCAGACGTGTTCAAATTCAATTTTGATTGAGGCAGTCAGAGGGCTCATAGATATAACATTACAGTTAATGTATAGGACAATACGTACTCAGTCTGAATCTAAGTTTCAAAAGTGTCCCTACTTGTGGGTAATTGCAGTAGTTTCCAGACTTTCGCTAGATCTGGGTTAATCAGTATATGGTGTAGTATGTGTCTTACTCGCGTACACCGTAGTTCAGTGATTCTCTTTTGCTTTCACTTCAGATTCCCTGTTTGATTAGAGCACTACTTGACAGTTTGGTGCCATCCTCACTCCCACTCTTAGTCTTGATGCATTGGTGCATTATTTTCAGCGATTTTTCTTCTTTCTTCTGCTGATTATGCCATAGTAAAGAACGAGAATTCAGTTTTAAGACGTCAGAATGTATCTCGTAGCTTCAATAGCAGCTTTACAGACAGTGACA
>NC_089743.1:88852470-88862470 GCF_040412425.1 Macrobrachium rosenbergii | reverse complement strand
GGAGAAATTTTGTAATTCCCACTAATCCCCAGACTTGCATGCCATATTTGTGTCTCATATGCTGCAGAGACACCAACTGTAACCTTTTGTATTCTTTCTCAGCTGAGAATAGAACCTTGAGGTTCTAAAATGTCCTGACCAATAGACAAATTTGGAAAAAAAATTATATTCTTAAAATTATTGGACACTTGCTTGTCCACCAGCTTAAAAGTAGTAAGAAGTGACAGATATATACATATGTAAACATACACACAGGTGTATATACATATAGATATATACATTATATATATATATATATACAGATTGATAGGTAGATAGATAGATCTATGTTTGTATGTATGTATCTCTAACATTCAGATGATTATCTTAAGCTCCCTCTGATGTCAGGCTTCTCGAGAACTTTAAAACAAAACAAAAATCAAATTCCCCTGACTGAGGTTGTTCCAGAGGAAAAGGGAGAAAGTGTTCAACGACACATTCATTCTGTAATTGCAGAATCATGGCCGAAATTCTTGTACAGTTAATTTCCACAACATTAGCCTGACTACTCATCTACAGCATGTCAGCAACCACCGCCCCAAAACCTAATGTCTCAGTCATCTCTCTTCTTGCAAGCACTTTTGTGCTTCCTGGATATTAAAGAACATTTTTACCGATACTTATTCCAGTTTATAGGCTCACAACTTTCTACATCTTTCTCTTTACGTTGGCGTATCATGCACTTTTTAAACTAAGATATTGTCCTTCAGTTCTGTAACATGACTAATCCATCTCAGAACATTGGTTCACATTTCGTATATATGTTTACCAGTATATATATATATATATATATATATATATATCCACGAATGAAAGAGAAACAATGGAGTGCTGCAAGGCCTTTCGACTTATCGTCCTTTAATTAGCAGTCTGCTAAGTAAAGGACGATAAGTCGAAAGGCCTTGCTGCTCTCCATTGTTTCTCTTTCCTTCGTGGATTTTGTCTTTTTTTTTATATATTCATCACGTTCCATATTTTCGTGTTTCAGTTATACATATAATATGTAAGTGTGTTTGTGTGTCAAAATGCTTGTAGAAGTGACTGTTGAAGATGTAAAGAGGGAAGCGAAGAGGTTGAAAAATCGAATGTCCACATGTTGATGAGATTGCAAGTGAGATACTAGGATACTGTGGCGAAAGTTTGATTGATTTGCTGACCAGGGTGTTTTAGGTGTGTGTGTATGAGGAAAGGCTCCTAAGCACACTAAGAGAAATACTATCCCTTGCGCACGGGGTCCGTGATAGAGGTCACTGTAAAAATTATAAGGCATAACCATGCTCCGTATGATGAATCTATATGGGAAGAACAGTGTGGGTTTTAGACAAGGTTGAGGCTGCGTGAATTGTTTGTCTGTTAAAAACAGTTCAGCGAGAAAGTTGAGAGTAAAAGCAAAAAGCTGTAAATAGCATACGTGATAGAATCCATAAAGAGGTTGAAAATAAGTTTTGAAAATAAGTTTCTGAGAGGAATGAAACGTTATTGTCAAGGAAGGGAAGTGTGTTAGAAATGGTAGGTCGGAGAGCGTCAGATCTCCATGATGAAGGAACATCTTCATGGATGGAATGATGCAAATATTCACAGAAAAGACAACAGATGCAATTTCAAATTGTGGAATAAGAAATTGGGTCATGAATAGAGTGGCTTATGTGTGCAGATGAAACAGCAGTGGTATGTGATAGTGAATACTAACTGCAGTAAATAGCGTAAGAATGTGAAGTGTTTGGATGGTAAATGTGTCGTGAAGGGAACTGAAATGGCGAGGAATTTGTAGATACGTAGGAAAATGGATAGAAAGTTTCGTGCATGTGGAAGGAAGCATTAGAGTGTTTTGAAATGGTTTGGTCATGCGGAAATAATGGAAGATCTTTAGTCGGTTAAAAGTGTACAATATGTGGGTATTACGGTGGAGGGGAAAAAGATAATCTTGAGAATACTGGACAGATGGCTAGAAAGGTATTCGAAAGGGACATCCAGGAAGCGAGGAGATAGGATAAGGTTCCTTTTTGTCTAGTTAAGGAGGCATAAGCATAATTAAAGTGACTACAATTCTGCACAATTAAGACATACACAAGTAACGGACTTGACTTCCTTCCTGAAGGTGTCGTGTTATTATTACTGTGCATTATCGTAATCACGATTACTCAGTGGTTAAGAAGCTTGTAAGGAAGCCTTGGGTGGACAGACTTCACATATTTACGTTGGCAAGCTTACATTACTTTTATACACTTAAATAGTTTTTGTGCACATTCTTCATACACACATACATACATGTTTGATTTACATTCATAAACTAGTATTGAAATAGTAGAACTCACATTATTAGTGTAACAAAACATTTACTCTGATTAATGAATGTATAAACATGGCATATATAAGTTAGTAAAGCAAATTCCCTTACAACTACAGGATTGTTTAATCTCCCGGTTATCTACAGGCTCGAACTTATTCGTTTAGTTTATTTCACACATTGTTCTCCTGCTACAAGACCTAGTTTCTCCAATAATGGCTCACCATTTTTCATGCTGTGGCAGACGGCTAGGCTTAACCAAAGATCACAGTTGGAAGTCGAAGCAGTGTTTAACATGAGTTATGTATTATTTTTTACCTTATGGGTGCAATCACACATATATATTATAAGGTTAGAAATATTATAAACTCATAATTGCTTTGACTTTGTCTGCTAAATGTGATCTTTGGCTCAACTCTGCTGACGTTACCACATGCAAAAAGGTGGTTGGTATTGTATATAATGTCTTTGCGGATTTTATTTATTTACGAACGAACTGAGAAGAAGGTACATTTTGGTTGATGAAGGTGACATTTCAAATGGATAATCGCTCGCAAAAACCACTGAATACCAACCTGAACAAACTGATGAATTTGCGTCGTGAGTGGCTTCCATGCTTCCATACAAGGCTTCAAAGTGCGAACTGTTAGATAAAGGGCCGTGCCATAAATCAGCCGCTTGGATTAAGTGCTCAAGGCAACTGATGCATGACCAGTTTCCGTGAAGGGCGCGCCGCCCGGTTATGTAAACATGGCTTCATGAATGCGTAGACTTCATTTCGGGAGTGAATCATTTTATTTTTCCCCCCACTAAAAGTTCCTGCCTCCATTTATTTTTCCAGCAGAATAAGTAGGGTGATTTAACATAGAACAGAAATACCGCGTGCAGTAATGCTTCACATAATGAATACGATGCTGCATCATACCCAGCGAATTTATATTGTATTGGACATGTATGATAATGCAATCAAGGGACTGGTGAACTCTTTGGAGGGAAGATGGATGGTTTCTTTGTCTATTTGAAGTAATCCAGGTTTCTCATCTTGTATTCCTTTTGCACACGGAGAGAGAGAGAGAGAGAGAGAGAGAGAGAGAGAGAGAGAGAGAGAGAGAGAGAGAGAGAGGCACGTTGGATTTACAAAGGAGGTCGCAATACCGAGGCCATTTTGGAAGATGAGAGGATTCTCAAAAATTTTTCAGTTTTAAGGAAGTTCCTAGGTTGGCATTCATTGTTTTGTTTGCATACGTGGTTTGTAAATTAAAACAAGTTAACTGTAACATATCCTGCGTTTGTCTTTATAAAATGTATAAAATATTTATATAAAATGTATAAAATATTTATCTGCATTCATACACATATGGATATGAAAACAAAAATTTATGTAATTTATACATATATATTGTTATATATATATATATATATATATATATATATATGTTATATATATGAATTTTTGTCATATCCATATATGAATTTTTGTTTATCATATCTTATAAATATATATATATATAATGCAGATAAATATTTTATACATCTTACATAAATATATATATATATATATATATATATATATATTATAATATTATATATACAATTTATATATTTATTATTTTATTATTATTATTATTATTATTATTACATTATTAATACCCAGAACTTGAAACCTATTCATATGGGGACAGATTCTGAGGGTGCCATTGATGAAAATTAAAGCTTCCAAAGAATATGGTGTTCATTAAGAAGTAAGAGGATTGATTGATTAATTGTGGGTTATCTGGCGTCACAACGGTAAAGAGAAATACATAAAGAAGAGATCCCACTTATTAGATAAAATTAATTAAATTAAAAGGTAAAGGTGTATTCAAATGCAAGGAGAATAGTATTAGGGTAGTATTGCATTGCAACTTTGCACGACATCTTATGGGAGGCTGTTCCACAGTCCAACGATTAGGTACCCTAAACAATTGACATGTCCTAAATTAGCAGAGTTCGTGGACGGTTGTAATGTTCCACACCTATGTGGTAGCAGTCCCAGTAAACTTATGCATGTGATACTCATTGTCGTTAGGAAGGGGTGGCTAACCAGATATTTAGGGACACTTCCTTTTCCTAGGGGTTCTTAACCACCTGCTAGGCACCCCCTGACTTGAGATTCCTTATATTAGAATCCCATGCATTTAGCACCTCCTGTTCGCCATAGTCCAGGTAGTACTACTTGCAACTACCAAGGTAGTAGTCATTGTAACAACCACTGAGATGATTGCTTTTGTAGCATAGATCGTAAGATAAGGACGGAAAGGTTGAAAAATGTGGAGATGTAGAAAAAGCAAAATTTATACCGTAGTTAAAAGGAAGGATCAGAGTGTTTGGTGATGGTTCAGTATTTTGCGTACGCGCACATTTCATTGCAGGATTGCTGTTTTAATGATTATTTTGAGGACCATGCCCCATAAGTAGAATCAGTATCAATCCAGCACTGTCACTAGGCATAGATCTAAAATGATTGATTATTCTGGATGCTGTACAGCTAACTCCACGTGTAATTATGTGTGATAACTGATAAATGATAAAAATTACATACCTAACTGTAAGAGGATTTAGATCAAAATAGTGTATATGATTCCGTTGATAAGTTGTTCTTGTTTTGCTTAGTTAGAATGGTTTGCTTGAGTTTCTGCTACTGTGGGCAGTAGATTTTGGGAAATACCAAGTAGGAAAAATAGACTATAGTGCATTTCTCAAGGCCGTGCACAAAGCATCGAGTATGGATCGTATTTTGGAAATAGCTATTTGAAGCCACAGCCTAATTGGCAAAATTATGCAATGTTGTCTAACGTGGATAATTAAGGCACTTATCAGAGTAAGTCAAAGAAATTTAAGCACCCAGAGAGAGGCTGGCTAGTTGTGACGTTAACTCTGACATCAGACGTAGTAGAAGGATTCCCAGTAGTATGATAATGATCGTAGAAACACAAATGTTTGACCCTCTTGTTACAATAAGCAATACCTCGAGTAGGATATGCGGTAATTATCGAAATTTTATTTCCTGTTTCCATCGAAAGTTCTTCACTTACGCTCTGCTCAAAGAGCAAGACCCTGATTCACGCAAGGCTGGCTTAATTCTAAATAAACAATAGCATATCCTTTCACATAATTATATATTACAATACTTGATTTTTTATTTTATATTTCCTCCAATTTCAATAGAGTTCAGTATAATCAACGGATCAGTGGGTTATAGGACTGTGCCTTTTACGAGCATCATTCTGATATTACAATGTAGTTATGATTAAAGGATATATATATATATATATATATATATATATATATATATATATATATATATATATATATATATATATATATATATAATAGTAAACGATGTAAATGAAATAATCAAAATAACTGAAAAATTGAAAGAATGAGTAACTTCAGATCCATAAAAGAATAAATAAATAGATAAAACCGGGTATACATAGACTCTCTGATAACCGCTCAACAACCCTACAACAAACATTAGTGTCATTTAAAGTTAATGAATCAAGCTTATAGAAACAACAAAACTGACATAGAGACATACAAATAAAATAATGAAGGGGGAGTAGTGTGCTATACCAAGCACTGTGGATATATTATGGGACTGATCGTGCATTAAGGAAGTTAAGGTCAGAACACTTGCGTTATGTTACAGTCATTTAGCAGGACTATAATATAAGCAGATACACGTGAACCGGAACTTTTGAGGAGACAGTATGAAGCAACAGGAACTCCAGGGTAACAATGGTTGTTTTCGCAGAGAGTGTCACTGTAAGACTTGTGCATATGTCAAGTTAAAGGAAACGTGAATTGCGCCATGGAACTGTGTTGCACAATCAGTATTCTCATTTGATGCCCGTTCTCTTATTGTACTTACTTTAGAGACATGACTCATCGAAAAGAAAAGATGAGAGAGAGAGAGAGAGAGAGAGAGAGAGAGAGGAGAGAGAAAATGTAGGGTAGGTGTTTGAGTGAAACAATATAAGAATTCCATATACTACTACTATTACTACTACGACCGACAGCCAGGCTTTCATTCATAAAGTATATATGGGGTGTCTAGTAAAGTACGTCATACCAAGGTATCAGTGGGAGGGAGGGCTTTTAGCAGTGACGTTTTACTAGACTCTGTCTACGAGCCTGTTAGATTTAGCTAAGTTTTCCATTTAAATTTTTGATTGCCTCTGATGAGTGCCTTAGTTATCCACATTAGACATCACTGCATATTTTTCCCAGTTAGGCTGTGGCTTCAAATGGCTATTTCCAAAACACGATCCATATCCGGTGCTTTGGTAAGATTTAATCGACAAAATCTATTACACACGGCTCTGAAATGCACAGTAGTAAAGAGCAAAGATGATAAATTGCACAAGAAGTGAACTGAAGGGTTGATCATCATGGGTCAAGATGGGGAAAGTGCCTGAGCCGTGAAGAACAAAGAAATTTCTCTCTCTCTCTCTCTCTCTCTCTCTCTCTCTCTCTCTCTCTCTCCAGCATAATTATTTGTATATAGCATGTCCTATAAGGCTGTGCATGACCTTGTAGACTCAGCATTATAGATTGTTTCTGTTAAGGAGTGTTTGAGCCTCCTATAATTATTTACGAGTGTTTGAGTCTCCTATAATTATTTACTTCATACACTGAAGTGAGGGGGATTAATAAGAAAAACTTTTAGTTTTTATACATTTTTAACTCACACTAGGTATTTGTATTGAAAGGAGATAACGGTCGTATTCCCTACATGCAGTTGAATATTAGTGGGCCAATTATTATGATATGTTGAGAAAATTCACAGTGGAAAAAAATTTTATTCTTTCGATCCAGCCCTGACTTCATTTTCATATACACTGTTTTACCGGTTGTGTGTGAGCGCGCATGCTTGCATGCCTGCGGTTACGAGCACGGGATAAGCTGTGATGTAAGAGATAAGACTGGGCCATTGTAAATATATAAATTCTAAAACTCTTATTACCTTTGTTTTTCCCTGGTGACGAGCTCTCAATCCGTCTGTGGGATGTATGGTTCCGTTAGATTTTTGTTTGGTTAATTATCTTGATGCATTATGATGTATTTGTCGAATGTGTATTTTATTTTGAACAATGATCTCAAGAATTTATGTCAATTCACATGCGGTTGATTCCTTTTGCATTAATAACTATTTGGTCACGATAAACCTATTAAGCCTATTCTGTGACGCTGCCTGGTTAGGAAACTTTTCATTCACACATTTGGCTCAGATGGAATCAGCGTATTCATACTTGCTTCAAGTACAGAGTTTACGTAATATTCTGCCGAGACTTAGCAATTCCTTTTGTTAAGTGATGCAAAGCGTTGAACTTGAGCAGTTCCGGGAAGTTTGCATCTTCAGAAATGAGATTAGTTTACGGAAAAGTTCGTGTTTTCAGACGGAAATATTTAATATTGAAAATGTTGATAGATTTATTATCATATACATATATATATTATATATTATTATATATATATATATATATATATATATATATATATATATATATATATATGTATATATATTAAAACTTTTCATGGTATTATATATATATATATATATATATATATATATATATATATATATATATATATATATATATATATATATATATATATATATATATATACATACACACATAGTGTATGTTAGATGTGTCTTGTGTAGTTTTTTATTATGTTTGGACATAATGTGCCTGGGATTGCTATTGAAAACAAAATTTGATAGACATTTGTAGGAAACAGCGAGAAAGGATACAGTTGATAAACTTCCTATCTGGATAGTCCCATGACTAACCTTATACTACATAAGAGGAGCAATGATTTATTTTAGTTATATCAGTTATATTAGGAATCTGGAGCAATTAAAAAACAAATTCAACCGCCGCAAAAGTCTCTCCTAACAACGTTCTTTCCCGGAGTTACTCTTTTGGACGTCGTTGACATTTTATGAATTCATTTATTTCCTTGTTGATTATAAGAGGTTTGTGTCGAGGAGATATGAAATTGCATCTGAAGAGTGTCCTTTCGCGAGGCTGCTGCAGCATGGCGGTGCCGTGTTATTAAAAGCAATATTACCCCGAGAGGCCGAAATGGCCCAGATGTCATGCGGTTATAAGTTGGATGTGAGTGGTGTCACTGGGAAAGAGCCTTTGGATCAGCATCGCGGGAAGAGGAACAAAAATGAAAAATAAAAAAAAAATCAGCGCTTCGTTGTTTTGTGGCTGGCTGTGTTTGTCAAGTTCCACGTCAGTATTTTGTGCCTGCTTTTAAGTTAAGTTGACATATCACGGGCATTTACGCTACTTTGTATGCTATATGATGATAATAATAATAATAATAATAATAATAATAATAATAATAATAATAATAATAATATGAAGGAGTAGACCCTCTTTTAAACAGGTCTTATTAAAAGGATGGCTGTATTATGCGAATTTATCTTATATAGTGTCTTTTATACCTTCCTTATGATTCGCTTTTCAGGCTCAGCGATGTTAGTCAGCAACATGAATATCGGCCGGTTGCTGACTAACACCGCTGTGCCTGAAAAGCGAATCATAAGGAAGATAGACAAGACACTATATAAGATAAATTCGCATAATACAGCCATCCTTTTTAATAATAATAATAATAATAATAATAATAATAATAATAATAATAATAATAATAATAATAATAATAATAATAATTATTTCTTTAATTTGAATTCGTATACAATAAATTTATAAATAAAAGTAGTGGCGCCAAGAGGCTACAATTTTGATTTATTATTAAACAAACAACTTTACAGAAAAAATACTGTTATCACAACCAAAGTGCGTATCTTATCTTACCAATAAACATGAAACAAACTTTAAAAAGGGTCATGCAACTAGACCTAAAAAGCAATAACAGCTATGTTATTCTCCATCTACATAATAAACGTGTTGCACAAATCATTCCAAATATAGAAAAAAAAAAGTTTTATGGGTATGCGGATCTGAAGGTAGAAATAATAAGAATTATATTCTTAGTTTGTGTAACAGGTTTTCCATGAACACGTTACTGTAGGTGTTGTGCCTATACCTTTCGCATTTTCGGTACTGAGAGAACCATTACATAAGATATTACTCTTTGGAATAAAGCTTTAATGAAGTTATTTAGGTGTTTTTTAATGTTTGTGTACCTTTGGCATCATAGTTGTCTGGAAGGGTTCGACTCTCTTTTAAGAGCCTATCTACTTTTCCATCTAAATTTTGGGTGGTCATTTCTGTTGCTAGCAAAACTGCAAATGGTTGGGAAAATTTTAAAATAAAAATAGCAGATGTTTTTGCTTTAATGTTGGTGTACCTTTGGCGTCATAGCTGTCTGGAAGGATTCGACTTTCTATTAAGAGTCCATCTACTTTTCCATCTAAATTTTGGGTGGTCATTTCTGTTACTAGCAAAACTGCAAATGGTTGGGAACACTTTTAAATAAAAATAGCAGCAGGGTTAATCTGTACGGAGGTAATACTCAAGCTAAAGAAATCTAGTTAAAAAATTCGTGAGAAACCTGAGGGATTTTCTGGATGTTTTGTTTTCGGATATTAATAGTTCTGTTCAGCAGACAAGACGATTTTTTCTCAGAAGTGTGGTTTGTATTGTTACA
>NC_089743.1:88842470-88844970 GCF_040412425.1 Macrobrachium rosenbergii | reverse complement strand
GAGATAAGTTCATAACACATGTGACATTGAACAGATCCACGTCGATTTAAAACACTTGTCATGAAAATCATAAACACCGTAATTTAAACCTGAACTTGAACAAAAAACATACCCGATTTTGATGACTAATCAAGTTTTTTTTTGTCATGCATGTTAAAGCTACGGTTTCCAGGTTGGATGGTTTCGATTATGCCGGCTTTGTTCCAAAACGGGTCCTTGCCTTTAGGCAAGAGTGGTAAGGTGTTGATGGGACATAAGAGGCCTGGTGTGGACCTCCCGACCCTGATCATCCAGCCCAGACGTATGTTGGATAGATCATCTTAGCCCCAGCATAACTTTACCATTTAGTATAGTGTTTTTTACCAAGTTCAATGCGTGTCTATGACTCGTAAAGAAAGAAAAAAAAATGCAGAAAGTAACGATTTGAGAGTACGAAATCCTATTCAAGCCAAATTTGACGAACTCAAAATTTGGCGAAGAAATGCTATGACAAGCCGGAAAATATGTCAGTCTTGCCAGCACGACGTCAAAAGTATACTGAAAAGGTGCGTAACTTTACTTGTAATACCCGTCAGTGCATGGTAAGATCTACAATAGGGGAAGAGCCCTTTGGGTCTGGACAAGGAACGGGGATTGCGGATCTTACTTGAAAAGGTGTGAATGCTAAATGAGAGAAAAACAAGGGTATCTGTAAGGTGAATTGTTTCCACAGTTAAAGTGAAGTATGAGGGTTTGGTCAGGTAAGATCTTTGGAGCAGAGACGTGGGATGAAGGTTAGCCTAACAGAAAAAGAGGACCGATTGTGTCATAAAACGGTCTGCCACGTGGAGAGAATGACGGATAACAAACTGCCGATTTATTTAGAAGAATCGGGGTTGACTCGGAAAGTGCTGGTTAGATAGGGTGGAATGTACGTTGCAAAGGTAGATTCACCTGAGTGGTGCGAAGTTTTTTTAGGGTTGTCGACGTGTTTCTTGTGAGCGTTTTGTGGATAGGCGTCCAGAGCAGCTGATGGTGTGGACTTTTTCACATGGGTTTAATCTGTAATTCAAAGTAGCCAGAGATTATACATATTATCCAAGATCCCCAATATTAATAATTCCACTTGTAAGTGACATAGCAAGGTTTTATAATACTGTTTCTGTCTTCATGCCTGGCAGCCCGACCGACCTTGTTACAACACATCAGAAGACTCGGCCTCATTTGTAGCCAACTTAGGCAACAAAATAATCGTTGACGAAAGAAAAATCGTTCGGTGATCGACAAGTCTGTGTGAAGATTATTATTGGTATATTTTTGCCGAGGAAGTTTTTTAATCATCACCGTGGGAATTTTTCACGTCTTTATTGATTTATTTGTTTTTTATTTATTTCTCTTATGAAGAAGAATAATAGCCGGCACTAGAAACAAGTACTTAAAAGTTGAGGTGAAACGTCAACAGTCTACGGTACGAAGTTGCATGGATAGCGTTCTTAACGTGTAGTAAAAATCTTGCGCATTTTATGTCAGAGTAATGAGACTTGCCCGAATATTTTGTGCCTTCATAACCATAAAGGTAATGACCGAAGCGATATATGGAGCAATAATATTTTCACTTTATCTAACGTCTCACCGCCGGCCAATCATTATTGTTATTACTTCCTTTAACAAAGTTTGAGGAGGTTATATGTTTCGGTTCAGTTTGTTTGTGCTTGTTTAATAGCCTGCTTGTTGGCAGGATTACGAAAAACGTTGATTATAGAATTTTTCGAAAAGATGGGCAGAAAGGTTGGCCACGTTACTGGCACAAATAATTAGGTTTTGGGAGAGGTGGGAATCGAACCTTTGGGAAGAAGAGGCCTTTTGAGAAGGGTGCTGAGTAAGAATTCAATAACGGTCCGGACAACATCGAAACCGAACACGTCCCAAGTAGGACGAGGCTCCCTATATCAGGTTAGGTTAGGCTACACAACTCTAAGTTCCTCGTTGGGCGAGCGGGTTCCGTTCTCAGCTAGCACTCTGCTGGCCGCGAGTTCGAATCTCCGACCGACCAATGAAGAAGAAGAGGAATTTATTTCTGGTGATAGAAATCCATTTCTCGCTATAATGTGGTCTGGATTCCACAATAAGCTGTAGGTCCCGTTGCTAGGTAACCAATTGGTTCCTAGCCACGTAAAATAAATCTGATCCTTCGGGCCAGCCCTAGGAGAGCTGTTAATCAGCTCAGTGGTCTGGTAAAACTAAGTTATACTAAAACTTTTGATACAACTCTCCGTTGCGACTAATCCTTGTATTTGTCACTACTCAGCCTTGGCGGTGGTTTGCTATTTCAGAACGGTGTGGTTATTGATGTGATTACGTTAACCAAATTACCAAATTAC
Source organism: Macrobrachium rosenbergii (assembly GCF_040412425.1). Lineage (NCBI taxonomy): Eukaryota > Metazoa > Arthropoda > Malacostraca > Decapoda > Palaemonidae > Macrobrachium > Macrobrachium rosenbergii. The sequence goes on along the minus strand of NC_089743.1, from coordinate 88,842,610 downwards.
ATCTAAAGTAAGGCTGTCCGTACTTAACGTCTATTAAAGATATTACTGTTGGTTTTGTCAAGGACTTCGGCTCTCGTAGATGTGGAGGCGAGACCGAAGCCAAGTATTACAACTGAGAATCCTCTTCATATATTTCCTCT
>NC_089743.1:88747470-88839970 GCF_040412425.1 Macrobrachium rosenbergii | reverse complement strand
TAACGGAGATATACCGATATAATTTTGATATATATATATTGTATATATATACGGTATATAAATATATATATATATATATATATATATATATATATATATATATATATATATGTGTGTGTGTGTGTGTGTGTGTGTGTGTGTGTGTGTGTGTGTGTGTGTGTGTGTGTGCGCGCGCAAGTACACAGTTGTAAGTTTGTTCAAAGGATAGTACTTTGTCAGGTGGTCCATTGCTGACTCAGTAGAGGTTAAATGTGTAGTAACTGTACACAGGATTTTATTTTAAATATTTTATCATGCAAATGAGCTGAATATTGTACAGGTATTATATGTATATATATATATATATATATATACTCCAACATCAGAGCTGCAGCTCCGAAATCATAACTCGTAGGCGTCCAGGAAAGGCACTCAATACAGCTGATAGTTTATTCCTAATGCCGACGTTTCACAACTACATTGTTGCATTTTCAAGGCTGAAAACAGCGAGTTTGACTCAATAATTATCATAAAAAGATTTATTACAACAACTGATTAAAACACTGTAGCATTGCCTCATTTAAAATGCTAATTTTTTAAAAATATCAGAGGCCCCATGACACTAAAAGAAAGACCTACCCAGACGGGGAGCTAAAACAAGACTATTGCATGGTTGAAAATACAAATTAAAACACAAATAGATAAAAGGGAGAAACAAGGTAACAATATGGCAATAGGACCATCACAACAAACAGCTGAGTGGATGATGTTTGGGTGTTCAATGATGGAACCGTTAATTTTATCATTATAGATTCTAAGGTTGTTATCACCGTCTTTCTGTGTTTGTCCTATTATTCGAAAGTCTTGCTGTCAATGATTGTTTTGTATACTGAATGATTCCTCTGTGTTGGATTGTTCCGGTTGGACAATCTACCCCGGTCTGGAAGCCAACCTCTATGGGCGTCTATGCGTACCTCAGCAGTTCCTGGTACATCCAACGTAAGTCCCCTGGTTACACCTGCAAGTATACTTAACAGACGTTGATGTAAACAACGGACTCACTTTGTCCTTGAGCTTGAAAAAGCTGATGACCTTCCATGAAGAGATCGTAACCCTTGCTAACTACTTAAAAACAACTGTTTTCCTCAAAAGCTCTTTTTCAGGGCTTTAAACAGGTTTTTAAATCAAAATGAAACAACCCAACGACCATCCACACAAACACAAAAATGAAATGTTTGCAATTCCCTCTTACCTACATGACGATAATTTTAGGAAAAAATGTTTAATCTATCAGAGAGAACTGCCTGCACTGAACCTAAAATTAATCCCCAAAATCCTTGTACCATCGGGTCCTTTTTTTTAAGTTAAGGACAAAGTGAGTCCGTTGTTGAGATCCAACGTCGTTTTATACGCGTCCCAGGTGAACCAGGGGACTTGGCTGCTGATGTACCAAAAGACTGCTGAGGGTACGCACAGACGCCCATAGAGGAGTTAGTCCGAACTCGGCAGATTGTCCAAACCTGGAACAATCCAACATAAGTGAATCATTCGAAATTATGCAAAACAATCATTGACAACAAAGACTTTCGAATAATAGACAAAACACAGAAAGACAGCATTTCAAATAACCTTAGAATCTATAATGATAAAATTAACAGTTCCCATCATTAAACACCCAAACATCATCCACTCCAGCTGTTTATTGCTTGATGTCCCATTTGCCTTATTGTTACCTTTGTTTTCCTTTATTCATTTGTGTTCTAATTTGTATTTTTCTCTCCTCTCTTTCAATAGTCTTGTTTTAGCCCGTCTGGGTAGGTCTTTCTTTTAGTGTCATGGTGCTCTGATATTTTTAAAGAATTAGCATTTTAAATGAGACAATACTGTAAATGTTTTTAATCAGTTGTTGTAATAAATGTTTTATGATAATTATTGAGGCAAGCTCACTGTTTTTCAGCCTTGAAAATGCAACAATGTAGTTGTGGAACGTCGGCATTAGGAATAAACTATCAGCTGTATTGAGGCCTTTCCTGGACGCCTACGAGTTATATATATATATATATATATATATATATATATATGTATATATATATATATATATATATGTATATAATATATATGTATATATTGCACACACACACATACACACATATATATATATATATATATATATATATATATATATATATATATATATATATATATATATATATATATATATATATATATTATATATATATATATATATAATATTGCGTGCAGTTAGCAGCAATCAAAGCATTTATTCTCTTTTCCATTCTCAAATATGTCAAATGTGACTCGGCTTCTAGTTTACAGAGATACCGACTTGCATTGTGGAAAAGAATTCCACGAATTCTATGCATTTCCCTTTCACGTTCGTATTGAACAGCAGACATTCCTGAACCTTGCTTAAACCAAACATGATTCCACTATAATGCGTGCACGCGCAAACGCCCTCACTTTGTTCAAAGCATTTAAAGTTGAAGAGGGGGGGGGGCGGTGTTGCTTCGTGATATGTGAAACTGGTATGCTGTTCACATTCTGATGTGCCCCTTGATCTGACAAGGGTTTCATTTGTTGACGGAATTGACAGATAGACGGGCAGACATGGGATTTATGTTTTTGAGAAGTGAGTATTCAAATTTGATGCATGCTCGTATATGTCATATCGAAAGGTGCCTAATATATATATATATATATATATATGTATATATATATATATATATATATATATATATATGTATATATGTGTATATATACTGTGTGTGTATATTTGTGTATATATATGTATATATTTGTGTATATATATGCATATATATGTATAAAGTAAAAAGCTGTTTTATTTTATGTGGTATTCTTGTACTGAAACTATACGTATTTATATATACACACACTATACTGTATATATATATATATATATATATATATATATATATGTGTGTGTGTGTGTGTGTGTGTGTCTGTACGCTCTTATGTGTATATGTATGAATATTCCAGCTCTAAAAGCATAAAAGATGCATAATATGGTTTTAATGTCGAGCGAACGGCAAGCTAAGTAGCGCAGAAGGTGTCTTAGGCGTGTTCACGTTCATTTACGCATCACAGGCGCACAAAAAAAGAAGTGAAGTGCTTGGCATTGAATTTCAAGTTTTCATTTCTAGACAGATTTGATTTGTATGTATATGTATATATATATATATATATATATATATATATATATATATATATAAAACGTTTGCGCGCACGATTGTATAAACCTGGTTCAGAGAAGAGAAAGAGTATTTTCTGCAGTAGGAACAAGCAAATGCTAACGAATACAGTCTATCGATCAGAGTTTGGTAATAACTTGCCGGTACCTTGCAAGCTTTGTTACCTCGCAGTTACCTTGCAGTCCTGCTGCCATTCGTATGTTTTTGTGGTTATTTTCTTATTGCATTGCCGTTGTGTTTCTTTTGTTTTCAGTGTTTGTGCATTATATAAACTGAATAGTGTTGGGTGAGCGGTTAGGTACACTTTTACTGACCGCGTTACTTTGTGTTGTTGATGAATAAGAGGTGAAAGTTAAATTAGTAGGTGGATGAAGTGGTTTATTTTTTTGGGCACAAGGTTTTCATCCACGATTCAGCACAAAGTATGAATGTGGCCTTGGACGTTGTCCTATCCTTTCTCAGGAGACCTCCCAGCCCGTAGTCTAGTAATTTTGACACTCGCCTCATGAGCAAGAGTGCCCAGCGTTAATTCTCCCCAGGTATTGAGAAGTGATAGACAACCGTAGCGTTATGAGCCATTGTGCCTGTTTACCTTGCAGTTGAAAAAGATATGTTGTAGGTGGCCGTTTGTAGAGGGTCAAACGCATTGATATGGCTATGAGGTTATCGCCAGCGTCCTAAAGAGTTCGCCAACACCGGTGGCCACCCACTTTTAAGATAAAAGCCTCGTGTGTATGTATATATATACTGTATATATTTATATTTATGTATATATATATTTATATATATATATATATATATATATATATATATATATATATATATATATATATATATTTAAACATCGTTTGTTTAATTTTACTTTTGAAAATCTTAGCTTGAGAATTAATAACATGTGTTGCGTCTTCAGCCTAGGGTTAGTTAACTAGGTATGAGATCGGTGTGCGTCGCTGTCTTAATCGAATTCTGTATCTTATGAAGTGGAAATCTTCCAATAACTAGACTATGAATCGATTTAATTTGCAGTTGTTTTAATTGTTTCCTTTATACGAGTTCTCCATTAAACTGGTGATACGAAAGTGTTTGTTTAAGGTGTATTCTTTCATTAGGTCTTTTCAATTTTATTTCTTTTTAATGAATACTATATAGCAGTTCCTTTATTACCTTCATTGTTTTATACTGAATTCGAGACGCGACTATAATTGGAACTTCATTGTGTTAATTTGAAGTTATTTTTTTTTTCTGAAAAGTTTCGTTTCGTCTTTAGTGCAACATTCAAGCTTTTTATCGTTTCGTTCTTAGTTTTTCCTCATTAAAATTGTTAATATTATTTCTTTTTAGGTTGCTTGCAAGTCTGTTTTATACTTAGAGGTTCTTCGATCCATTGTGTCTTTTTAACGCTCCTTTTTTATTCAGAATATTTCCTCATTTTTAGAACATATGGATAACAACACTTGATTATTCTTTTCCACGTATTGTTAAGCTGACTCTTGTAAATACTGTTTCTCTAGGATATTTGTGCCTTGGTTTCTAAAATGGATTTTCTCTCTCTCTCTCTCTCTCTCTCTCTCTCTCTCTCTCTCTCTCTCTCTCTCTCTCTCTCTCTCTCTCTCTCTTTGACATGTGTGCTATCATTGTCTCGGCGCCGGTTTGAAATGAACTAATGAATCTCTACAAAGTAATCTTTAGAACTAAATATCAAAAGAACTTCTGTATTTCAAAGAAAAAAAATATAATACTTAAATGTCTGGGAGATAGATCAGTATCAGTTTTAGATAAGATGAAATCAAACCTTCATCATTAGTAAATTACTGGCAAAAAGGACAAAATGTTTTCGACTTATGAGACTTTATTTTAACGTGTAATGATGGCGAATAAAAAAAAAAAACTATTTTTCAACATTTCAGAAAGGGTCTCCAGAAGGCGCTGGCCTTCTGGTTCTCGGCAAGATTTGGAAACACAGGCTTAAATTCGAAGTGACAACAAAAACAAACTAATTAGAAGTTCTTTCGAAAGGTTTCTAGCGTTGTGTCGGTATGGACTGAAAAATACCATATTAGGAAAATATCAGTTTCAGGTTTTATTCTTGTAGATTCATTCTTTCCCTTGGCATTTTCTAATGGAAGGTAACTTGATTATCCCTGCTCGCCTCTACCGATGTTAACATTCGTGACGTGTCTGGCGCTGAAACTTTTATTAGCGCCCGAGATTATCGCTACTCTCTCTCTCTCTCTCTCTCTCTCTCTCAGACATTCTGTGTTCTGTGTACTGCCTTCATTCCCTTTGCCTAACTAGTTTTAGCCTTCATTTTTCTCTGCTGATGACTTTCTGCACAGTTCTGAAGATGGGCATTTTGATGTGCCGTTACAAGCCTTCTTCAAGCCATCTGGTGTGTTCCACTCCTGATAGACGCCATGAGATTCAGAATTTCATTCTTGTATATGAAAAAACCCGAGAGGTTCAGTAGGAGAATGGGTACCAGCCCTCGGGCTGGGGAGTTAAACAGCAGGCCTAGCGACACAGTAGCCACGTGTCATAAACATTGGGACCTGTCCCCCACTGGCTGTCGGCCTGAGAAACAGGAGATCAGCGCCTGCCCCATGAGCCTACAGAGGCTCAGGAGGACTTTAACTTTTAATATGTGATATGTAATAGCATTTGTTGTTTTAATTTTGACACTGGGGAGAACTGGCAGTGCGCCGTTCGTTTCCCCCTCGATTGCTCTCATTTTCCCCCCTACCGAACTCCGTGGCTCCTCCTCAGGCTCTTGAGGCCCTTGGCGTCAGGAAATGATAAACGACGGCGCTGAGTAAGTCTGCCTTTGTCTTACGCGCTGACGACCTTTGACATTCAAGTAACGACGGCCTTGACCGTCGAGGATGAAGTTCTTTATTGTGTCTGTCTAGGCTACGTTGACCTTGAAGGGTCGTTTGCCACCAAGTGTCATCGACCTTTCGACCAAAGCAGTAATAATAATAATAATAATAATAATAATAATAATAATAATAATAATAATAATAATAATGACAGGTACACATTGGTCTTCACTTTCTATTTTTACAGCAAAAGGCACTTGGGAGGGCACTCTGTTGTCCTGTTCTAGACCAGGTCCTGAAGAAAATAGAGACATGAATGTGTAATACTTGTAAGTTCTCTTTCATTTTTATGTACGTTACTTTCACTGCAGTAACTTTTGCTCCTACTGACCGAGTCATGACTGAACTTAACTTGTTGCTCGACACAGAGGCACCTTCTGTCAACACGATAACAACTGTGAACAGAGTGTTTTTATGTGTGTGTGTCTGTGTGTTGGAAATGTAGAGCAAATGCCGTTTTGTAGTCCAGACTTTACGTGACAGTACACCATTACATCGCTTGATCGTGTCCAAGGGCCGTTTTTTTTTTTTTTTTTTTAACTAACACTGAGAAAACGGTTGATTCAAGAGTGAATTATTTTCGTTTTATTGCCTGTTGATGCTGTTCAGTTATTTCGATTTTTTTTTCACTCGTTCTTACCGAGACGAGTTCTTCAAATTGACTGATAGGTCTATTTAAAATTCTCCGCCGTCCTGACAAGTTGATTGCAAAGTGTATTGGTTTGTCATTGATACACCGCTTTATTTAGTCATTAAAATTAGTACAGTTCGTTTAATGCTGCGTATTCAAATGTTGGCGTGACTTCCTTCATTCGTACAGTAGAATAAAGGCAATTCGCGAGTTACGTCGTGAGCTGATGAATTATTAAAAGCTAGTGTTTCATTATCTGTTGAAAAATGCCAACTACATTACCACCAGCATTTCATCAACTTGAAAAAAAAAACGATTTGTCTTAAGTACTGACCTGTAATTGCTTAAGTATATGACTTGTATTTTTTTTTTTGTCATATTACTTTAAACTCCAGAATTTTTAGGTGACTTCAATGTCGAATTAGAGAAACATTATTTAGTGTGTTCTTGAGTTAATAATAATATATATATATATATACTATATATATATATATATATATATATATATATATATATATATATATATATATATATCTCTACACACATACACACACACACACTTTCTATCATCTCTGTTGGCCATCAAAAAACTTTTTTCATTCGCATTCAGCCTGGTTTTCGAGGCACTGGGCGAAAAGTGGAAAAACTCCTGAGGCCCTACAGAATATAAACACATTTAACACCACGCCGTATTTGTTTACCCCAACTTTATCATATATCAGGGAGTACTTTCATATTCCTTCTTGAATTTCTTTTTATTCTCTGCTGACAAGAGACTAGCGACGTCTTTGTCCGAATTGCTGGAAAGGAAAAATAAGCAAAGTTTTCCTTAACCACAACTTTGTTTAATTTTGTTGAGGAGGAAAATTCGTCTAAGGGTGATTGTCTATTCATGAAGTGGAAGAGTCAGTTTATTTTGTCCTATAGAACATGGGCAAGCGTGCAGAAGTAACATTCCAGACGATAAAACTACTTCCAGCATTATCGTTTAGTGTGAAATTTCAAAATCCCAATAAAATTTAAAAACTCCATGTGTCTTGTGAATATCTCTCTGTGTCATACGTTCCGAGCTGTTTTAAAAGTTAAGGATACCTTAGTTTAACCAGACCACTGAGCTGACTAACAGCTCTCCTAGGGCTGGCCCTGAAGGATTAGACTTATTTTACAACTGTGGCTAGAACCAGTGGTACCTAGCAACGGACCTGCAGCTATTCTGGAATCGAACCACGTTATACCGAGGGAAATGAATTTCTGCTTACCAGAAATAAATGCCTCTAATTCTTCATTGGCCGACCGGAGACTCGAACTCAGGCCTAGCAGAGTGCTAGCCGAGAACTCTACCGACTCGTCCAACGAGGAACTTCCGAGCTGTTCAAGATAGAGAGTCTTGTCCGTGTCTGTGAGTTAATCAAGTAGACAGACCCATTTGGATTAGAACATTAAAACAGGATGCACGGATACAGAAATCTGTAAAGTTGAAAGTGGCAGGACAGACGCAAGGCGTTGGAGGCAATGGTGATGAAGTGTTTAGAGATGATCAGATCTGATTACAGATTAATTATTCACATGCCGCATTAAAATTATTTTTGTTGTTCTTTAAGATTTGAAGTGATGTATAATGAAATAAGATCGTGCAAAATTTAAGGCCTCCTTAACTGTATTCTCAATTATATTTTTAACTGTATTCTTAATACATATGCCATTTTATCTTTAAAGTGATGATTAGTTATCGTAACAAATACAATGGCATGCCCTAAGTTTAGTGTGAATTATTCGGTGTAAACTGTTCTCAAGTACGTTTGCTGCAGTCAGAATCATACTTTTATTTATTTAATTTTTACTGAGTGTGGAGACTGTAAATATTTTATACTGTCAATGTTGTAATTTATAATGTTAAAAAAAGTGTTGGTGCTGGCGTCCTATTTTGAAGCAACGCCTTTAAACAAAGCCTAATAGATTTATTTTCTCCACCAAGCGCTCGCTAGTTTACGTGTCAGGGCAGGACGCTTATGTGAGGTCGCTGTAATTATAGAGGAAAGGACGTCCAGATTACCTAAGTATTTTAAACGTTGTTGTGATTCAGGAGGGCGACGAACGGTCCAAAGAACTGGCAAGCATTTCCTTGATGTTGGTGCTGAAACACGCAGGTGAACTGCAACGGAAATACTCGCGTCGGAAGACCTAAAATATTTCTGGGTTCTAGTTTACGGAGAATTAAAACCCCCTTTTATTGTACGTGAAATAAAATTCAGTACGAGTTTTCATCTTCAGATTCACATTGCACTGTATTTAATTATTTATGCAAAAGGATCTCTTATATATAAAGTTGCGAACAAGAACATGTTGCTAAATTAACTTTGTCATCACATGGTATAGCGTCAGATGAAACTTAAACATATGCTTTAAAAATCGAAAACATTGGCCTTAGTTTAGGAGTTTAATACAGTATGGCATTTTCACGTATTATCTTGCTGATGTAGATTGGGCGTGGACCTTTGCAGTTACAGAACTGCTGAAATATACTAGACATGGAGCTTTGTGATTGCTTTGGAGCTGATGATGTACTGGAAGCGGGGCTTTACATTCTCTTTGGATTTGATGATGTTGAGCATACATGGAGCTTTGCAATTCTGAGCTGATGATGTAGACTGGAAGTGAAGCTTTGTGATTACTTCGGAGGTGATGATATTGACTTGTAGCAGGAGCTTAGCAAAGTATTCAGAGCTTGAATAATAGACTGGGGTGGGGTGGGGTGTTTCATAGCTGCTGATGTAGACGGGTAGTGGAGCTTTGCCATTTTTAGAACTGATGACAGAAATTGTGAGTGGAGCTTTCCAATGGTTTAATAGCTGATGATTTAGACTAGAAGTCGCAATTTGATTGCTTCGGAGCTGATATGTAGACTGGCAGTGGAACTTTGCAATTGTTTCATGGCTGATGATGGAAACTGGCAGTGGAACTTTGCATTTGTTTCATGGCTGATGATGGAAACTGGCAGTGGAACTTTGCCAGTTTCATGGCTGATGATGGAAACTGGCAGTGGAACTTTGCCATTGTTTCATGGCCGATGATGGAGACTGGCAATGGAACTTTGCCATTGTTTCGTAGTTGACGATGGAGACTGGTAGTGGAACTTTGCCTTTGTTTCATAGCTGACGATGGAGACTGGCAGTGAAACTTTGCTACTGTTTCATGGTTGACGATGGAGACTGGCAGTGGAACTTTGCCATTGTTTCATGGTTGACGATGGAGCTTTGCCATTGTTTCATGGTTGACGATGGAGCTTTGCCATTGTTTCATGGTTGACGATGGAGCTTTGCCATTGTTTCATGGTTGATTTTGATGCAGGCTTGCCATTGTTTTCATGGTTGACCGATGGGCTTTGCCATTGTTTCATAGTTGACGATGGAGACTGGCAGTGCCACGGTTTCATGGTTGACGATGGAGTTGACATTGTTGGAGCTTTGCCATTGTTTCATGGTTGACGATGGAGACTGGTATGGAACTTTGCCATTGTTTCATGGTTGATGATGGAGCTTTGCCATTGTTTCATGGTTGACGATGGAGACTGGTATGGAACTTTGCCCTTGTTTCGCGACTTGATGCCTGGTCACAAGACTGGCAGTGGAACTTTGCCAGTTTCATGGTTGACGATGATGGATGCGAAATGGCAGTGGAGCTTTCTGGCCATTGTTTCATGGCTGATGATGGAGACTCGGTATGGAACTTTGCCTGTTTCATAGCTGACGATGGAAACTGCAGCGAAGTGAAACTGCTACTGTTCGGTTGACGATGGAGACTGGCTTATATGGAGTGGAACTTTGCCATTGTTGAAGACTTGCCATTGTTTTCATGGTTGACGATGGAGAGACCGCAGACCTATGGAATATTGCCGGCTTGTTTCATGGGGGTTGACGATGGAGACAGGTATGGAATTTTACCATTGTTTCATAACTGATGATGGAGACTGGCAGTGGAACTTTGCCATTGTTTCATAACTGATGATGGAGACTGGCAGTGGAACTTTGCCATTGTTTCATAGCTGATGATGGAGACTGGTGGTGGAACTTTGTAATTGTTTCATAACTGATGATGGAGACTGGGAGTGGATCTTTGCAATTGTTTCATAGCTGGTGATGGAAACTGACAGTGGAACTTTACAATTGTTTCATAGTTGATGATGGAGACTGGCATAGAACTTAATTCTCCTTGGTCAAGTTTTACGTCTTAGAATATTGGGCATATCATTATTATTTTTTTGTGAATAGATCATTATAACAACTTGCACCACGTTCGTCGTATCTCAGTTGTGGTCGGATATGGTTCATGATCAGTTTCATATAAAATTGTATACAGCCGTGAGGAACAACTTATATTTTGCTCCTCACGGGCACGTTGTATATTTTCGGTATATTGCTTAGTGCGTGTGTTTGTTGCTTGCCATAATCCTGCCAACGAGAAATGGGATATTGGATAAAGTTTTCCGAGTTACAGTTAGTTTTATGAAGCAGTCCAGTTTGTTGTCCATTAGGATATTTTCTTTACACTTTTTCATCTTTATTGTCCACTTATCAGCACTTACTGACTTAACATTATTCTAAGATTATCATCATTATTACTAATTCACGCCCAGTACTTCCTGACATTTTCTTGTATTTGGTATTCTGGTAAAGTGGCAACTAACGTTTCGAGTTTGTTATGGCCATTTTAAAAGGTGGCTGAGGAACACACTTCAGCAATTTGGATATAACATATGATGGTCTTCCAGGCGTATGAGGCCCGAATTTTAAAAGGAAAGCGTTGACCTGTTGGTCAGTGGCGTTTACAGAGTTTGCTTTTCAGTGCGTAAGTTTATTTGGCAGGGGACTGTCACTCTATCTGCCAGTCACACGGACTACGCTCGAACCCAATTGCCTTCGGACCCGACTTCTCCCGAAAGTGCAGCAAAGGCAGTACAATAGAGACACCATCCACGTAACCTAGAGCTCAGCATCCCACCCTTAATGAGGCAGTGCAGGGCTTCACTTTGCTCTGGACCTACCTCCATATTAATGTATGATGTGAATTATAGTATTTACATAAGGTAGTAGTAGCCAGGTTCTTAGGTAAATAGCTCTTCGTTGGGAGAGTCAGTGAGGCTGTGGACCAGCACTCGCTAGCCCGAGTTCGAGTTTCCGGCCCGGCTGATGAAGTGTTAGAGGAATTAATTTCTGGTGATAGGAAATTCATTTCTCACTATAATGTGGTTCGGATTCCACAACAGCTGTAAGTCCCATTTGCTGGCAACCAACTGGTTCTTAGCCACGTAAAATAAGTGTAATCGGCAGACCAGCCCTAGGAGAGCTGTTAATCAGCTCCCAGTGGTCTGTAAAACTAAGGCCATACTTAACTCTTTAAATGTAGCCTGGTTCGTAAGTAGCAGTGGTCGGAGGTGCTGGGTATGTAGGTAGCTCTGTTCGTAAGTATCCTGATTTGTAAGTACTCTGTGTTTAAATCCGCAGATTTGTAGGTAATTGATTCCAAGGTAGCCGGGCTTCGTAGGTAACCAGGTTCGTCAGTAGTTGTGTTGTGAGTAGTTTGGTTTTTGGGGTAAAAGTTTTAGAGTGACTAGCTTGCAAGCATCTGGTTTCAGAGTTATAAGGTTCTTGAGTAACCAGGCTCTGAGGAAGCCTGGTTTTGCACGACTGGAGTCTCAGGCAGCCGAGTTTGTAGGTAGCCGGGGCCACTGGTAACTGACATTCTATGTAGCTGGTTTTGCTAGAAAGCGTCAGTCCCACACCCATCCGTTGCGGAAATTAATTGAGTTTGTTTTTGTTCCTCGATCTTCTTTTTATAAACCCGATTGCATATTGCTTTCATGTTTGAGCCGTCATTCTTTCTGTCTCGCTTTGTTTAGCTATTGCATTCTGCCACTTTTTGTTTCAATAGAAATAACAATGCAAATGGTTCCCTGCCCTCAAAAAATGTCAGAATATGAAATGCCTTGGTTTTTTTGCTGTCAGCTTGTTTTTCATATTTAAAACTAATCTAGCTTGGTTACATTTATTTGTATTAATGTATGTGAGTACACACACACAACACATATATATATATACATATATATATATATATATATATAGTTTATATATATATATATATATATATATATATATATATATATATATATATATATATATATATATTATATATTTATAAATATATATATATATATATATATATATATATAGAGAGAGATATATATATTATATAATATATATTATATAAATATATATATACATATTATATATATGTATGTATGTATGTGTGCAAACTAATTTTTGAAATAATAATTCTACTTTTTCCTGTACCTTTGTTGTAACTACGTTACGTTTATAATCGTTTTGATGGATTAGTTTTTCGTGTTTCTAGTTCAAAAATATGTGAATTTTGTCTTTTCAAGGCTTATAAGACCGTATATCTGTAAATCTACAGCTCATGACTAGTCTCTCTCTCTCTCTCTCTCTCTCTCTCTCTCTCTCTCTCTCTCTCTCTCTCTCTCTCTCTCTCTCTCTCTCTCTCTCTCTCTCTTAAAGCATTATAAATCAAAATAGTCCAGAACGTAAATCTTCTAGTCCCAAATGACTTCGACCATTGGAATCCCATTTGGAGTTAACTGCAGAGTGTCCTCGAGAGTTGAATGTTTACTTTAGTATATCACTTTTCTATTATTTTTTCATTACTTGTTTATCAATCTTTCTCATTCGTTAACTGTTTTTGTAAAACTATTTTTTAATGTTCTTTTTTGTCTTTGTTTTGTCAGTATTTACCCTTTCTGTTTATTATTAATTATCTTTTTTTTTTTAACTTAAACTTTTTCATTGTTTTCGATTTCACGTTTTTCAGCATTCTTTCCTACCATTTTCAGGAATGAGAGTGAGTTTTTTGTCAGTCCGCTTTAGGGGACAGTTGCCCCCTTCAAGATTTTGCTAAGCTTTATGACTTAGCATTGTATGGTTTGCCATGTTGTACAAGGGTGTTTGAAGCCATTTTCCAACCATAAGTCATCAGTTTCGTCTTTTTTGTATTATGAAGGCCGAAGGTGGCTGGCAACTCGTTTGTCCTTGTTCATCTGGCATCCATAGAGAATGTACTTGTTCATCTTGCATCCTTAGAGAATGTACTTGTTCATCTTGCATCCTTAGAGAATGTACTTGTTCATCTTGCGTCCTTAGAGAATGTACTTGTTCATCTTGCATCCTTAGAGAATGTACTTGTTCATCTTGCCTCCTTAGAGAATGTACTTGTTCATCTTGCCTCCTTAGAGAATGTACTTGTTCATCTTGCCTCCTTAGAGAATGTACTTGTTCATCTTGCCTCCTTAGAGAATGTACTTGTTCATCTTGCCTCCTTAGAGAATGTACTTGTTCATCTACGTCCTTAGGGGAAAAGATGCCGAGGAGAGAGAATATTAGATTGTAAGTGCCTCAAGAATGGTCAATAACACCTGAAGTTAAGTATACCTTAGTTTTACCAGACCACTGAGCTGATTCGCTCTCCTAGGGCTGGGCCTGAAAATCACACTCATTTTACGTGGCTAAGAACCAATTGGTTACCAAGCAAATTGAGATCTCACAACTTATTGTGGAATCAGACACGCTTATAGCGCGAAATGAATTTATCACCAGAAATAAATTCCTCTAACTCTTCCATCAGCCAGCGGGGGTGAACTCCAACAGCCAGTGAGCAGTCGAAGCCTTTGACTCACCCAACGAAGGGCTAAATGTTGTGGGTGACAATCAGATATTTCATGGATATGACTGTAGGTATGGATAATGATCATCATAAACCAACTTCAACATCATCATCATCGTACGGAAAGATCTAAACAAAGATTATTAGCTAGCCATTCAGAACGATTGGGAGATACGACTGGTGCAAAGCAGTTCCACCGGGGAATCACAATATCTTCACTCACTTTTCTTTCGGATTCAAAGGCTTTCAGTGGAAATTGCATCTAAATTCATTATTAAATGATGAACTGTAGATGTCATTGTGGCTATAATGGATAAAACAGTTGATAGAATTATATATCTGTGGTGCGTCATTGTAGCTATTCCAGTGAATGTCACAAAATTTTCTGTTATCAGGCTGTTGAATGAAAGTTTTGTGGAGGATGGAGGTGGTTTGCCTTCTCGTTTTTATATTTTTTCCTAAGGCCTGGTCTATTTTTGTTGGTTAGCGGTGTCGTATCTATACCCATGTGTGTGTTTGTGTAATATATAGATATATATGGAGGATTAATGCCTCTGAATAAGATATGGTATGTTTGCTAATATAATTGAAGATGACAACACAAATTTAAACCCTCCTGATTGTTTTTATGCATATAAATGCGTATACATAACATATGCACTTATGAATGCTTCCATAAATTTTCCCTATAAACTAACATGCCTGTATGAGTGTGTGTGTTCTGATTGCACTGAAATAGATAAAATTTCACTGTAACTAAATGTTTCCCTTTGTTTCTGTCTTTGCAGTAGCGGCGGGGGGATGATGTAAGGTGCAAGGACGATATGCATCGCTATGTGGGTGTCCTTTTATTCATTTAGCTTCTGTCTAATCTTCAGGTCCTCGCTGCCGGAAATATAGGTAAGTTGCCCAGATAAGATAACTCGGTTTTTGTTTTGATGGGCATGCTCACACACACACTATATGTATGAGTTGCATAGGAGTTGTATATACATATGTATGTATATATATATATATATATATATATATATATATATATATATATATATATATGTATATTATATATATGTATGTGTGAGTGTATATATATATATATATATATTATATATATATATATATATATTGTTATGTGTATTAATATATATGCTATTTATGTAGAGTACATACATATGTATGTATGTATGTGTGTATACATATTATAAATATATATATATATATATATATATATATATATATATGTGTGTGTGTGTGTGTGTGTGTGTGTGTGTGTGTGTGTGTGTGTAAAGTATTCGTGTGTGTGTGTGTTTGTGTATCCTTAGATTTATATATATTTACATGTTCAGGTATTTGTGAATGCCATTGTTTTTCGATGAATGGTGTAGATTTGTTCAAAAGTATGTATTTATTGTGTTTCCAACAACTTGAATCTTACACTTTTGGTTTATTTATGCTCTCGCAAAGTAACTTCATGCTATCCCTTCGATACTTATGTTCATAAAAAGAACATCATGCACTGAACATGATCATCAGTTTATGTACCATACTTTAAGCCCTCTCAGGAAATTAGGATGAAATTTTTTTATAAGTGGGATAGTTTTCTTCTATGTGTTTTTTGTTTGTAAAGTCATCACAAAGACCTGGTCTCTCTTGCTGTAGTGTTTTAGACTTTATTCCGGCGCAGTTTGATATTTTGGACGACTGATGTATCCTTTAGGTTAGGTGGGGTCACAAGATGAAATCTTTAGGTTGAGGTGAAATGCCTCGTATCCTTTGTTAAGCATATTTCCGTAGTTCAGACCAAAGGTATACGGGTCCTGAAAGGTACAAAGCTCGATTAAATACATTCTAGTTTGCATTTAGAGGGCAACAGATACGTCGCCAAGAACACACCAGACCCAGAAGGTACAATTTCCCAGAACTGTTTCTAAACCCTTGTTAGAAGGTAAACAATTATGACGTTACGTTCTCTTACATTATTTCGTCAATATATCGACTGCAAATGGCTTCGATTTTACGTGTTTCATAATCAAATCCTCATTTTCCACTTTTGCATTCTTTTGACATCATTTACCCAGAAGCGATCCTGTTTGTGTCAATCCCCAGTTGCACTCCGAATGGATTAAAGTTGTTGCTTCACGTGTTATTTTTTCAGATTCTTTCACCACCCGATTTGGCAATCCCGTTGTGCCAAGATGTTTCCCGATCGTTTTTTGGAGTTGTATGTAAAAGACATTTTACATCTCCCTCTCATGTATATATAATATTATATATATATACACATTTGTATATGTATATATATATATATATATATATATATATATATATATATATATATATATATGTTATAATGGCTTGTTTAAATACTACATAATTTATACAGTCAGAAATGCCTTTTCGTGTTCGCTACCTGCGAAAGTCCACAAAAGGTGGGAATGTTGCAAGATTATTCAAGGGGACAAATGTATGAGAAAAACCATTTAATATTTAATGTAAACCTTAGACATACCTTTCCAAGAATCACAAGGGTGGAATCGTACGCAAGATTATTCAAGGGGGACAAATAAACACTGAGAAAAACCATTTAATATTTAATGCTTAAACCTTAGACAGAAATGACACCTGAACTTCTTAATACATAAATATCTAAAAGACAGTGACCCTTACAAAACAATACTCAATCACGTACACTACTAAATAAAGAATGCAGCACATCTGTACTTACAAAAGGGGCCGAGAAAGTATGAGAAGGTCAAAAGACTAGCAACCTAAATACGTACGAATGCCAAATAAACCATGTAAATAAGGAGGCTGGTAACCATCGTCGTGATCTCCTCAAGATGTCAAGCGAGGCTTGCAACGTCACATACATCAAGCTCCACGTCTGGAACAAAACAAGGGCATGCAGGGATAAAAGAACCCACACCAGGGTCCATACACCGTGATCACAACCAACAGCAGCAGGCAATGCCAATAATTCCACCATACCGGCTAAAAGTGAGGTTCTTCTGACAGATACAAAGCCAGAGGCGGAGATGAAGTCTAGCTTGCAGCTACAATACTGATGGAGCAAAATCCCACAGGACGTATTAATCCTCAGCTTGTAGCGGGGGAAGCAAGTGATCAGTGTCAATGGTACTTCCAGCAGGCAGACAAGAATGGTGACAGCCTCTCCAAAATGGCTCAGAAAACAGATTGACTGCCCTCACAAGGAGTTTGACCATCCCCTCTTCCGGGGAGGGCCAAGTACCCTCAAACCATGTAAAAACAAAAACGATTGTTAATACGAAAGTCAAACAAGCTAACAACCGGTGAGGAGGAGACAAGAGATCTGACAATACTGCCAAAGTGGCTTAAGAGAAAAATTACAAAATAATATGATTAAAGTATTAAAGTAAAATGGGTGCCCAGCATATATATATATATATATATATATATATATATATATATATGTATATATATATATATATATATATATATATTATATATATATATATATATGTGTATATATATTGTATATATATATATATCACCACTTACAGCATCGTGCACCTGGAGTCGTTCCTGTTCTTTTACTTCCACAAATCTCCACTCCACTTCTGCCTGTCGCCTCACCATCACCTACTGTTCTCCCATGGGTTGTGCGAAGGACTTATGCAAGCTACTTCCATCTCCCTTTCATGACATTCTCATGTACATGAGGAACTTCCCTAATATCCCCAACGGTCTTATTTCTCTCGGTCTTTCCTACTATGTGACTCAAAATATTCTCCTGAATAGTCATCTAGAGTCATTTCATTCAATTATGCATACTCTCCTTATTATGTTTTTCTTAGATATGAGTCTCATCTCTCGAAATGTGATGTGTTCATTTAAGGAAGCTTTGCAGATCTAGTAGTGTTTCGGTGATTAAAACAGTATCATCTCCATGTTCTAAGTGAGTCAGGTTTCTAGCTTAACTCCAGTCTAAACCATCGCTTTTATATCCGGCCTCTTCTTTTTCATTATAAAATCCACGAGAAGGACAAACAGCAAAGATGAATAATATATCCCTGTCACACCCTACTATTTAATTCAGATTTATTTGACATGACTCAGTCAACATTAACACATTCTTCCTTGGCGGATAGCTTCAAGTAGTTTGCATATTTAACTAGCATATGAGTGGGAAATAGACCTTCTATTATACTGGTCTGCAGATTCAGTCAAATGACTTCTCGTAGCCATCACGGGGATTTTAAAATTCTTTACATTGCTGCACGACATGTCTTAACACATATTTGATTCGTGCTGCTCCTGCCTGTTCTAAACTCTCTCTCTCTCTCTCTCTCTCTCTCTCTCTCTCTCTCATGATCGATATGACCTGGTGTTAAAAAAAGTAGTGATTATGTGCGGTAGTTAGCCATTTGAAGTATTTTGCTGCTGAGGTGGATAAGTATTTGGCGTATAATTACATAATCTTGAAAAAAATTCAACTAACACCTGGCAACATCTCAAAGGGTAAAGGCTGTAGGAGACTGTATATATATTTGAAATCTTTTAAATATTTAGGAACAGTGATACCCAATACAGGTTCTCTTATGTTGGAATTTTTTCAAAGACTAAATAAGGGGCAGTGGGCAAGCTGAATAACGGTCGAAAATGAAATAGGATCAAATTGTTTATAAAAGTAAGATTATCCATAAGTTTGGTACGATCTCTCTGGCTATACGGACATGAATCATTCTATGTCAATGATACTATATCAAAAAGAGTTGTAGATCTGAGAATAAAGGTTTAAGACGCTTATTACGAATCAGATGATAGGGTAGAGGTAGAAATGATACCATATGTAAATTAGACATTGATGACAGGAAGGTGGAAATGGCTAGGAGATGTCCCTGGTGCATCCCTGGGTGAATAATAGGTGATACCGTGATAGTCAGCTGGGCTTTTGTGGTCTCAGGACATGAGTGGTGAAATTTCACAGTCCCCTTTAGGTTGCGTGACGTTGTAGGCAGTGATTATGTATATGAATATATACATGCATATCTATATATTGTTACATATTTAGCCTGGTTGGCAAATGAAAAGGATATTGTTTTTGAATTTGGCCTTAGGAGCCACCTACCCAGAACCAAATATGTAATAAAAAATGCAACACTCAATATAACTCACCTTAGTGATACCTCTAAAATATAAGGGAAAGGGAAGGTCGCCACGAAAGCCCTCGGTTACAATAAATGACTTTATTTCACACAGTGAAAGCAGGGGAAATAAATCATGACTGGTGTGCAACCCAGCAAGGCAGTGAGATTAAAACAAATATCACAGTTAACTGGCTTTCAGAGAGAACGATAAATTTGACACAGTAGGAACGCAAACAGGAGCCCTTGGCTGGAGAACACAAAGTTTTGCTATCTTGTAATCAGTTGCAGAAGCAGGAGGCTTGCATATGGAAAGGCTGAATTAATAACTCCTCTAAGGCAACTTCTCAGAGGTAGGTTGGTGGCAGAAACACAAAGGGGACGAGGTAACACACCTCTTGAAATAGATTTATTCCAGGTAAGGGTTCGTGCATAAAGGATTCTCTATTATGCAATGATCTAGCACAATGGAGGGATGATTAATGCTATGTCACTGAGTGCTAAGGATTATTTCATCAATAGACTTAATTCATTTGGGGAACACGCACAATAGTAGCAAATGGATATCAGCAAGGGATTTACTTTGGAAGGTGAAATATGTGAAAAGGAAATGAGAGATTTGGTGGGAGGCCAAGTAAACTGGTACTCACTTGCTAATTTCAGACGTACCTGGCCATCCGGATTGCAAGTGCACTTGCAAAATAGCTAGACAATCCACTGTGTCTTCAGAGAGTGCTTGTAGTCCAGGTCTCGTGACCCAAAAATATACCAGTTGGTGGCAGAGTGCTGAGATAGACAATGCCCGAGATTCGGGACTTAGCAATACAGAGGTCTTGCCTGCTCGGTGACTGAGTTTTTACTGCCCTCTCTCGGCTGCTTCTTGGATGTCGTTCAATCTATAAGCCCTTAGGCTAAGGAAGTGGCCTCTTCTCATGGGAGCGCCCGGCATTCCTGGAAAACAATCGAGAACCAGCAAAAGGACAGCACAGGGAAATAGTTCTTGTGATAAGGATATAGAGCTACTACTTGAATGCCTATTCCCCAGTGAACACTTAATCGTACTACCTGGCTTGACCCTGTCTGAAACTGCACCCAAAAAGATCCACTTCACTTCAACTACCATCGGGCATGGGGTACCCCTCCTTAGTGGACGGGACTTTGACCCCTATTTTGGATAAGCATAGAGACGGTGGCAGATAGGATAGTATATATATATATATATATATATATATATATATATATATATATATATATATATATATATAGATAAAACTTTAAAACTTATCAACCTCTCTAACAACGTGTTTTCTTTCAATGGTAATTTTTACAAACAAAAATTTGGCTGTAGCATGGCATTCCTGGGAAACAATCGAAACAGAACTTTTGTCGTCTATCAAACCCCATAACATGATCTGGCTTAGATACGGAATGATATCTTTACTTTCTGGGACAAGGAGCTAGAGGACTTTAAGGAATTTTTAATGCCTAAATTCCCAGTTCCGACCATAAAATTTAAAACAGAATGGGAAAAGGACCTGGTTCTAGATGTACTGATCATAAGAAAACAGAACAGGTATGCATTTAAATATAGTCCACCTTCACTCCTACATTCATTTCTTAAGCTACCACGACGTCTCCGTAAAAATCATGGGGTGCAACCTATTCCTCAGAGGACTTAGGATATGTTCAAATGAGTACCTGGACAAGAATTTAACACGATCCCCAACACCTAACGCAACTGCTCTATCCACCACACATTATAGAGGGCTATTAATAAAGCAAATAAAATATACTACAGAGGTCCCACTCACAACAGACAAATAGATTTCAACAACAAAATAAAGCTATATGAAAACATCCAAAAGGCCACCGAGAAACTCAGTTCTAATAATATTTTCCATTATCCCAAATCCATCAGGAGTTCGCTCGTTAACGTATATTAAATAACAAAAGGGAAGAAGCCGGAGTTTACAAGATACCGTGTAGTAATTGTCATGACATTTATGTATAGATCGCTCTCATAACAGAGCACAAAAGATCAGTATTACGCTAGAGTTCGGGAATTTTCCTACATATTATACAGGGCATGTCATTAACTGGAGTGGGGCGGAGTTGGTTTTCATAGCTGTCCGTACAAAAGAAAGATGCTGGAATCTGCTATCATCAATCAAACCAACAATATGAACCTGTCAGGAGGACATTGGAAATCGGACGCCATTGACACCTAATCACCCCTTTTGAAGAAGATGACCCAAGAAACGCGACCGCCAGATCCATCGCCAAACGGAGCTAATGAGGCCAAAACCACTAAATTTGGGCAATCTCTCCTTTCTTAAGAAACGCCACCTGCCAACATCAGGCCTGGCCACACCTGCATGTTTTTGTATATATAAAACTCAATATATTCTACCAGTGAACAGGGGCACAGAAACAAGATCATGGTTTCAACTTTAAATAGTGTTTTATGGGCCTTATTTTCATATATATATATATATATATATATATATATATATATATATATATATATATATGTATGTATATGTATATGTATATACACACATACATAAATACATACATACACACACACAATGCTGCGTGACGTAAAGGGCCCTTGTAAAATTCTGCCACTCAGGTGTGCATGTGTATGTTAAATCAATATTCTGCGATCATGGCTTTCACTTTTAGCCTTGCAATCAACCAGTGCGGTCCTAACCTATCTGACCGCTGACTCATTATACAAGTATGAAGATGAAGGTACCTTTGTGTGAGCCTCTGGACGGTACGTAACGTCACGCGTCCCGACGGTCATGACTTACCATCTGTGTTCCCTTATGATACCGATAAGAGAGGTAATGATTTTGAATATTCTCCTTTTTACTTATTCACTATTTTTCCTGAGTCCAGTAAAGGCAAAATTTGCTTTCAAAAGTCCAAAGCCACTTTAGGTCATTTTATTTGCAAATATTAATTTGACCATTTCTTGGAAGGTATAGAATAATGTTAGAAAATGACAACACTTGTTAATAATAATGGAAGATTACAATGAAAACATCATTACACAGATGTTTGAGTATTTAGAGGAAAGGTTCATGAGTCCTCTCTTTTTCTCTCTCTCTCTCTCTCTCTCACTCTTTGTGTGCAGACGATATCATCACATTTCATTATCATTTATTAGGCAAGTGTTTGTTCCATTCGGTTAAGCCAGAAAGATATGAGAAGGTGTGTGTGTGTGTGTGCGTGTGTGTGTGGATCCTACGTCAATTAATCTGGGCCCTCAGAATATATGACCTAGAAAAAGGTCTAGACGTATTATCGCATTCGAAAGTGTGGAAATAATCCTCGATGATACGTTTTATTGCTTAAAAGAGTATTACTACTCGGCGGAAGAAGCTGGTGATGTTAAGGGTAAGATGACTTATCGAAGGATGATTGAATACCCACGAAAACGAAAGGCAATTATTTACGGCCATTAAATTGCTCTGCATCTCCCCCTTACACTCTCTTCCCTAATCATCTCCCCCATGCCCTCATCTTCGTTGAATCGAGTATCTCCCCCCCCTCTCTCTCTCTCTCTCTCTCTCTCTCTCTCTCTCTCTCTCTCTCTCTCTCTCTCTCTCTCTCTCTCTCTCTCTCTCGTCTTCCATTCCGCCTTCCCCACAGATGATGATGGTGATGGTCCAAGGGGAATCGATTGAAACCCCGAGGAAGAACAACTTACCGCAACCCTCCAGCCTTTTTGTAACCTCTTGGCAACCCTTTCCTACCTTTAACATCACCTCCCCCCCCCAACCTTCCCATCTCCCACCTCGTCCAGGTCCCATATAAGTTATTCTCCCAGTCTGCACTTTTTTTCCTTTGATCGCCTTACTTCCCCTCCATATGGCAACTCATTTTCACGTGTATCTCGAAGATTCCGTGGCTTACAGTGCTCTCTCTCTCTCTCTCTCTCTCTCTCTCTCTCTCTCTCTCTCTCTCTCTCTCTCTATCTTCCTTTGTCCCGGTTTACGTAAGCGTCTCATTAAAAGTGTATGCGCTTGCTTGGCCCATTTCTAAAGGAGTCATTTTGCTCTTGACCTCCAACTATTTTGAGTTGGAGACTTTTTCTGGATTAGTGGTACTGCGCTTAGGAACAACATCCTTAGAACCAACACACACACACACACACACACATATCTGTATAATTCTGTCTATCTATCTCTCTATCTATCTGTATCTACAGTGTATCTCTATATATATCTAGATCTATATATCTGTTTATATACACACATACTGTACATACACTCCTTATTTAATATATATATATATATATAATATATATATACATATATACATACATATATATACATACATATATATACACACATACATACACTCCTTGACAACTGAAAAATACTTCAGAAAAATTAAATAAACGGAACACCTCAGAATTATCTCCATCGTCACAGCAGACAAAAACGCAAGTTGAAACGATTATAAGATAAAATCTTAGAAAAATATTGTAATCTCTACAGCATGAAGAACAAAGTATGTGCGACATTTAAATGAAAAGGATGAGGCCATGTTAATAACAGCGAGCAATTCGCAAAACACAAAAGAAATTCCGAGACGTAGGAACAATTAGTAGGTCGTAATGTGCTTTGGTATCGACCAGCCACAAGTATGCATGCATGGTAAAAGCAATTAAGGTAGAAATAGTAACAATAAATACCTGGGCTTGAATAAAAAAAATAATCGAGCTGTGTTTAGGTCACGTACTCCTTTTGTTAAGTATAATCCCTTGAAGCTGAAATCATTATAACTATCTGGAATAATCTGTGTACAGCATGGGAAATAATTTGTTGAAGTAACTTCATAGAAACATAGAAACAAAATCGCGAACTTACGAGACAGTAGGAATTGATTTGATTATTCAGTGTTTTAACAAAATCTAATGTGAAAATAATATTTTTTCTCGGCATTCGAAGTTGTTTGTCTGAAGTGCAATTTTTTTTGCAGTTCTTAGAACAAAGCTCGTTTGCAGTTTTATTTTTTTTTTACTATCAAAGCAATGTTTATTCAACAAGTTGTTATCGTAGAAATCGCATTTATGGCTGTACAAAATTGCGAATAAAGGATAAAGCCGCTTTATCGTAATTACTAATTCACATTTCACTTGAAAATGAGCTCACTACAAATGCCAGTCTGTATCTAATACCTAATGAGGCAAAACAAACATTTTTTACATTTTTCCTTTAGCACTTTTCTGTCGTCACTTTTATCCATATACCTATTCCATTTGTATGTCACCTACACAACGCCTATCTAAATGCTTATCTACCGATTTTGTCAAATATACCTGTCCACGAGACACCCTACATTCTCTGGGATGACAAGTCCCGAACTTCTTTGTCTAAATACCAGAAATGCATTCAGGTCAGTTGATGTCCACACACCTCTAATCCATAGCTTCCCTTTTGTTGGGTACAAAAGTTTATTGTCTCGAGACGCCGCGCCATTGTTTAAGCGACCGAGGTTCTGGAGACTATTGTTAATCCCTGACGGGAGTCCATCCACCTCCTTGGCTGCCTTCAACAGGTGTTAAAACAATTCAGGGGCGAGATGTGTCAGGGGAACCATAAAAATTCAGTTTGCCACTCCTTTTTAGAACCCGTCGCTGATCAATCTTATAGTAGGTTCACCAGGCCTGATATCGAGGTCTGCTCCCCAAGGCCCGTGTTCCTCCAATGGCAAGGGCCGGGGGATGACCAGATACAATTTATTCAAGCTGTTGTTGAGTTTCTTTATGCTCTGTGCAGAGCTGCAACATTATCATTAAAAAATACACTGTGCAAGCACAAGCATTCGTTGCATCTTAACGTGCAGCTGTCATACTACTGATGAATCTCTTAGGGAGGTGAATAAGGACAAATCTCACGTCTGATGACGGAAGTCACACCCACTAAATGCCCCTCAACTGAAGTCTTGCTTACAACTGCACAAGCACCCCAAGTTTGCACAAGCACCCCAAGCTGTCGGTCTGTTAACTCTCTTGCTTTCTCTTTATATACTTGTAAAAATAAAAAAACTGCATTTTTCTTAGAAAATGTGCCCTTTTTACCCTCGTGCCAATTACAGTGAATTTCTTATCACTAGGTTAAAAATAAATATAAATGTTCTATGTTAATTGATCAAAGGTTAATTTCTTCAAGATATAAACTTATTAATCCTATTAAACATCAGTGTATTTGCATCCGGTCTTCAAGAAGCAACAGTAATTTATACTGAATATACTTTTCCTATTCGTTTTCATTGCTGATGCATTTACTCGTAGCTATCGATTCCTCCCTTTCTGTCTTCATCATCATTGCCTCCCCCTCTCTCTTATTTACCCTCTTGAATTCTACGTTTCATTACGTGGTCTTTATCCCTTCTGGGTAATGGAGATCAAAAGATTTCGTTTTGTATGCTTCCTCCGTTCTTTTATTCTGGTCTGTCTACCTTTGACCTTTTATTCTTTTATTTCGCTGCGCCCAGGGAACCATTCTGGCAGTTAGTGTCATTTTTATCGTTTCTGAGACAGATATTTTTTTGCAGTTCGGGGAAACACACGGACATACTCGTATGTGAGTGTGTGTATGGATGAGTATATATATATATACATATATACAATATTATATATAAATATACACACATATATATATAAATTTATAATATATAATATATATATATTTAATATATGTATATATATATATATATATATATATATATATATATATATATATATATATATATATATATATATATATATATATATGTGTGTGTGTGTGTGTGTGTGTGTGTGTGTGTTGTGTGTCAGTGTAACTCAATGAGTCAATTTGACGAGTCAAGTTTTAGGAATTGCTTTATGTTTGCCTAGAACCCTGCTTCTCTCTCTGTGTTCGATCCACCACAGTCTGTGTACTACCGGGTACCCGATCTGTAATTTAGGCCAGTAAAGCCACAGTGGATTTTTCGGAAAGCTGACTTAAACTGTAGGCCCTGTGCAACTCACACCCGCTTGACATCGATTCCGTGATTCACTGTGTATATTCACTTGTGTGTGTGTGTGCGTATTTGAGTAATTTTTGCATCGAAACTACCAGTCATTTTGATATTTGAGACCCATAGCCAACAGCAATAAAAATACATAGAATGACGCTGTTCTTATAAGGTTGGTAGATTAAGGATGATCAGATATCATTAGGCTTAGTGGTATCGCATTATTGTTGACTCCAAGATCTCACGTTACGTTTCTCCTGGGATTCTCGAATTGCAAGGTTCCTAAATCTTGTAGGCCTAGTAAATATAAGGGATAATAAGGTAGAGATTGGATGAGAGCTTCGAAGAACGAGTTAGAGATTGTTGAGACTGGGGTCGATATAGCATAACTAAAATTGTTCCAGAGAATATTGAAAAAATTTGAAGAAATCTCGATAATTGTAACTGTTGGGGTGAGGTATAGGACATGTACAAAAATTCAAGTTAGTAGTAAGAATGTTTAGGTTTTTTATGCATAATTAATAGTTACGATAACAACTAACCTTCTATTTCTTTAGGGTTTTTGGACGTTTTCCACTGAAAGCCTCGGATTCGAAGGGGAATCAGGTGAATTGTTTTTTCTTCTCTGGTAAGATTCGAACCAACGCACTTGAGTTAAAAGTCATTATACTATTAACCCATCATGCTATGAATCTTTGTGATATTAAGTTTTAATCAACTCCACTTAAATGGCCCAAGATTCAAATAGATCCAGTTTGAAGAAAATAAAAGCACCATTCATTTCATAAGTATACCTTAGTTTAACCAGACCACTGAGCTCATTAACGGCTCTCCTAGGGCTGACCTGAAGATTAGATGTATTTCCACGGTTAAGAAACCAATTGGTCACCTAGCAACGGGACCTACAGCTTATTGTGTGGAATCCGAACCACATTATAGCGAGAAATGAATTTCTATCACCAGAAATAAGTTCCTCTTATCTTCATTGGCCGGTCGGAGATTCGAACTCGCGGCCAGCAGAGTGCTAGCTGAGAACGGAACCCCACATGCCCAACGAAGAACTCATTCAGTTTATAAATGAAGGCATATTTGAGATAGAAGGATACAAAAGAAATGTGTTAGAAAGGTCGAGGGGACATGAGAAAAGTAGACTAAATTAAGAAATTTAACGAAGGCCTAGAATATTTTAACGCAAGCAGTAAGTCGAATGTGGTTTTGTAATCACCGCCATGATGAAAAACAAAGGAAGGAACCATTATTGAAAAAGAAGATGGCATGTATGTGCTTCACGAACGAAATAGAATTTTGAAGATCCAAAACGTTACTGAAAAGAACTGGTTTTAGGGAGTGCAGCACTGATAATAAGGGTTTGGATTGAAGTACGCTGATATAGATTAAGTAATTACAAGCACAGGCACTGGCTGATTAACTGAGATGTGAAAATCATATAAGAGACGAGGGTCTGACGAAACTAGTAAGGGAAAATAAATTTATGGTCGGGTAAATACCCAGGAGAAATCACAAGGAAACCTTTTAGGGCAAAACGAAAGATTTTGGCGACATCGTTGATCAATTCTGAAAAATATACAAGACAGTGAAAGTAAATACACAGATACAGTAATGTGTACGTTAACAAATTTTAACAGTGCACACACTCGAGTGAGAAGCGAAGCCTTGGATGCAAAACAGAGTTGAATTGGAAACAGATTGCCCCGTCTCACAGCGAGATAGGGAAGGTGCATGCACTCGTTTTCGGCGTGGGAGAGTGTTAGATCATTTGTTGGCAGCGAAGCCTCCTGGGACCTGAAGAGAATGAAGGAGGCCGTTCCTCTTGTGTCTGCCTTTGGCTCTGAAGCGTCACGCGACTGCAATCATGGTGAAGTTGTCACTGCTGAGAATGTGCAGCGTGTAAATGGCGGTCTATTAAAAGCAGTTCGGAATTGGCGTACTGAAGGGAAGGCGGAGACGGTCTAGGTACACGAGAGCGAATTGCCTTCGCGGTTATAAAATTCGCTCTTGAGTCAGCGACGGTTTTGGTGTCCTTGTGTCGTAGTTGGTTTTTAAAGGGTATTAGGCAGGATTTCAATTTGGTATGGAAAATAGGGGTAAGGATGAAGGAGTGTAGACAAAGTGATTTGAATTAAAAAATAGCAGTCAGGTGAAACATACAATCGCAATTTTGGTGGTATGGAGAATAGAATTAGTATAATATATATATATATATATATATATATATATATATATATATATATATATATATATATATATATATATATATATATATATATATATATATATATATATATATATATATATATATATAACAAATTATTGCACGTACAGTATAAAGTACGGATATTACACATTTTTGTTTGGTGTGTGTGAATATTATGTTTTTCACTGCTCTTAATTAAATTCTGCTCTACTCCAGTCAAGTTAAGTTCCTTCACATTTTCCCCTTATATTTATCTAGCTGTTTTCTGTGAGGATTTCTAAAACAGATTTTCTCATCAGGAGCTTCCAAGTATTTGCTGTTATTATTTTAATTTTTTGTAACCGTTGGCTATATATTATTAATATTCAGACCTTACACTATTAGTTTGATTATTCATCTTCATTGTTTACTGCAGGAAATGAAAAAAAGGTAAACTCGTCTTGGCTTTGATCGGCAAAGATAGCCACCATTGTTCTTGGCTACCTTATTGGCTACCTTATTGGCTACCTTATTTCCTTTATATAACATGCCTAGAAAATGAAGGAAAATACACCTGGAGACAGAACAAGCACAAATGCAGTATATATATAACCGCGTGCCCCTTTCTCTTTTGGAGGTGATGGGTCAGAGGGATAATCTTCCAGTTTCTCAGGAGGTATTTAGAAATGGTCATGTTAGCCCACGTATTTTTCTTGACCTCAGCAGGTTCTAGTACCCATTCAAAACATTTTGAATGGATGGTTTAGGCCGGGAGCTATCCACGGACCTAGCAGTGCAGCAGATGAACTTAAACTTTCCCTCGTAGTACAGCTAGAGGCTTGATTGAGGTTTTAATATTTCCCGTTTAGTTGTCAACATTGAATCTTGAGATGAGGTCGCTAGCCCATTGCTCATAGCCTGTGGATGATTGCGTGTGCTCAAGTGCCGAAGTTGTCTACCATTCATTAGTCGTCACCCACCCGAACATTGACAAGATTCTTTGTTTTAACGTCGCTGATCAGAGGTGCAGTCTGTCTCTCGATTTCTAGTCAGTGAAATATTTTGTTTTCATTTCCATTCACTCATTAGCTAGATTCGAAATAGTGGTGATAAATATGTATCATATCCAAGATGAGGCGACAGTCGCGATAACGTTTCCTGAAACTACATGGAAGATTTCAAAACAGGAAGAAGAGAACGAACGCAGAAGAGAATATGGCGAGATCAGTGTCGGAAACCTTCAGCCCGCCCTCTCCTATCACCGCCATCGTTATCATCTTCTGGTGTTTCTAGACGAGTAGCTCGACGGTGGCGTGATCTCTGAATAACCTCAATTATGGCGTCTTTTGTTGGGACTTATTAGGTGCTTTTGTGCCGGATGTCAGTTCTCGGGGTGATTGGAAGTCCCGTGATTGGAAATCACTCCTCGAGGTCCTCTTGGGTTTAGGCGAGTCGGTGATGCTTGAGGTCCCTCTCGCAGATAGTATGTTCGGACGGAATGGGTTTCGGTTTGGTGTCAGATACGCTTCTGGGATAGTGTTCGATAACCCGCATTTCTCTAATGAGCTTAAAGGCACACACATCGCATTCAGTTATTCAAGAAAGGTTGCAAGAGGTTAATTTGAGCTGGAATGATGCTTTAATGTCAAGGTGATAGATTCTGTGTAATTCCGCCATTTGTTTCTTTCCTGTTCTTTCGTTTCCACATAGATCCTCAAGGGAGGTGTGGGTACCGTTCTCAGCTAGCACTCTGCTGGCCCCGCGTTCGATTCTCCGACTGGCCAGTGAAGAATTAGAGGAATTTATTTCTGGTGATAGAAATCCATTTCTCGCTATAATGTGGTTCGGATTCCACAATAAGCTGTAGGTCCCCGTTGCTAGGTAACCAATTGGTTCTTAGCCGCGTAAAATAAATCTAATCCTTCGGGCCAGCCCTAGGAGAGCTGTTAATCAGCTCAGTGGCCTGGTTAAACGAAGGTATACTTAACTTTTTCGTTTCCACAATTCTGCATTCATCACCAGTCTCTAAACTTTTCTGTATCCAGAGGAATTCAGCTGACACTAGTGAGTACTATTCTCTCGAGGTGGTGCAATGTACACGTCTTAGCAATCTTTATTTCCCTTTCATCATTCTTTCATCTACATACGGAACTTCTGTGATTTCCTTG
This sequence comes from Macrobrachium rosenbergii, assembly GCF_040412425.1. Taxonomy (NCBI): domain Eukaryota; kingdom Metazoa; phylum Arthropoda; class Malacostraca; order Decapoda; family Palaemonidae; genus Macrobrachium; species Macrobrachium rosenbergii. The sequence continues at coordinate 88,809,021 of NC_089743.1, read as the reverse complement.
ATGGTACCATTTCTAATTCCTATCTTGCCATCTGACTACTGATATTTTTCTTAAAGCTTTATTCACGGATCGGTAGCATCTTTCAGATAAAATTGCATTGTCATACCATGATTGATGTCGATATAATTGTTACTCTTAGAGAAGAGTATTTTCTCGGTTTTTCTGATAGCATAACAGGAAAATTTACTATATTAAAGAAATCTTTTTAACTTGTTCTCTCACTCTCTCTCAGTTGCTCGGTCTTGACTTTTTTTCAAGACAAATGATTAATCTTTCTGCACGCATTATCATACTAACTTATTCATTTACTGTATATATAGATATATATACTACTTTATATATATTTATATGTACATATAATATATATATGTATATATATTTATGTATATATATGTATGTATATATATATATATATATATATATATATATATATATATATATATATATATATATATATATATATATATATATATAGAGAGAGAGAGAGAGAGAGAGAGAGAGAGAGAGAGAGAGAGAGAGAGAGAGAGAGAGAGAAAAGAAGCAGGTGGTCAGGAGGAGATAAAAGATTACGGCTAACAAGTTTGGATAGTTATACCTTCCTACATATTTTAGTAACCGATCTTGTACTATTGATTGTTCTTTTTTTTCATAAGGAGAGGGAGTGTAAACCTTCATTAGAATGGAATACAGAGTAAGGCCAAAAAAGTGAAAATTGTTTCGTAAGCGTTTTCCTGATGGAGTGGGTTAGCGGCACCTTTGTTTTCCGCATTTTCATTTTGAGAGCTTTCTAATGTTCGTCCGGCTTCCCACAGAGAAAACTGAAAGAAATTTAGAAAACATCTACCTGGGATCACAAAACCTGGAAGATAACGTTTATAACAAGAGTTTATAGAGACGCCAAACCTCCGCCAAGGCCTAGAAACCCACCCCAGAAGGCTTCTTCCTCCCAAGAGTCATACCAAAATCTGACCTTGCTTATCCTATGCACACATGACTTATTGCGTAATGAGATTAACAGTCCGGTTAAGCGAAACAAGAGCATAACCACCTCACCGGAGGTTACAGTGAACTCATTCGAATCATCCGATTCTGTGTCACAGATGAAGCTGTGTGTTTGCGTGTGTGTGTGTGTGAGCGTGAGAGATGATGAATTCTCTCCACCATTTGGTCACTGACCCTTATGGCTTTGTGACCTTGCTCGGGACACCTGGCGGTCTGTTCTGTTCGCCTGGCGTCATTCGCCGAACCGCACACATGCTCTTTGTTTCTTCGCCACTCCTACCTGCTGCAGACATTCTTTGAACTGAGTTGTCAGCGATTTTGATGGCGTTGTTCTGGGTCATCTTCTTCCTCAGACTTAGAATATGTCACATGTTCGCTGAAGGCCTCATTGTATCGTCTCAATTAGACTTAGAATGTTATAGTTCGCTGGGGCCTCATTGTATCGTATTCATTAGACTTAGAATATATTTTGCCAGGGCTTTGTCATTGTATCGTATTCCTTAGTTAGAATATTATATTTCTAGGGCTTTATTTATCGTATTCCTTAGACTTAGATATTTCGCTAGGGTCATCGTATTCTTAGACTTAGAATATGCTAGCCTTATTGTATCGTATTCCTTAGACTTAGAATATGTCACATATTTCGCTAGGGCTTTATTGTATCGTATTCCTTAGACTTAGAATATGTCAGAATCTGGGGTTTAACATTGTATCGTCTTCCTTGGGCTTGGAATTTGTATAACAGGTCGGATGGAATTGCCTTCACGTAGACTTCCAGAATTTGTCACGGCTTTCAGTAGAAACAGTCCATCAATTTCTGTAGATTTATAGAATTCAAGTCTTCAAGATCTGTCGAAAGGAGAAACGTATCTTGGGTGATTTTGTAAAAGCTAGATTTCAAGGTTATACCCGAATAAGTCATATTTATTGATAGAGTATATCTATTGATATTTTAATTTTCTGTTTGCGTGACTCACAAAGTCGTGGCATATAAAACCGTGCTCAAATGAAGAGTTTATTTTCAAGTTTCCTATCTCTTTCCTCAACAGCCAAAACATTCATTATATCTTAAGGGTCGGGCAGTTGTAATGATTCTTATGTCACCTCATTTTGGGTTTTCAAAACATGAAATAATTAGGGAGGAAGCATCCTGGTTTTTCAGCTTCGTTCCGCGTTCAGTTCTTATGTGGCAACGCGTGCTTGCAGGTCATTGTTGCAGAGGTTCTATGCTTGAATTTTAGGTTTAATGTTTTATTAGCGGGGTTTGTTGAGACTGTTTGTTATGCGTGATTCTGAAGTCGTGCGTAAATCTGCTTTAATATGTAAATTTCTCTAGTGTATGTGGATCTCATTTTATTATATTATTATATATATATATATATGTATATATACTTTTAATAATAACTTTGTATTCGGTTGTTTATTATTAAAATCACAAACGCGTATTTTGTATTTTATAATTACCTGAGTACATGTTTGCGCCTCAATAAATATTTACTTTATACAAACGTAAGTAAAGTCTTGAAATGGATAATACTAATATTATGGTTCCATTACTGTTACGACTCATGGTGCGCTCAAGTTATGCCATCTAACACGTTACACCTGTTGACATTCCTCCTCCACGTCGCTTTACCAACAACAAAGGCCTTTATCACTCTCCATATATATCGATATTTTCCCCCAAAGCGAACATAATGGTACCTAACTTTCGTTTGAAAGCTTTCCTGTTAAAAGTACGTGATTCGGAAGAACGTGTTAATAACAATCCTTAAAGTTAGTGGGTGAAAGCATACATAGAATATACATACATAAAATATACACTCACGTTTTTTAGAAAGATTCCAATAAAGGACAAAAGTATCAACGCAATTGTAATTGCTCGCATATCGCAAAGAATTACGCGCGTTTTTAATCTATGCGTTGTAATTACTGACGGCATTTTTCCAAGCAGCTACAAAGCAAACAACTAAATATTTTTCTTCCAGTAATTACTTTAATTAGTTGGTTCTCGATATTCTGAGAAATTTGCGTATTTTTTCTGTCTCCCAAATGTTTTTTTCCTGTTTCGTTGCCAAATATAAATTTTGTGCAGATGTGTAATGACGAATGGAGTCCTTTGAAGTGTTTGTAAAACAATCGGGGATTTTTTACGTCGCACTAATTGGTTGGTAGGACGTAGGAAAAGTCGTCTATTTTCTTATTATTATAGTTTGCCCTCCGATTCGTAGAAATATGAGGTGGCACACGACGCATTCACGCTCCGTAGTCAAGTGGTTACCATCCTCTCGTAATCGATCCCGGCGGAGCAATGACTTAGGCCAGTTTGCTGAAAAGTTTTCAAATGTCAATGAGAACATTAGTGAAATAGGTATATAGGAGTTAGTGGGCTGTAGTGGGTTGTAACCCGGGGGCGACGTTCATCCCATAAGACTTATTGAGCATAAGAATTTTAGCAGCTATAGCAGTTTTATTGTTAAATTCCCGATTCATTAAAAACTGCTCTGTATGTTAGGTATGGTATATTGGTCAGTACAGAAGATTGGAGTATTAGGCAATGCGTTAATTCTCTTCTAGGTCCTTTTCTTATAGAAAGGAATATAATGTTCAAGATTAGATTTTCACGTTGATAAATTAGCAAAGATACGTCTCGGCGTTGTACGTCGTTCTTTAATAAAGAACCGTATTGCTTTTCATATTTTGCACAATTTTGCAAGCATTAATATGCCAGAAATCATAATCATGATTATGAGGTGCTTCAACGGGACCAAGGATCCAGATTTCTTAAGCTGTAGGTCCCGTTGCTAGGTAACCAATTGGTTCTTAGCCACGTAAAATAAAATCGATCCTTCGCTGGCCCTAGGAGAGCTGTTAATCAGCTCAGTGGTCTGGTTAAACTAAGGTATACTTAACTTTATATTATCGTAGGTTTTGCTTGGAAGAAGAAACGTTAAAGAAGTTGGATAGCTAAGTAGCACAAAATTTAAATTACTTAAAACGTATCCAGTACCATCCTCGCAAATGAGGACATCACTTAAATATTGCCTGGACCAAATTAAGGCCTCCGAGGCCTAAACGCCGAGTCATGCGGCCCAAATTTCACACATTCACTCACGCGCATCAAGGTTTGTGGACTGACAGGGCGTCCCCATTAAATGCTCTCACGCAGTCATCAGTTAACCTTCGTAGCACAAGTGCTTGGAAAGAAATTAACTCGTTGAACCTTGAAAAGGATCTTAAATCCTGAAAATATTGGTCGCCTTATAGGTCTCTCTCACAGGCGTTCACACCTTTCTCTGACCTACTTTTTACTTTTTCGTCCAGTGGCGACCACTTGTTATTTTCGTTTCTTCTCGGCTTCATCGTCGAATTGTTCTGAGCGGGCTCACTGTGTTGCTTGAAAGCGTATTTACACGAAGTCTCTTTTTTTTTTTTTAAGCGACGAATATTATTTATTTTGCGACCTTCAACTTTTAAAGGTGAGGTATTTATTTAGACTTCACGTCAGGACACTTTCTTGCGAATTACTTTTAAGATGTTTATACTTCGCAACCGGCGCCTTTCATTACTCGGCGTGTAATTATTTTAGTAAAACGTGTTTCGCGTCCTTTACGGAACCAGACGATTTTCAGAAGTCACGCGTGAAAACTTTTATTTACACTTTCCCAAATACATTCGAATCTCGCCGTACTCTTCCATAATCTCGGCCACGTCTACCGGACTGTTTTCTTCAGCCTACCCAAAACAAACTAATATCGGATATTCCTCAGGATTTCTGTTGATTTAACTGAATGCTGCGTAACATTAGTGTTATGAAATGTTTGATATATCGGCATTGGTACAAATAATGGATGACAAAGATGTAAAGAGAGGGAGGGCAGGGGAGGGGAGTGAGTGGGTAGGGTAGGGAGGGGGGGGGACGGCTGTGGTGATGACTAGAGTATTGATTATACCACGGCGAGTGTTTGATATTGTTACCAGAGAGAGAGAGAGAGAGAGAGAGAGAGAGAGAGAGAGAGAGAGAGAGAGGAGAGAGAGTGGAAGTGCTTGATTATGGATTAATGTAGGTCTCAGAATCGGCGAAGCAATAACGTGAACTTCGCTTTTTGGTTAATTTGCTTTAGTTGTGCTAACTAGGGCGCGGTGGTGTAATTATCGTTATTTAGTGAAATTCGATCGGTGACCTTCTTAATGTTTGTTGCATTGAAGTTTTCGTTCCTGAAGTTTAGCGTCGTCACACACACACACACACACACACACACACACACACACACACATATAGGCCACTGACTTGAAATTCAAGCTTATAAAGAATTTGGTGTTCATTAGAAGTAAAGTCACATACGGCAACGGGAAATTCGGAAAGGAGAGTTCATCTATTTAAATAGAAGAAATAAATTAACAAAATAATAAATAGATAAAAATGTAAGTAAATTTATTATAATACAGGGAGAATTGTGTTAGGGTAGTAATGTGTGTGTATATATATATATTGTATATACATATATACATATATATATATATACATTGTGTGTGTAAAGTGTGTATGTTTATACATTATATGTAATATATATATATATATTTATATAATTTATATATATATATATATATATATATATATATATATATATATATATATATATATATATATTATATTATATATTTACATAGACATACATACACATGCTTGCATATACACAAAGTTTGAAAATCGTGGATGAAAGGTGTTAAGAAATTTTTCCATAATAGTTTTTATGCATGAGCTGTTATCTTGTAAGATATTTGAATTACAAAAGTGTAAGTAATATATTGGCCGCTCCAGTCGAGAGAGAGAGAGAGAGAGAGAGAGAGAGAGAGAGAGAGAGAGAGAGAGAGAGAGAGAGAGTGAGTCATCACAACGTATCTGTAATAGATCCTTGTATATTGAAACAAAATGCACCAGAATTACCTTAGAGGACATGGAGAGAAAATGAAAAAGGTTTTTATACAAAAAGTTTTTATACAAAAGCGTCTTGTAAGAGCGAGTAAAATGATCTTTTTGTATAGACAATCAGCAACAGATTTAAGCAAGTTTTAAATTGCTTTTTTTATCACTGGAATGATCTGCGGCATTGAATAGGTAAAGATGTGTAGGCAGAAGCAAGAGATATTATATTTACTAACAGGAACTGTTTTCAGATATCAGGTAGCGTGAGTTAGGTCTGAGATGAACCCAACGAAAGACTTTATATTTCATGAAGTCTGTTTTTTGCTGTTTAGTGAATTGTTTGGATATGAGAAAAATGAACTAGGTTACTGCCGCTCCCTAGTGAGTATGTCCTGGCTTGCATAAAGCCAAGAATATTGGAAGCTGCAAGAAAATATCATTTAGGCTACCTAAAAGTTTTAAGGTAATTCTTGTTAACTTATTGAATGAAGCGTCGTGGTGAGAGGAATGGCTTATGCATCTCAAGTATGACTTGTTTTCACAAAGTTATTTGTATAATATATCTTCCTTAAATGGGACGGTTTATGTTTATTAAATGGGACGGTTTGTGTTTAACACGCCTGTTGAATATTACGAAATGAATACTGAGGATTTGTTATCAAGTTGGAAGGATACTTTATACCCAATAAATAAAAAGATGTGACTGAAATGAGGTCTAATGTAAGCATTGCAAGAGTATACTCGCAGGCAGAAAGGAAGTCATAAGTAAAACATTAATGTACATCTCGTAACTCATGGCTTTGGAAATAATTGTTAATTGTAACTTAGATGTGGACATGAAAGAAATAAAGTGTAATAACAAACAAGAGCAGTGAGAGACACAAGGGCTACTCTTAAATAATTTTCCAGAGATTATTGGAAAGAATTACAATGCTGATGAGAATTTTAAGAAATAAAGGTAAAGATAACGAAAGTTAAGCATCGGTAAAGTGGAAGAAATATAGATTCGACTTTAATAAAGCACCTTTGTAGTCCCTTTTATCCCTCGAAGATTTATGAAGAACTGCAAGAGAGCGACGTCACGGGAGCGACAGACTGATCACATCGCTTCCTGTTCCGCGTTCCTTGGACAGTGACAGAGACCAGAGATTTTGATTCCTTCAGCTTAAGAGGTAATAATGGGGCGCGCGCCATGTGGCCATGGCGTAGGGCGATTAGCTCCCCATGACCTCTGTTTAATCGGCAGGTGAATTAGAGGGGAAAGTCTTGCCTGGGTACGTTTCTCTCTCTCTCTCTCTCTTCTTTGATGGATTAGGCTATTGTGCCTCGTAAGTTAATTTTAAGGGAGTTTGGAACTAAATAACATACTTTTCGTTCTATAACATTATGGTCTCTTTAGATGATTAAGTAGATTCTTTGTTGGAGTGGTCGGTACCGTTCACGGCTAGCACCCTGCAGGGCCCGAGTTCGAGTCTCCGGCCGGCCAATGAAGAATTAGAGGAATTTATTTCTGGTGATAGAAATTCATTCTCGGTATAATGTGGTTCGGATTCCACTGATAAGTTGTAGGCCCTGCTGTTAGGTAACCGGTGGTTCTTAGCCACGTAAAATAGGTCTAATCCTTCGGGCCAGCCCTAGGAGAGCTGTTAATCAGCTTAGTGGTCTGGTTAAACTAAGGTATACTTTAGGGTGTGTAAAACGTCATCAACACTCGTCGACAACTTATTTCATACATATCACAAACAAGTTGAAAACAAGTCAGCGATCGTAAGCAGAGAACGAATCTTTGGCAAATGATGGATAGTCGTATGAATCACTGGCTAGAACTACCCATAAGTCGTTACTCGTATTGAACGTGTTTGTGATGTGTGTGTGCGATAAGTTTGCCGACGTGTGTTTATGACGTTTTGCTGCAATGTGGACGCCCCGGCTAGTTTCCCCAACACGGGCCCACAATATAAGTATGCAGAGTGTGGTTACCTAACGTCCCTAAAGCATAACCCAAGATTCTCTCTCTCCTTTTCTATTTTCTTTGACATTCTCTACTCTAGTCTCATAGTCTTTGTTTTTTAGACTATAGTATGTTTGACGCCTAGTCTCATAGTCTTTTGTTTTTAGACTATAGTATGTTTGACGCACTAGTCTCATAGTCTTTTGTTTTTAGACTATAGTATGTTTGACGCACTAGTCTCATAGTCTTTTGTTTTTAGACTATAGTATGTTTGACGCACTAGTCTCATAGTCTTTTGTTTTTAGACTATAGTATGTTTGACGCACTAGTCTCATAGTCTTTTGTTTTTAGACTATAGTATGTTTGATTACGTATGTTATGTCAGCTTTATTGCGCGTGTAAGCTTGAAAGTTTGTCAAGATTTGCTTTTGTAACAACCTTGCATGCGTGATTATATTTGTGCGCATTCATTTTGTGTAGACGAGTTTGGCCATAAACATAGGCTGACACAGTGAAGAGATAATCCATTTCTTTAACTGGATTCCAAATACCACCAAAATACCCGAAATGAGAAGTAACTCGCCTTTCTTACATGAAATCCTGTTTCACTTGTCCCTAAGTAATGCTTCCTTTTCTTGTTAGGTGTTCATTTAAATATTTATTTATTTTTTTTTTTCAGGTTGGCTTAGAACAGAAAATATAGGAAAAACCTTAAGCAGTATGATTCATGTTAGCTCGTCATTTTGGGAATAAATTAATTTTTTTTTTTTTACATTTGTTGACAGCCTGATTTACTTGCTAGAATGATCGAATTATATATATATATATAGAATATATCGAATTATATATATATATATATATATATATATATATATGCGTAACGATGTCGTAATTCCACCTGATCAGTTGCTGGAGCGTATGATTGGAAAACGATAATTCACATATGATTCACGTATATACCCATAAAATATATAAATATATATACAGCATATGTTTAGCGGCAGTACCTTTTGTTTTCGTGGTTACCCCACGAACCAGATGACGTCATTCTGTGTAGAATGAGATCACGTTCGACGTGCTGTGTGTGTGTAGTACGCAGTCTGACCTGATGCTGCAGATAAAGGTCGAGCTATTACACCTGTTCGACCTAGTATTTGCTGACCGTTAGCACTCGACTATCTTCGTCGTACGATTTATCTATAGAAAAATGTTACAATTTTTCTCAATTTCTTTGGAGTCCAAACACTGTTTTGACAGGCATCCTGTTTTCAGTATGGGGTGTGGGGCGTGCTTAACGTTCTTGTGTGTGTGTGTGTGTGTGTATTTGCGTAAGCGCACGCATAACACGACAGTAGTCCACGGCGGCAGTTTATTTAGCTTTCAAGTAACTGATCATCATAATGTTTACAAAATTAGTTATCGATTGGATGTGTTTATTTTTTTTTATATATATATATATATATATATATATATACATATGTATATACAATATATGTAAATACATGTATATATAGTACATACGTGTATATACATATTATACATAGTGTTATATATTGTATACACATATATATATATTTATATATATATATAATATATATACACATATACATACGTACGTACATATAAAACACCACATTTTCAGACTTCTCTTGGTTTATGAGGAGGAACATTCACGCATGCGCCCTCACACATGTGATGTCATGTATACACACGCACGCTGTGTGTGTGTGTGTGTGTGTGTGTGTGTGTTTGTTGTCATTTACCTTTCCTCCTAAAAATGTAAAAGACATTATTTCGTGTTTTTTCGTTTTTGTGTTTGTAGGATGACAGATGACACATGTATAGTATCTTCACTGCTTTCACAATACAGTAATCGATATCATGTCATGACATTTATTAAGTTTGCTTTATAGATGCAAGGTCAGTAGCTATAAGACTAACTCACTTTATTCTGAATTGGGAGGAAACACTTTATAGAAATACATATTTTTTACAGCGGTTCGATCGGATTTTATTGAAGGATGTGGGAAATTCTGCTGGAGATTCTTTCGAGATGCCGAGAGTTTTGGATGGGACAAAGAGTTGGGACTGAAGTCTCATCCGCGGGAGGCCTTGGCCAGAAGTTCTTATCTTAATTAGCTCTCTCTCTCTCTCTCTCTCTCTCTCTCTCTCTCTCTCTCTCAAGGTTTTCTTGTTGGGAACAGGTTCAAACCAGAGAGAGGATGACCCTTCATGTTTCTCCTTTCCTCAAGTTTCCCATTTTACTTCATTCCGTCTACACCCTTGCTTTATCTTCCCACTCCTCCTCCTCCATAACATCATCATCGTCTTTTTCTCCTCCTTTTCCAATACCAGTGTGCCATCTTTTCAGATCCAGCGGAGCAGCCTGAAAAGGATTGATTTCAGGTCAGGCCTCATGATATTTTTCTGCGGACTTCTTCCATATACGTTCGTTAGCACCATTGTTGAAAAACTGAAACCGTTCGGAGAGAGAGATATCAGATTTTGGGTCGCTGTATTTGGTTATCTTCATGGAAGTTACGTTCTCTCTCTCTCTCTCTCTCTCTCTCTCTCACACACACACACACACACACACACATTCTGTTAAGTTACTGGGAAATCAGTAAAGTAACCTGAATGGTGTATTTAGCTTGGAAGGTCATAGGTTTGTTGATCTCGACTTTTGAACTCGCAAATTCATACTGTTATGATGAACTGAGTACAGTTTGGCCTAAGGGGTTCGAGTGTTCCCCCGTCCTCGTCATCGTCTCAGGTTTGGTCTGCCTAGTGGTGGCACGGGCTCTTGCTGTAGCGAGACGGGTGCAAACACCGCCAGACCTGACCGCACTTTTTAAATGAATAGGGGATATATATTAAAATTTATATGTGTGACAAACCACAGCCCGCATTTTGAGTAAGCATTCAACCATCGTTGGTGACATGGCTAATTGGTACAGCATTTAGTCCACGTTTGCTATTCATGGGATCGCTCACGGCCTACTGCCTATTTGTTCCCAGATCTGTAAACTGGCTCCAGAGTCTGCCAAGCTCAGCAAGAAATGGTGTGTGGCTGTCATCCTCTCTGCTAAAGGCTTGGTAAAAAAAAATGAGAAGGCTTTTACCATTCTGGTGCCTCCTTCAACATTAAGCTGCTTCCCTTAATAAGGGTAGGGTGTAGAGAAATCCTCGATAGGATACGGCCACGTACATGTTTTAACTGCTGGACCGTTAACGAAAACTCACAGCAACAGTGTCCTACCTACAGCAGACTCATCAGCAGTGCGTTGAACCCCCTGAACTCACTTATTCTTTTATCTCTCTCTCTCTCTCTCTCTCTCTCGCTTCTTGGATGCGGAGGTCGATATGTAGGCCTTTCAGACAACCTATCTTCCTCTATTCATTCCGTGTGACCTGCCTATCTCAGAATACCGATCAAATCGTTTCGCCTCCTCTAACCTTCTTATGATTTCATCTGCAGTTAAAGTATTAAGGTGGCAGTAAGATTTACCATGTCTTTGCTCTCTGTTAGAGGAAATATCACAATGACTTATTTGACTTATATATATATATATATATATATATATATATTATATATATATATATATATATATATATTATATATATATATATTATATATATATTATTATATATATATATATATATATATATATATATATATATATATATATATATATATTATATATATATATATTATATATATATGTATTGCTTTGTGTCTCAACAGTTCTCTTAAAGGATGTGCCACTTTTTTTTAATCTCATGGCTTAGTCAAAACAAATATAGCTTAATCAAATTGGGGCTGTAAAAGGAAAAACTAATCTGGTAAGTTTGGAAACATCGAAGACTGGCTTGTGCCTTACTGAACATCTTACCTAGAGCTTTGGCTCTTAGAAGAAATTAGAAGCAGTCTCCAAAGATGAGTCTAGAGACTGTGCTAAAAAGACGATGAAAATGTTATTTAAACAGAAAAATGAAAGACTACTAAAAGAAGTTTGTATTTGAGAATAGTGTATGGAAATTATTAATATGGTCATAGCCATTAAGATTCGTATTTGACAAAGTTGAAATGCTGTGAAAAAATGACGGTTGAATATTTTAGACTTGTAAAGTCTTAGAGCAGCAATAACATGAGTTTCACGAACCCAGATTAATTAGCGATACTCAAGCGCCGCTTTGCAGTTACAAGCAGACTTCAGGTGACAGAAAGCGTTTCCACTTTGCAAGCTCTCTATCCCAGCTTGTGCACGTTCTCCATACCCTAAGGTCGTCGAGTGGTAAGCGTGTATGTTCTGGAACCTAGGTCCGGGGTCGGCTTTCGGCTTGGAAGCTCCAAGAGATTGAGGTGTTGGCGAATTTCACTGGGAATGCTTTGATGCTGTCGTGACCAGATTCCTTGTCTTGTTGTACACTTTGCTCCATGCAGAAAACTGGTGCCTAGATTATCCTGAAACCCGCCAGCAGTACTTTAGTTACTGGCATGGTTCGGTGCTCGAAATATGACGTAGGGTCTATACTCTTTGATAGTATAATAAAAATAATAAAGAAAACGTTAGGCTTTGTTGTGGTAATGTTGAAATCAGTGGGCATGTATGATTTTTTTAGATGAAATGCAGGGTGAGAAAATGGAATTGATGGTCTTGAGAAGAATTTCCCTGTAGACTATGCCATCTTTCATTAGTTGTTCTATAAAAAATCTTGGTTTTTTACTAATTGATTCACGGATGTGGATGAGATAATGGATCCTGTATGGCCTCTCGGCAAAAGTTGCCTTCAATTTTCTCCCTCGTTCCCTTATTCTCATTATCTGTTTGTCTTGAGGAATGAGGTTCGAGTGCGAATGAATGGATAAATCATTCGGCTGCTTTTCAGAGGAAGATGATGAACATTCAGTGAAAAATGTATCATTCGAGTTAATTTGAACTTAAATTCAGTTTCTTTCATGTGTTAATATTGGTCAGTCTTAGATTTTTCCCATTACATATGGTAGTACGTATGCGTTTAGCCATGATGTATTACATGATAACATTTTTTGTGTGTATTTCTTTTTATTTCATTTTTTTTTTGGGGGTGGGTCGAGGTTAAACCAATCACCTCGGTGTCGGATAAATGAGCCAATGCAATATTGGTTTTATGGCTTTGGTGTTTATGAAACTGAATGACTGGCAGTACATTTTATCAAAACTGAAGGTCGCAAAAAAAAAAAGTAAAAAATAAATTCGAGGATACTGATTTTCGCCGGAGAGAAAATTTGCAATTGCTTATTAGATTCCAGTGGATACTTATGTTTTATTGATTTATTTTGATCTCTCTTTAAAACACTTGACATCGGGCTGTGCAAAATCAACGCATTTTGGCTCGATCCTGCAAATTAAGTCTTCAGTGACATTGTCTCCTATGATTGCAAAGGGATCTTCATGTAAGCGCTACATATTTTCTGCAAATAAATTAGTGGAGTTGAAGATTTTAGGAATAAGATGAATCTACTTGAGCTTCTACCCGCTGAAGTTAAAGGCAGAAGGTTATCACTAGAAGGCAATATCCGGAAGTGTATTGAGACGAGGAAGCAAGAAGCCAAAGCCTTGCTTACCCAACAAGCAGCCCCCCCCACCCCCCAAAACTTCCCACCCCAAGGACAACTTACGAGCGACAAACTCCAATACTAGTCATTTCTAAGTACACAAATTACTAAAGAACAAGCTGGGTGCGGAGCATAGTTTATTGAAGTATTACATTAAAGCCCAGTTGTTATTGATACTGGAAACAGACGATGTTCCTTTTGATAATGAGAACTGTGAGAAATTTCTTATGTAGGGAAAGCAGTCTCATAATGGCAACACATGACGATTGAGAAACAGAAATTTCTAGTACTGTTACTTTAAATACCTGCCCTTCCCCCAACACAAAAATAAACAGTTTATATAATGGCATTCTGAAAGGTTAGAGTGGTTTGAAGGCATTTTGAAAAGTTAAATTAAAATATATCCGGAAAGCACTTGAAAGCGTTGGGCAGTTTCAATTCAAGATCAGACTTTTGGCGTCATGCAAGATAGAGCAAGATTGCGAATTGTATTAAGTCTTCAGCAAGAGAGGGAGGGAGAGAGGAGATGAAGTACGAAGATGCCATTGGATGAAAGGAGGAAAAGGGGATAATAAAGAACCCTTTGTAAAAATGTAAACACGATGTCAGATTAAAGAAGATGAATGCACCCTATTAAAAACATAGGAATAGTGGAAATACTATGAATGACATGACGAATTTTTGTATGAATGACATGACGAATTTTGTACCATAGTAGTCGACATACTTATTTGTTTATTGCTGATCTAGTGCACCTGTGGCCTACATCAAGTAATAGCAGAGAGTAATCAACTCGTAAATAGCTAGTGTCAGTTAAGGTCACTAGCGAAGAGACCAGTGTTCCAGGACGCGTTTTTTTACAGCCTAATGCGCTAGGGTTTCTCAAGAAGTAGATTATTGACTTAATTGTTAGTTCACTTTTGTGGGTCGTAGTTAGAATGCAGAGAGACAAGAGATTTGGACAAAGTATGAGGACTGTGATGAGTAATCTGTACAGATATGAGGATATGTATATTATATACAGTATATATATATATATATATATATATATATATATATATATATATATATGATATAACTGAAAATATGGAATTGTGATGAAATATAAATAAAGATAAAATCCAGTGAAATGAGAACTGGAGTGCTGCAGGCCTTTCGATTATTTCCTTTTAGCAGACTGAAGAAATATAATACTTTGTAAACTTTTTTATATTTTTCAGTCTGCTAAGTAAAGGACGTAAGTGTCGAAAGACCTCGCAGCACTCCAGTGTTTCCGTTTCCTTTGTGGATTTTATCTTTATATATATATATATTATCATAGCATTAGAACCAGAGCAGGAGGGTGGCTGAACGAGGTATCCTCACCTACACCTTAATTTAATGGAACCATTTGTCAGGTATTCTTCAGATCAAATTCTCTCTCTCTCTCTCTTTCTCCAAAGACACACAGACGGGGGTGGTGGGGAATGTACCGTACTTCTTTTCAGCATCAATATCATTCCCACCGTTCCCATACCTGCCTGGAATCGTTTCCTAGGGAATTAGAATCTTCAAAAAGAAAAGGGAAATGGCAGCAGTGTTCGTTCTTTGAAATGCTCGAGTGTTTATTTGTACCTAAGCGCCAGACATCAAAAGGACAGTGATGCTGAGGATTCAGTGTCCTTTTATCCGGGGTTAGAATTATTGGTGGCTCTCCCTCTAGGTAGGAGATCAAAGATCTCTTACGGCATTCCAAGAATGGTGATGCTCTATATTTCTTCCTCTTTCTTTCCTTCTCGCCCCCTTTTTTTTTTTTTTTTTTTTCCCAGGTTTTTTATCTTCAGATCTTACCTTTTCATCCTGAAGTGATTACTTGAGGAGAGGTGTTGATGGTATCTGCCTTTGGTAGTATTTAGTGTATTATGTTAAAAGGCCATTAAATATAATTTTTTTAAATCGGTTATTTTAGAGAGTCATGTTATCACTAGAATGTGAAGTTGGCTGGTAGCCGAATTAGCCTGGAGAATTTTATGAAAATACAAAAATTTTCTTTCTCTGGTAGATAGTAAAGTGGGCGAATTTGGCATTAAATTTCTCTTTTTTAGTCGGTTAGCCTGAATTTTTTGAAAGTCAAAAATTTCTTTCTCTGTTAGATACTAAAGTGTGCTGGTAGCCGAATTAGCCTGGAATATTTTTTTGAAAATACAAAAATTTTCTTTCGCTGTTAAGTAGTAAAGTGTGCTGGTAGCCGAGTTAGCCTGCAGTATTTTATGAAAAATACAAAAATTTCTTTCTCTGTTAGATAGTAAAGTGGGCTGGTAGCCGAATTAGCCTGCTTTATAGAAAAAAAATATTTTTTTTGAAAAAACAAAAATTTTCTTTTCTGTTAGAAATAAAATTTCTTTGAGTATTTTAGTAAAGTGGGCTGGTTGGGCTGGTAGTGGGCTGGTAGCCAAATCAGCCTGCAGTATTTTATGAGTAGTAAAGTGGGCTGGTAGCCGAATTAGCCTGCAGTATTTTATGAAAAAACAAAAATTTCTTTCTCTGTTAGATAGTAAAGTGGGCTGGTAGCCGAATCAGCCTGCAGTATTTTATGAAAAAACCAAAATTTCTTTCTCTGTTAGTATCAGTCGAGTATTGTTATGAAAAACAGAAATTAGATAGTAAAGTCACTGTTGTTGTTGCTGAGGCCTGTTTTTTTTTTCATTTGTAAGCTATGGTTGTGGACCGTCCAGTGAATTAGGAGGCTTGGGAGAGCCGCTTGAGGTTGGCTACCTCGTCCCAGAATACCCGGTGAAAGCCAGAGGGTATGTAATCCAAGAGGTTCACCAGCGTCGTATTTGGTCACTATCAGGACTGGTACCTTCAGGGATATGATGAATGTTATAGAAGCAGAAAGCTCCTTGAACATCAGGGTAGTGTGGGCTTATAGTAAGCTCATCCCAGGATGCTTGCTGTAAATTAAAGGAACTGCACTTTCTGAAGTTATTCATGACAAAGTAAAAGGTGGATTTTTTCTATGTGTGTGTGTGTGTGTGTCACGTGTGTGCTTGCGCGCGTGTAGAGAATGGAGGGGAGAGGGGAGAGTGTGCATTTAAGACTGTTAATCTCTAATTAAAACACCAAAACGTTAAACATTATATGGCCTTGATGATGGATTTAATCCATCTTTAGTAAAAGTGTCACCAAATTCAACTAAAATGAGTGCATACGACTGGACGTAAATTCTTGAACTTTTATTATAGCATAGCTAGTAGCGCCATCATCACTATCCTAGCGGTTGTGTGCGTTTGAGTCCCGCATAGCAAATGAGAGTTTTCTTACTTTATTTCCTTATTCTGATTTCATGCTTTGAGAGGAAAACTTATCCAGAAAATATCAGAAAATCAAGAAGTTTACATGGCATTATGGTTGTTAGAAATACATGATTTTATTGAATTCGATTCTGTGGGTTCTAAGCATCAGGAAATCCAGAAGTTTACATGGCATTATGGATGTTAGAAACACATGATTTTATTAAATTCGATTGTGTGGGTTCTAAGCATCAGGAAAATCGAGAAGTTTACATGGCATTATGGTTGTTAGAAATACATGATTTTATTGAATTCGATTCTGTGGGTTCTAAGCAAGTGGTATGGAGGGGCCAGGGTGTAATAAATGTCAAGATGGAGTGGTCTTGAACCATTTTTCCCGTTATTTTGAAACAAAGGCCATAATCGGTATCAGCGACCAAGACTGTAAGTCTTAGGGGTTTTGCTCTTTATGCTATCTTTGAATTTTGCTTAAAAGCCAGTGGTTGCATATGGTGGTGTGGTTGATGATTTATGAATGATGATTAAGTTTTTCATTTTAATCTTCTAAAGCTTTAAATCCTCACACCATGGTGTTCTTTGTTTTAAGGATGGAGTATAAGTCTCCTCTCTCTCTCTCTCTCTCTCTCTCTCTCTCCCCTTTTATGTAATGTCGACTTTTATATGAAAAATAGGCAACCCTTAACCCAATGAGAGGCGCTTTTCTTGATAGATAGCCAAGTCGTTGGAGAGATGAATCGTTGTATTTCCCATGAAATTTACAATATAAAATGGATAAACATTAAGCCTTTTATGGCTGCTTTCTCCCTCCCAAAGGTGTATCCCCCCCCCTTCTTGCAAAAGGAGTTTGTTATTCTAAAGAAAGATGAAGTCATGTTAGTAATTTGTTCCCTTCTACTTATCTTCCTACTGCTCTCTCCTCCCACCTCCCCTTCAAGTTACTTATTTTGCATCGGTATTTCAGGAGACAAATACATTTGGGAGAGGTCCCCCAATCAATGGTTAGGGAGTAAGTGCCCAGTTACACACATATAGAGCACTGTCCATGAATGGAGCAGATGCAAAGTTAATATTAATGAAGTCTTGTCACGTACATTTGCAAATAACGGGGAGCGACAGGGGAATGTTGTCACCTTTCCTGTTTCCCCTTCTCTTGGATGTTTTATGATAAAGTAAATGGTTGGTGATGGAAGAGGTCCAGATTGGAGCACTGATAGAAACTTGACAGTTTTAAAACGTAAACGATGCTCTTTTTATCATCAAAGCTCCGCTAGTGTTTACAAACCGTGTTTAATGGAATGGATTATATGTCTAGAGAGACGGGACTTAAGATAAATCTTGTGAAAAATCGAGGTAATGATGACAGAGTATGCACACAGAAAAATCTAGGTAATGATGACAGAGTATGCACAGAGGGATGAAAGAAAACTAGCTCTAGAAAGGATTACTGATGTTTTTCAAATGTTTAGTTACAGTAATATCCGATACGGATTCTCTCGAGCTGGAACATAGCCGAAGATTAAAAAAAGGCAAGTCATAAAATTACCAGATTCATTAAGGGAATTCAAATAGATTGAAAAAGCATACTAAAGTAACATAATACAGACTATAAACAATACGGTCTGTATTGTTATACGGACATGAATCATGTATGGCATTGAAACTATACCTGAAAAATTGAAACTATACCTGAAAGATTTCGTTGATTTGTGCTTAAAGTTTCAAGAAGAATATTAGGAGTCAAATGGCTGGATAGTGAGAAATCTTACCATAAAGGAAATTATGGAAGTTCCGTATATAGATGAGATGAGGATGAAGGGGAGATAGAGATGGCTTGGACATGTCCTTCGAACCACCCAAGGGATAATAATACGTTATATTGCCGGACAACTCTGGGGTCAGAAGAGGTGGAAGACGAAGACCTACTTCTATGAGAACGATGAAAAGAAAGGCTAGAGGTTACTGGAGATATGTAAAATTTAGGGCAATGGAAGGGCCCTTTTACGTCGCACTGCGTTGGAGGCAGTAACGATAGTGATGATCTTTTTATGATAACGTTTTGGCGAACCTACCACCCACATTTGATAGGTGCAATCAGCCGAAGTGAGTACCATGGCTGAGTGATGGCACGGGTTGGCTTGCATTTGCTGGGTCTATATACAGTATAATGTATATATGAGTGAGTTTGATGTATGATATATATATATATATATATATATATATATACATATACATACACATACAACACAGAACTAGGTTTATGAATAGCATGTATATAATCATCTATTTTGTTCCGTGGCCACAAACCTAGCGTCAGGACTCTAGCGTTTGGGTAGTACAGGCTTGGCCAGTCTCTCTTATGGATGGCCCTTATGAAGTGTGAGTGAAGATATAACGAGGCAGTGAGTAAGAGGAGGCAGATTCAAGGTATTGTGCTTTATTCACACAAATCTCTGACAGTCAAGCTCTTTTTGAGCGTAAAAGTAGTATTTGACATTAGGAAAAACAGGAGGGACGCCTGTACAGTCAGATAAAAAAGTTTCTCTGACCTGAAGAATGGTTAACAATTCTTTATACAATTTAGGAAGATTGTTTGGATCAGGAGTGCTGGATCTATGTTTCCTGATTTTGTTTTGAAGCAAGGCTGCCCTGAGGGTCCCAATGACAGATCTGGACCTCACAATACTCTCTCTCTCTCTCTCTCTCTCTCTCTCCCAAAAGTAAGCCTGGGGGAGTGGGTCGCAGTCTGGGATATAGGCTGGTTTCATTCTGTCAGTGGAGACCCAGGTGATTCTCCCGTCTACCGTCAGCTGATATGCTTTATTTCTGTGTTGTAGTATGTGGTGTGGTCCCAAGTAGGCTGGAGAGAGGGGGGTGGCTTGCATGTGTCTATTCTTATGAATGCATACTTTGCTTTTGTAAGGTCTGCAGGGACATATTCTTTTCTTGCTACGTCGTATGTCTTCGCTGGCATTATGTTTTCTAATGCTCTACGGACGCCTGGAAGAGTCGTGGGCTCCATCGTGTTTTGAAAAATGTCTGTTGGTATTATCAACACCTGACCGTAGAGTGCTTCTGCCAGTGATGTGTTGAATGCTGCGTGCGGGGCTGTTCTTAGTCCCAGCAAAGCCCATGGTAACTCCTTTCTCCAACTCTCGCCTTGACATCTGGCGGTGAGTGCTGATTTGAGGGAGTGGTGCAGCTGCTCCACCATGCTGTTTGCTTCTGGATTGTATGCTGTTGTGTGAATGACTTTTGTCTCACGGCTGGCAGTGAGGGAGCTGCATAAGGTGGAGGTGAAGTTAGTTCCTCTGTCACTTGTTATATACTGCTGTACTCCATGCCCGCCGACCCAGTCTGTTAGTGCTTTCACACAACTCTCTGCTGTCTGCTGCCTTATTGGTATTGCTTCTGGCCATTGGTGTTCCTGTCGATGATCGTGAAGAGATACCTGCACCCCTCGGAGGGGGCAGGGGTCCCATGATGTTGACATGGATGTGGGCCTGTCGTCCCTGTGTTGTCTGGAATTCTCCTATCCCCGTCTCTGTGTGCCTCGTTATTTGTGATGTTTGACATGGGAGGCATTCTCTTGCCCACTTTTTGATGTCTGCCTGCATTCCCCACCAGATGTACCACTCTGACAAGGTTCTGGTGGTGGATCTGCCCGATGGGTGGGCAGGTTGTAGGTGGGGTTGAAGACTTTTTCTCAACCCTAACGGTAGGTATGGGCGAGGGCGTCTGGTACTTGTCTCACAGGCAATGGTCGTCTCTTCATCATCCTTCTCAGCTGATGCTATTTCAGGATATGAAATCCCAATGTGGACGGTGTTGATGGAGTTTCGGGAAAGGGTGTCTGCCACATTGTAGGAAGAGCCCTGGAAGTATCTGATGGTGCAGGAGTGTTCTGCTATTGATGATAGGTGACCACCCATCTCTGCTTTTGGTGAAGGCATGTACCAGTGGTTGGTGGTCCTTCTGCACCATGAATTGTTGTCCTTCTAGCATGTGTAGGAAGTGGCAGGTGGTTCTGTGGACTGATAACTTCTTACTTCTTACTGAAGAATGCCAATAGGTGGTGACCATCATCTGTGTCTTGTTCAAGTACTGTGACCATTGCTGTGCTACTCGCATCCATCATTAGGGTGAGGGACCTATGGGGTAAAGGAAAAATTAGTTTGGCAGCGGAGGTGATTGCTTTTTTAGCTAATGTGAAGGCTTTATCTTGTTTTTAATTCCAACATAGTATTGTAGGTTTTCCTTTTAAGCAATCATATATTGGGTCCATTATTTTAGCAAGGTTGGGTATGAAATAGTGGTGATAGTTAATCATTCCTGTGAACTCTTGAACTGCTTTGATTGATGTCGGTTTTGGGAAATCGGTGATTGCTTGGACCTTCGTTGGGAGGGGCTTGACACCTTCGGGGTTATTTAGTGGCCTAGGAATTCCACTACTGGTTTTGCCAATTCTCATTTGTCTTTTCAGACTATAAGTCCATTTTCTTTAAGTATTTGCAGGACCTGCCTGACATCTCTCATGTGTTGTTTGATGTTGGGGCTGAATATCAGTATGTCCTTGACATAGACGACGCAGAAGGGTAGAATGCCCAGGATTTCGTCCATCAGACATTTGAAGGTCACACCTGAGTTCCAGAACCCAAAGCAGCTGTAGTTGAAGGTGTATGCTCTGGAGGGGGTGATAATGGCCATTTTTTCTGTCCCCCTTCATGACTGGGACTTGGAAGTATCCCTTCAACAGGTCAATCTCTGTAAATATTTTAGCGCCCTCCATCTGGTTGGTTATGTTGGTGACGTTCAGCATTGGGTACCTGTCAGGTACTGTATTGACGTTGAGTCTCCTGTAGTCTTCGCAGGGTCACCATGCGCCATCAGGTTTTGGTACTATGTGTAGGGGAGGTGCCCAAGGGCTGGAAGCTTTTTGGCATATTCCTGGCTGTTCCATGTCCTGGAAAGCTTGCTGGCATGGGCAAGTTTTTCTGGGGCCAAACATCTAAGGTCGTTCTTAAATACCCCTTGGAACTCCTTTAGGACGCGACTTATCTGTGGTGCCGGAGTCGGTGTGAGTGAGGCTACATGTGTGGGTCGTGTGATCATCTGCTGTTTCGCTACATCTACCAACATGTTGTGGGCTTTTAGGAGGCGTGCTCTTAAAAGTATGATTGTCTGCTGTGACAAACGTCCAGTTGTACTGCTTGCTGCCGAATGACAAATTCATGGTCCTTTTCCCATATATTTTCAGTGGAGCTCCACTGGCAGTGGACACCTGTAGGGTGCTGGGGGTTAGATAGAGGCCTTCATGCGGGTTGGCTGGCATGAATGATTTGCATGTGCCAGTGTCGACCAGGAATTCCATACTTGATCTTTCATCAATGAAAAAACACTTTGAGTCTTTTTGCCTGTGCCTGGAAGAAAGAAAGCGGAAAGCAGGTGCGGTTTCTCTTACAAGGCAACTGGTCTGCCCATTGCTGACGTTTATTTTGTTGGGTCACTGCTGTAACCCTTTTGCATGTTTTTTGACATGTAGCAATCATTTTCACATTTTTGGGCTTCACTCCCAATACTCCAGTGGTAGAAACAAATGCCACTGGGACGTTCATCAGTTTTGGGCTTGAACTTGAGTGTGTTTTTCCACTTGGAGTTCCAGTAGCAGTGTATGGGGGCAGTGGAACCCTCTGGATTGCTGTCCATCTCTGTGTTGGTCTACTACTGTAGCTGTGGGGCGGCTGCTGCTGTGGGTGGTTGTGTAGGCTCCTTTGGCTTGTGGCCCAGGTGGATGGCCTCGACTGCTTTGAAGAAATTGTTGAGGTCCATGGTTGATGCATTGCGGATGGCCGTGACTATTTGGCGGGGTAATTTTGTGAGTAGGGCCTCACTCACGAGGTCCAGCGTAGTCTTTGGGCAGTCGTCTGTGGCGGGAATCATAACTATCCACCGCAGCTGCTTGTAGACGTGCGACAGCTGCTGGTTTCCTATTGCTGCCCCTACGTTGTCTAGGAATTTCCTAGCGGCATGCTGAAGGACAACCTTATTTAGGCTTTCAGCATTTTGTAGGTGACGGTTGTCTGTTGGTCGGCGAACCATTCTGCGATCTGCTCAAAGACGTCGTCTGGCCTGAACTCGATGTCGACGTCGGCTTTGCGGAATGAAGAGATCTTAGACCTGCAGATGGTCTCCCACTCTGAAGAACCAGGCCTCTGGGTTGTGGGCTGTGAATGGCGGTAGGAGGGTGCTTGCTGCTGCAGCTTTGTTGCTGGATGGGCTGGTGCTGGCGGTGGCGGTGTCGGTCATCATCAGGGACACCAGTATAACGAGGTGGCGAGTAAGAGGCACAATCAAGGTATTCTGCTTTATTGACAAAATCTCTGACAGATCGAACTCTTGCGTGTAAAAATGGCACGGACACAGGGATAAAAAGGACGTCGGCGGCGCAGTCAAATGTGTTTTCTTACACCTGAAGAATGGTTAACAATTCTGTATGCAATTTAGGAAGAGATTTCAAATACGTATGGTTGGAAAGCTTGCAGCGCCTTACATACGTTAGTAATTACAGTTCTAACAAGGACATGAAATATTTTCTGAAAAATGCATAAAAGATCGTTTGAATGAGTGCTAGATCTTTGTTTCCTGAGAGTACTCTTTACATCATGTAGATTTTGTTTTGAAGCGAGGATGCTCCGAGGGTCCCGGCGACAGATTTGGACCTCATATGCTATGGGTAGAGGTGCAACGTCCCATTTAGGGGGAATGAGGTTGGCTCGGACCAGTCTCTCTCATACTGATTCCTGTAAAGAACGCAGGCTGAAGATGCCGTTTTACTGTACAGTACGAAGACAAGTCTAAACCTGTTGACTGTCTTCCCAACTATCTCTTATTTACCATGATATTTAATGTATCTTAGTGTGTTTTATGAATTAGTTTTTTTTCTTTTTGGGTACACGTATAAAGTGTGTGTACATTAATACTGTATGAAGTTCATTAACTTTTTATTATAAATCCTTAAGTAAATTTTTTATATATATATATATATATATATATATATAATATATATATATATATATATACTGTACATATATGTATATAATCAAATGTGTAATTACACTTATGTTTCTTCATTTTCTTTCTGTTTTACAAATTCTCTCTCTCTCTCTCTCTCTCTCTCTCTCTCTCTCTGCATAATTGCGTATATGACATATATTCCCGTCATAGAAAATGGGGACTATTTGTTTTCATACTTGGAAGTGGATATGCGGGTGGCCTCTGTTAGATGTACAGGGAAATGAATAAAAGAGCCGTTTGTTATTGTTTGGCGTCGTTGTTTGTCAATATTATTGCTGTTTATGAACTATTTGTCTGCTTTTACAGTCCGTTCTATTTTATTTATCGTTGGCGAAGTCTAAGGACCCTGGCTTTTATCGGGAGAATCAACATAGTCTTTGGATTCTCTTAAATATCATCTTATATTTGAATGAATGATTCTGTTTTTACTCATTTCATCCTTTTGAGTATTTGCAGAAAATTAATAGAAAATGTACATTTATTTTTTAATAATTAATTTGATCTACAATTTAGATTCAAATTTTTTTTTTTAAACTTCAATTATGGCAATACAGTATGTTTCCTGGAAGAAAGAATGAATATATATATATATATATATATATATATATATATATATATATATATATATATATATATATATATATATATACATATATATATATATACACACATATATATATATATATATATATATATATATAATATAGTACTATTAAACTAGTTCAAAAAAAAATACCTTGCGACTCCACGACTGATGCGACCGCGCTCTAACGGACTGTAGCTAATTAGCTGATTGACTGATTCGTCCTTCGACAAGTGCTTTTCATGATCAGTTTATAACTGTACCTCCTGACTCCCGTCTTGACCTTCAAAGTGATCACACCTCAATGGTGGGTGTTTAATATTTTTATTTTTATGGCATTTATGACATACCTCTATACTCCTTTGATATTTTTGGAACTAGTTTAATAGAACTAGCATTGACCAGCTCTAATATATATATATATATATATATATATATATATATATATATATATATATATATATATATACATATATATATATAATATATATATATATATAATATATAATATACAATTATATATATTCATATACATATATATACACACATATATATATATGTGTGTGTGTAAATAAAGATAAAATCCACTGCTAAGTAAAGGACCAGTGTCGAAAGGCCTCGCAGCACTCCAGTGTTTCCGTTTCCTTCGTGGATTTGATCTTTATTTATATATTCATCACGTTCCATATTTTCGTGATTCAGTTATACATGTGTGTGTGTGTGGCAACAATTGCAGACACTTGAGATTCCACGGCAAACAGTAAGCCCCACTTCGGACGTTTAGGTTCAAGGCCTCTGAAATGAACTACACTGGACTGAAGCTCAAACTTGCACTCAAGTGTATTCGTTATCGAAGTCCACCACAGCTGGCTGTAATTCTATATAATTACACATGTGGCCTTTCCTCTCCGAGTATGGTTGCCTGAACGGTGTCCTGCAATATCTGGCAATTTACCTCATGGTAGCCATTTATCCTTTCCTACAAAACATACTATATTACCGTAATTAAAGTTTTAAAAAAATTATTGAAAATCTAAATTGTGGGTCAAATCAATTATTTAAAAAGTATATCTAAATTTTCTATTAATTTTCTCTAAATATTCAAAAGGAGGACATGGGTCAAAAAAGGATCATTCATTCAAATATAAGATGATTTTTAATAGAAGCCAAAGATTTTTTTTTATGCATGCCAACAGTAAGACTATGTTGATTCTCCCGATAAAAGTCAAAACACACAACTTTCAATGTTCCATCCACCAGAACCATTTACATTTAAGAGTCATAATAACCTATTGACTAAGAAGTTTTCATATGCATTTATGGATGCGCTCTGTAGTTAGTTAGTTAGTGAGTGTGTGTGTGAGAGAGAGAGAGAGAGAGAGAGAGAGAGAGAGAGAGAGAGAGAGAGAAAATGAAAGGAAAAGAGGCCTAAATCCGAATGAAAGTAGTGGGGAATTCTCTCGGATTAAACGGAGAGAAATGCGTTGGGTTAGTATTCAGCTGAGTGGAACTATTGATAGGCGAAGCTATTGAGTTGGGAGAGGGATCCGGCAATCGAAGACGATTCCGTCTCGGCTTATCAAGATATCTTAACGGGTGTCTTTCTAATTGCCTGCGCTACACGTCTTGTGCGGTTGTCAGACTTCAGCTGTGTAATCTCATAATATTCTTCCTTCTGTTAGAAAAAAAAAATACTGAATCGTGTGATATATCTATCAACATTTTATTAGTTACCTTGTCAATCTTTTCTCATTTCTTATTGAAATCAGTTCTTTTTTTAGTTGGTGGTTACAAATTAACATATTTTCCTTTATAAGTTCTCTCTTATCACGCATTTATTATTGCTTACCGACATATATTAACTCCTTCGCTGTAAACCTATGCCATTTCAAAGTAAAAGAGAGAGAGAGAGAGAGAGAGAGAGAGAGAGAGAGAGAGAGAGAGAGAAATCTGAATTATTTTTCTTTTGGTAGAGCCTTTCAACACTCGTGATATTTTTAAACACTTTTTCATCGACGCCTCATTGGAGAAACCATATAAATCTACCATAACGAAAAGCAAATAACGGAGCAGGGGCATTGAAAACAGAGATTATGTTAATATATTAGAAGTAACGAAAGGACAAAATGAAGAAATATTGCGATAATTCTCTGAGGAGAACAAAACGACTCCGTGAGAGTAGCCATGATAACACCCTTACGTCCGCTGTCAATAAGGGTCAAAGTCCTTGCTCCTTTTCAGCGTGAATAAAAGGGAGGGGGTTCCCTGGGGGAGGAGGAGGAGGAGGAGGAGGAGGTGGTAAGGAAGAGACAAGAAGAACCTGGATCGATAGATATCTCTCCCAGATGTAACCCTCTGTGAAAAAGGTGATGGATGGCTTCGTCTTCCACTGACCTTGATTTGACTTTTGTACGAAACTTTCAGAATCAATAAAAGGGTGAGAGAGAGAGAGGGAGAGAGAGTTCAATTACACGCTATTTTTTTTTTTATCTTTTAAAATGTATTTCTTTCAGTTTATTGCCCTAGCGATTTATAAAACAGGTGGTTTTCAGGATCTATTAAACTGGAGGAGGTGTTAGACAAGTTATCTTCAGATAATTTTTTTATTAAATATATTGTAATGATTATATATACATACATACACACACACACACACACACACACACACACACACACACACATATATATATATATATATATATATATATATATATATATATATATATATATATACATTGAATATAGAGTTTAGACCAAAGGCCAAGCGCTGGGACCTACGAGGTCAGTCAGCGCTGAAATAGAAATTGACGGTAAGGAGATTTGAAAGGTGTAATAGGAGGAGAACCTCGCAGTTGCACTATGAAACAGTTGTTGGAGAGGGTAGAAAGTCAGATGGAAGCAAGTGAATATGAACGGAGGTACAGTAGAAGGAATGAAAGAGGTTGCAGCTAGGGGCCGAAGGGACGTTGCAAAGACCCTTAAGTAATGCCTACAGTGCACCGCGTGAGGTGCATTGACAGGCATTACCCCTTACAGGGTATACATGCAACACAAATATAATATATATATATATATATATATATATATATATATATATATATATATATATATATATATATATATATGTATGTGTGTGTGTGGGGGCAATCTTGGACCGTAGATTAAGATTTTGGAAAAAAGAAACCTTAATGGCAAGGTAGGTCGAATCTCATTGTGCCTCTGTTGACCTAGTCAGCTGTGGTGAATAGCAATCTGGACGTAGCAGGCAGGGGCGGGGGACTAAAAATCTATCCCAAAAAGACATCAGGAGAACCAGAAGGATAACACATATTAGATCTGCTCCCTGAAACGGAAAAACGCACACAAACACACACACACATTCATACATAAGGCTCCAACATTGTTGTGCCACCCCTTCCAGATGGGAACGTGTGTATAGTTATGTATATTTATATATATGTATATGTGTATATATGTATATACAAATAATATATATATATATATACACATACACACAGTACATACATACAATTATATATATATATAATATACATATATATATATATATATATATATATATATATATATATATATATATATATATATATATATATGTATGTATGTATGTATGTATGTATGTATGTATGTATGTATGTATGTATGTATGTATGTATGTATATATATACAGCAAAGGAAGAAAAACAATGAATGAAACTACAGCCAGAGCAAGATATATATATGAGGCTACTTTTTGATAACCCTTAATAAACAAAAAATAAAATTGCGGCATAAACAAAATATTTTATTACCAGTGTAAAAGTAAGCGAACTGTAAAGTTCCTACCTAAGAGGGGAAATTAAAGATTAATAAAATCGAAAAACGCAGATATGAACGCTGTGCAAAAAGTATTTGTACAAACAGCAAGTAACGCATTTTAATTATCGTAAAGGCCGACAAAATTTCCACTGTATAATTAAGGCCATTAACAGAAACCGAGCCTCATTTGAGAAAACAAGCATTTGCGTGTTTCTTATGGAGGCAAAATTCATAATATATCGCCCTTTGAACTTTATCTTCATTTTTCCTAATTCAACCATGATAAACATTTTCTCAAATGGACTTGATTATTACGATGGACATTTTGTCGCCCTTTACGATAATGAAAATACGTTGCCTTTTGTAGAGTATTCGTATCTTTGTTTCTCGATCTTTCTCGATCTTTATTTAAGTTTTAATTTTTCTCCTCTTAGGTAGGAACTGTTCGCTTAACTTATACTGGTAACTGGATATTTTTTGCCACCATTTTTAGTTTTCTGTAAAAGAAAACTATTGAGATGGCTTTGTCCGTCCGTCCGCACTTTTTCTGTCCGCCCTCAGACCTTAAAAACTACTGAGGCTAGAGGGCTGCAAATTGGTATGTTGTTCATCCACCCTCCAATCATTAAACATACCAAACTGCAGCCCTCTAGCCTCAGTAGTTTTTTAATTTTATATAAGGTTAAATTTAGCCATAACAGTACTTCTTGCACCGCTAAAGGTACCAACAACACAGGCCATCATCGGACCGTGGCTGAGTTTCGTGGACTCTGGCTAAGAGTTTCATGGGCCGTGGCTGAGGCAACCACCGGACCGTGGCTGTGTTTCATGGGCTGCGGCAAAGAGTTTCTTGGGCCATGGCTGAAAGTTTCATGCAGCATTATACGCTGTAAAGAAAACTGTATTGCGCCAAAGAAACTTTGGCGCATTTTTCACTTGTTTTTATTAGTACTTGTTAAAAAGTAGTCTCGTATATATCATGCCCTACTTGTAGTTTTCAATCATTTTTTCTGTCCTTACTAAAGCTGCGAATGTTTTACTTCTCGCTACGGGAACTTTCTGGTGGCGATGGCACCCTCTCGGCAGAAAGAGAGAGAGAGTATATAAATACCCAAACAGGTGTTTCTCACTTCTTTTGTCTGTGGAAAATGAAACCCATTGACAGGGAAAAAGGGGGAAAAGTACCCTATCTTACCTTCCGAGATTCAAATCATCACGTTGGAGAAGTGAGCCCTAAGCTATTCGCTCGATAGAAATTCATCCCCAGTTTTTCAAGTGGCTAGTTCCACCACCCCTTCCCTTCCTCCTCTTCTCCTTTGCCTCCTCCTACGTCTACTTCTCTCATTCATTTTTCCTTCTTCTCCTCGCCTGTCCCTTCATTTCGGACCATTCTTCCTCCCCAACAGGTATGGAGACTGTCGGCTGGGTACCCGCCGATGAGAGGCGGTGCATCACTTGACTGATTCCAGGAATCAGTTATTGACTTGTAGGACTCTCTCTCTCTCTCTCTCTCTCTCTCTCTCTCTCTCTCTCTCTCTCTCTCTCTCTCTCTTTTTTAACTTTCAACCTTGGCTCGATGATTACAAAGGTGATGCAACCGACCGTCAGTAATCAAGTGACCGGTGACTGTTAAATATTCTACCATTATTTCCAGCTCTCTTGCATCAAGTCATCAATTCAAGTGGTCTCGTCGCGAGAGAGAGAGAGAGAGAGAGAGAGAGAGAGAGAGAGAGAGAGAGAGAGAGAGAGAGAGAGAGACTTTTACCGTCCGCTGTAATAGGATTGATTAGAACTGTAACAGATATGAGGTGATTTTTTCCTTCTTGTACCCTGGCGACTCTGTTTCGTTTTCCCCTCTTCAGCATATTGAATGTCCATCAGATATTACCCACAGAGGGAATTTTCACTAATATAAATGTTCGAAAATGACTGACTGTTCGCCTGCTGACTATTGTAGATGAATATTTCCGGGAAGGTCATATTGTTTTTTTATTTTTGTATTTTTCCAGTTTTTATTTTCGTGTTGACTTCGTCATTCTCGCTTTTCGATAAATTAATTGTTTTTTTTTTTAATATTGATCATTGATCAGAATCAGATGATATGCAGTTTTTATTTTTTGTATTGATATTTTATATATATATATATATATATATATATATATATATATATATATGTGTGTGTGTGTGTGTGTGTGTGTGTGTGTCCTCTTAACTTCTCGATCTTCCCACACCCTTTGGATTCGCTTGTAAAGCCTTAAACCAAATTAAAGAAATGTTAACGCCTCAGCAGGATTCATACCCACACACGAGGTGTCAGAGGGAGGTGTCCTTAGCCTCTCGACCACGAAGTAGAATAAAAGTATAAAATATATATATATATATATATATATATATATATATATATATATATATATATATATATATATATATATATATATATATATATATATATATATATATATATATATATAAATATTTATATATATATATGTAAAATCTCACAAATTCAGATACTGTCTTACTTTTGAGGCTTTATTTACTAGATATATGTGTTTGTAATAGTTACAATGACCTCCTCATATAATTTTTAAAATTCTTAAGTAATATTTAGTGAAGCATTATTTCACAATGTTACTAGGTCGTTTTCTTAACATTCTGAAGAAGCTATTGGAATTCATTGTGTTGCAGCGGTATAAGTAATGATCACACAGCGTTATAACAGAACAAGAAATCTTATATCCCACTCACTTCGATAAGTTACACGTTAAATTCCCTTATACGATTTCACGTTCGAAAGAGAAGTCCCAACGAAACGCTCATTTTCCTTCAGACTCGCAAGAAAGTATAGGAAATCGAAAGTAATAATGTATTTCGCCAAGAATTCCGTATCTTGTCCATCCCTCGGCTGTTTGTTGGTTTTGGCTGCGAATGGCTGCGATCTTTACTTCCAATCTGGATGTGAAATTCCCGGAGAGTTTCAGCTGATTAGCTTTCAGAGGGGGACTTTGATCTCGAATATTGCTCGGCTTGGTCCAGGGCGAGAGGGGGTCCCCGGCACAAGGGATTGGGAAGGGACACGGGACAGAGAGAAAGAGAAAGAGAAACAGAGAGAGAGAGAGAGAGAGAGAGAGAGAGAGAGAGAGAGAGAGAGAGAGAGAGAGAATATGTTTGGTATCGTCACCTGTCATTGTTTTTTCTCTTTTTCTTTGTTTCTTTTCGATAAGTTTTGAGCAGTCTTCTTATTTTTGTTATTTGCGCTCCGTGTTTCTTTGGGTATTCTCTTTTATGTTTCTTTGTTGTGTATTTGCAAATCTTTGAGCATTATTGTATTATTATTATTCTATTTTGAATGAAAAGGATCAAGGTGCCTGACGGCCATTGAAAGAAAACTGGTAAAAGAATACAATTTTTATAGCCATGTAAATAAACCCAGCTCGGCTCATCTCTCTCTCTCTCTCTCTCTCTCTCTCTCTCTCTCTCTCTCTCTCTAGATGTCCCTGTGGCCCGAGTTCGAGTCTCCGGCCGGCCAATGAAGAATTAGAGGAATTTATTTCTGGTGATAGACATTCATTTCTCGGTATAATGTGGTTCGGATTCCACAGTAAGCTGTAGGTCCCGTTGCTAGGTAGCCAGTTGGTTCTTAGCCACGTAAAATAAGTCTAATCCTTCGGGCCAGCCCTAGGAGAGCTGTTAATCAGCTGAGTGGTCTGGTTAAACTAAGGTGTACTTAACTGAGGCTTCATACCATTGTCACATTAACCCGGAATCGCTATAGATAGATAGATAGATAGATAGATAGATTAAGGCTGTTTAATTACTTCTTTTCTTGTGTCTTCTATTTTGAAGACACACTCCAGCATGGTAGTTTGTGACAGGAAATTCCTCTTCTTAATCCGTATGTTTTTACCTTTAAGTGTGATTTTCTGTTTGCAAAACTTATCTAAAGCTGAAAAAATCAAGCGCCTTCTTGAGACAGTTGTTAAGTATACCTTAGCTTAACCAGGCCACTGAGCTGATTAACAGCTCTCCTAGGGCTGGCCCGAAGGGTTAGATTTATTTGACGTGGCTAAGAACCAACTGGTTACCTTGCAACGGGACCTATAGCTTATTGTGGAATCCGAACCACATTATAGCGAGAAATGAACTTCTATCACCAAAAATAGATTCCTCTTATTCTTCATTGGCCGGTCGGAGATTCGAACTCGGCGGCCAGCAGAGTGCTAGCTGAGAACGGAACCCACTCGTCCAACGAAGAACTTGAGGTCGTTGTTAGCTTCTTTCCATAACGGTCCCCATTTGTGATCGTAGAGTAATATTCAATATTATCAGTAATCGACGGAACAAAATGAATAGCTGTTTCGGTTGTGTTCAGACCAGATTTATGTGTGAGTTGCTGGTCGTGATTTTTAAATCGGGAAATAATGTTCTAGTTGACGACAATCTAAAAGTTAATTTACGCCTTTTTCAAGTCGTTGATGAAAAGGTCTTTCATGCCCTCTGAAATGGTTTCCAATGATCAAAACAACAGTACTCCATTGTCATTAAACTTTTTTTTATTTGTTGCTTGGTCGTTTTTGCCTTATGATTTTAGTTCTCTCTTCCCCTGTCATTGTGCGTAAGTGTGTGTGTGTGTGTGTGCGCGGGCGCGCGAGCCTCGAGAGACGGCAAGCCACTGTTGCGTCACATTCAGAGCGAGCGACTGTCATTGAACTCAAGACAGGCTGTGAGCATAATATCAGACGCTAAAAGAAGGCAGAAGGGTTGCTCAGGGAAGGCAGGGAGCGTAGACTGAGGAGGCGTTCGAGAGCATCGTCGTCGTGGAGAAGGATTTGAAATACGATGTCGCTAAAGAATAATACCTTTGATGATGCCTCGAGCTGCAGAAAAAAAAAAGGTGACGTGTTGGTACGTCTATTATACATTTACGCTAAATATATGCGATACTGATATAATGCCGTGTATGTACTGTAAATGTATGATTCTATAATTCAGGATTCATTTTTTAGATGACATTTCGTCTGGTTTTTAAGGTCGTTGGAAATAATTTTGTCATGCCTCATCGGTAATGATTTTTTTCCAGTGAAATTGGGTACGTTTGGGTATTTGTAAGTCATTTGCTTGACTTGTGTGTGTGTGTGTGTGTGTGTTTGTGTGTGTGTGTGTGTGGCTGGCTTTGGGTCCCTGAGACTGATAGTTAGACTCGTTGGCTTATAAGTATTTAGTTTCCAGCCGCTGCCTGTTATATTCGTGGCGGTGAGGGGAGCGGGGCACTTTGTATCAGAAAGTAACCCCATTTCGCGAGTAAAAGCTCCCACAAGGTCCAATGAGGCCAGAGGGGAGGAAAAGCGGATTCGGGAGAATGGACAAAAGAAAGAAGGGTCACGGGCAATGTGAGTGATTCCCTAATTTCGGAGGGGAGAGCCTGGGGCCCAGGGGTCGCCCTCACCTCCTGTACTGACGGTAGCAAGAGCAGAGACCCTCGTCAATGTTCTCGTTCAAGTGCTTCTCGTTGATGAGGAGTCAGAGCCAGGGAAGAATACTTATAGTTGTAGGGGCATTGATGAGTTGTGGTGTTTTTTAATCGTTCAAGTTGTCACTGGGAGGGAACTGGGTTTTTAACTGCCTGCGTCGTTCTTATTTGCTTTCACTTGCGACTTTTGGTACTGTGCGACGGAAGTTAATGGAATGGTTATGATGGTAGAACAAAGAATGGGGTTAATGTCAGTATGGGCTTGCCTTGCAAGCTTCCAAGCTCACCTCCATTATATTGCAGTTCTGACTAGATGTATAAAATCTGAATGTTCACCTAAGATCCTTTTTCCACTTGACAACTCTTGCAAAAATATGGCGATGAAAAATAAAATGGCAATGTTTGTCAACATGGATAAACTTCGTTCTCTGTAACACCTCGTTTAAATGAAAAAATTATATAAGCACTAAAAGTTTTCAGACTTCCCACATTTTGCACTGATTTATTTCTGCATTCTTCACTCAAATGAGTGTGTATATTTTCATATTGCAACCACCAAGAGCGCCCATAATAAATATTTAGTTCTTTTCAAGCTTTGGTGGAATACAGTTTAACAATGTGTTGGAATGTTGGTTTGAACTCCCGGTAAGGTGTTGAATGAGAGGCCTCATGTGTACCCCTGGACTCTGCAAAACCAACAGAGACAAATTTAACAGATTTGCAAGACGCCGGCTGTCTCGAGGCCTGTTGCATTGGCAGAAAGTCTACCTCGACGACTGTAGTGTTCTCACGCCATTTACTCATTTCGATCAATCAGTTAGACCAAAAGTTAGAGATCGATTGTGACTACAGTTCAGAGCGGAGAGGGAGGGAAGGTTGCTGAAGGAATGAGAGGATGTGAGAGTTTATATATAATATATATATATATATATATATATATATATATATATATATATATATATATATATATATATATATATATATATTTATATATATATTTATATATATTTTTATATATATGTAATATATATATATATATATATATATATATATATATATATATATATATATATATATATGTGTGTGTGTGTGTGTATTATATGTGTAATATATATATAATATATACATACACACATATATATATATAGTATATATATATATATATATATATATATATATATATATATATATATATATATATATATATATATATATATAGCCACAAAAACCTCAGAGTATCGAATTAAACCAAAAATGGGCATAACAAATGGTGTCAAATAATTGAAAAGCATTTGCATGACCGCTTAGATGTGTGTGTTTTATGTAAAGGTGTCCTAACATATAGAGAAGGAGAGTATTTTGACCTGTAGATGGACCCATGAATAAAGAAAAGTCAAACATACACAGTTGCTGACTGATTAGGTGAATGTTGAAAGGACAGATTGCCAAATGGATAGTTAGCACATGGAATTGCCACCAAGTTGAAACATGCTGACTCTAATGATACACAATTACTTCTGTAGGTTGTCTATATAACTCGTGAAATTAAAGGTGCTTTAAGGTAATTGCCCAACTGGGGACACACCGATATTTATATATTTAATGCCAAGAAAGTGGGCCAAAAGGGAGGTAAAGGTGGGTTACCTTTTTTCGGAATCATAAAATAGTTTAGAAAAGTATCTTACTCAGATATTCTGGTTCAAATGCACTGGTTCAATTTGATTAAACTTTTTCGACATTATTATTAATTAGTAAGTAACATAAAAAAATATCAAAACTAACTTGCATGAGTTATTAATTTCATTTAATTTCTCGTCGGAGTTAGAAAAAATGAAATTGTGCTTTAAGCTCATCTTTAAAATTATAACATATTGTGCTAATTCGTATCTTGTCAGTTTTTCAAAACATAGGGAAGGTTTTTATTTTGTTTGGGGATGCAATAACAAATTTTCAGCAGTCAAGAGTACATGCTGCAGTATATATGGTGTCAGTATGTATATATCACCTTGTTACTAAGATGCTTCATGATGTTATTCTTCCGGATGAATGTACAGTTTACTCAATGGATGCACCACTGTTTCGCCTTAGCTTGGAAATACTATCTGGATGTAATTCAGTGATCGTTTGCCTATGTAATAAAATATGCAGATTCGTCTGCTCAAACTAATTAAGATATTTGGCCTGGACGGTAGCGTATGGTCTTGCGTGTGCAATATGTAACTAATAAAACCATGCTAATTTATTCGATCACATGTCGCCATTTTAAAGATTGCAAGAAGCTTAATATGCATGAAATTGGTGCAGTAGACGATCATTTGCACGTGGGCTTGCGTTTAACGTCTGGTTTTAGTCACTGGCACAGTTAATCTAGATGTTCCCAAGGTAACGTGTGCAATGGACGACGAATTACGGAGTAATCACGTCTCGTAAATAATTGCAATTTTAACACTTGTTTGGCTCTCTGCAAGATTATCATCTATCTATGTCCGGTGTTATGGCGCTTTGGGTCGTGCAAGATCTTCGAAAAACATGGAGGGATAGGCCTATGGATGGAATTACACTTTTTGTTATTTTTGCATTTTTCTTTGTCATTCAGTTGCTGAAGGTTAATAGAATTTTGGTCGCCATCTGAACAAAGTTTAACGAGTTGTATTTTTCCACTTACTACTGCTACTACTACTAATACTACTGTTACTACTACTACTACTACTACTACTACTACTACTACTAGTACCACCGCCAGTAAACAAAACAAACGTTCTTAAAGATCAAGCCTGAAATGACAGTCTTTTGCACAAATGGCATCCATTGAATAAATGGACCATGTGGAATAATAGCGAAAACGGAGATCGAAGGGGTAAATGAAATAAATAAAGGTAATGAAGACTTCAGCGTTCCTCACGTATCTTGCAAACATTATGAACCCATGTTTTATAGTTCCGAGTAGGCCTACTGGCTATTTTGTAGAATAACTTCTCGTAACCTGAGGAGGGAAATTTTAGGTCACTGTTTTGTTTGCTTAACCGTGTGAAAAATACAGTGAAATCGAGTTTCCGATGATGACACCATCCCCATAGCGTATATTTTCCTCTTTTCTTTATTTTTTTAGTCATGTGAGGTTGCATACATCAAGTTATTGCAGTATCGCAAAGAGAGAGAGAGAGAGAGAGAGAGAGAGAGAGAGAGAGAGAGAGATGTTTTAAGAGAGAGTATATATATATATATATATATATGATGTTTTAATGTATATATATATACTGTATAACTGAATTACGAGAATATGGAACGTGATGAATATATAAATAAAGAGAAAATCCACGAAGGAAAGAGAAACAATGGAGTGCTGCAAGGCCTTTCGACTTACAGTCCTGTACTTAGCAGACTGCTAAGTAAAGGACTATGAGTCTAAAGGCCTTGCAGCACTCCATTGTTTCTCTTTCCCTTACATACATAAGAGAGAGAGAGAGAGAGAGAGAGAGAGAGAGAGAGAGAGAGAGAGAGAGAGAGAACATGCAAGTCCGTGATTTACAGAGCTCATAATTATTGAGTCAGGGATCCGTTTAGGTGTAATGACAATCGGTTATTGAGCGCAAATGATTTCTCTCTCAGCGGAATAATCTTACATTACTCTTCCTTTCCTGAGGTGACTGTCTTGTTAATGACTTGAAAGCATTTTGGATAAAATATAGATTTATCACATGAAAGGCAGTTTTGTTGACGTGATATTTCCTGTTGTTTTCAAGGGGTTTATTTAGAGGTAGCGTTTACATCAAACTTGATGAATTTGGTCAGTTATTTATAAGTAGGGATATAGTTGATGTATACAGGAGTTAAGTATATCTTAGTTTTACCAGACCACTGAGCTGATTAACAGCTCAACCTTGAATTGAAGTTGTAATGATTATTCTCATTGCTCTAATTGTTACTTTCTGCTGCGCTCTTTTGTGTGTATGGAAAGTGTATACGCGCATTTATAAGTACTGTATAGCGTACATACGTATGGACATAAAATACTTAAGTCACCACATTGGTTAATAAATAGCAGGTTAAGTTTAAGAGATTCTTCTTTTGTTACTAGTCAAAGTTGCTTGTATGTTTGTGCGTTAATGAGAAGTCCTTAAATATGCATATTGTATATGTGTGTGTTTGTGTGTATGTATGTATGTGCATATGTGTATGTTTGTATGTGTATACATATACATGTATAATCTTTCTGGAAACTGGAAAACTGGAAGGCTGTTATTAATATCTGGAGCCATTTCTTTTCAAAGGGTGTCTGCTGTGAACGCGCGCGCACACACGCTCACAGACACACACACGTATGCATATGTATGTATATGATCGAGAGAGAGAGAGAGAGAGAGAGAGAGAGAGAGAGAGAGAGAGAGAGAGGTTGAAGAGTCATTACCACCAGCGGTCGGAACAGCATCACGCGTTGATAACATTGCCTGAAAGTTGTGACGATCATTATTATACATAACATCAAAGGGAATTATAAATATGCCGTTCCAGTGAAGGTCTAATGATTGGTGCTCGTTATTATTAGCAAATGTGCGAAATTATCACCACCTGTCGATTGATTCTCCCTTTGAAGTCGTGCTGATTAAAAAAAAAGAAAGTAAAAAAGGTGTGATGTACCTGTTGATTGACCTGATAGAATTAGGGAGGATTTGTGGAGAGTAAGTCTCTCTCTCTCTCTCTCTCTCTCACATGGAAAGAGGGAGGCGATTTAATATAACGACCGCTAATGTCAAAGAGGAAACGGAATTGTGATATAATGAATGCTATATAGTTTTTCGAATCTGAATTAATGAGACTGGCAGATTATAGATTTACCAGCGTTAACATCGTAGACCCAGGAGCGAAATATATGATTATCCTGCATTCAAGTACCTTTCTAAAAAAAAAAAAAAATGCCTTGAAACCAATTCTGGAAATTTGATTTCCGAGATTAGTTAGTGGGTGCCGTGCCGAGTCGCGTGTATCCTTTTCTAACTCATTTACTGTGGGCGGTGTTAAGTATTCTCTGGTATAAGAAGCGTGGTCGAGTTTCCATTCTCGCTACGTTGAAGGTGGGTTTAGGCGGCCTGTGCGGTGCCATCTTAAGCTCAAAGGTTCGGTAAGTGTTGCAGTGTAAGATTAGTTTGTGGTCTTATGCGGACATTCACACAGCCAACTTTTCGTCGTGTATCGTACGTGTACAAAGGTATCCATGTATAAATTTACTGACGGGAATTGATACATATAGAAAACTGGTGTGTTTATTTTTAATGTGTACGTATAATTTTAAGATACATTTTCCAATTACTGCCGATAATCACTGACATTCTTGAACGGGAAGAATTATCAAGTGTGTAGCATTTCAGGTAATCAGGCAGCCTGATTTTCCTCCATACCACAGTCATTCATATTCATTCGTTCATCATATATTGCACTTTTGAAGACCTAGAGTGAACTCCATCCTTCCATCGTGGTGAAGCGTGAGAAGTTCTGCTGTATTTTTTATCTACCCTCTTGGCATCAAGTGTTCCCATTTCTAGGTGTTATATGTTATGTTCTCTGTAATTTGTTCGTTGGCCTTGTGGTGAAGTAAATCTGAAATTGTCTTGTGAGACAAGCATCTTTCTCATTAGGCTTCTGAATACGTTGTTATAACGGTGGGGGGGGAGAAGAAAATGATAGCCATAAAATAGCAAAATCATATCTTTTTCCAAAGTTATGGTTAGTAGAAATCATTTCCTCTTATTTGGAACGCATCTCTTACCTGAATAAATTCATAAATACAAAAAAAATGCGTTAACATTTAGTTATTGTGTTTTTTTAGAAGTGTACGTGAACAAGCCTTGTATTTAACAACATTTGTGTATATATATATTATATATATATGTGTATATATATATATATATATATATATATATATATATATATATATATATATATATATACACAGATATTTAAATAATGCAGTTTGTTTGTCCAAGAAAGTTTGTAACTTTTCTGAATAAATACTCCATTAGATACCATCCAGTTTGAATGAGGTCATATTAGTAATTCTACTAATGCGCAAGAACAATTGTGTATGTGATAAAGTTTATATATATATATATATATATATATATATATATATATATATATATATGTATATATTAAAAATTATATATATATGTGTGTTTGAATATGTATACAGATTTATACACATGTACGTGTTTTCTTAATTGCATTTATGTGTAGATACGGGGCACGTACAACACACGAAAAAATAGCGAGGGGTATGGGTTCCATCGCAAAATCACAGCAAATTTTCGAGGAAGAAACGGCGAGATAAATCGGACCCTGGAGACAAGAGGGCTCCTGGCGGCGAGGAGTGGAAGGTAATCGCGGAGTCTCGGTGACAGCTTCTCTGAAAAGGTTTTTTGTATGCAGATTTCGTCATTATTATTCAAAGCCAGCGTATCCTGGTCGTCTCTTCCACACCGCAGGATGAGTCAATCTCATCAGGAATCATCTCTTCTTCGTCCTCTTTTCTCCTCCTCCATTCCACATGCAACTACCTCAGCCCCCTCCTCCTCCTCCTCCTCCTCCTCCTCCTCCTCC
The DNA here is from genome assembly GCF_040412425.1 of Macrobrachium rosenbergii. Lineage (NCBI taxonomy): Eukaryota > Metazoa > Arthropoda > Malacostraca > Decapoda > Palaemonidae > Macrobrachium > Macrobrachium rosenbergii. The sequence continues at coordinate 88,768,715 of NC_089743.1, read as the reverse complement.
TCCTCCTCCTCCTCCCTTCCCGATTCTTTACGTCTTTTAGCGATGGTTAAAACTGGCAAAAGGTTGTAGATGTTTACCAGAGTAGATATTCTCTCTCTCTCTCTCTCTCTCTCTCTCTCTCTCTCTCTCTCTCTCTCTCTCTCTCAGACTTACAGTATTTCCTGTTTTAAACTAATTGTTCACCTCATTATTATCGTGACTCTTCCGGGTTTGCCTAGGGTCGTTCAAGGCCGGGGAGACTTGATTTCCTTGTTTTCATCTTAAGAGCTTAATCCGTAACCACATGCTTTATATCTGCTGCTTTCTGTAATCCTAATATCGATCTTATGCAGAATTCTCTCTCTTTTTCTCTCTTTCTTCACGACTTCCGTTTTTCGATCTTTTGTGCGTTCTTGGTTTGCACATTGGAATCAGCTTGACTCTAATTTCCTAAGTTAAATTAAGTATACCTTAGTTTATCCAGACCACTGAGCTGATTAACAGCTCTCCACAGGGCTGGCCCGAAGGATGGACTTATTTTACATGGCTAAGGAAGCAATTGGTTACCAGCAACGGGACTCACAGCTTATTGTGAATCCGAACCATTATAGCGAGAAATTAATTTCTATCACCAGAAATGATTCCTCTACGATTTTCACCGGCCGGCCGAGACCGAACCCGGGGCCTAGCAGAGTGCTAAGCCGAGAACTCTACCGGCTCGTCCAACGAGGGACGAAGGCTTCATCTTCCTTATCTCGTTTTTTTCCCTTTTTCACCGTCATCTACTAAGAACTAGAAAGTCAGTGTTTTGTTTCCTTTTATACTTGCTTTCTTACGTTGGGAGTTAACCCAATAATCACGCATCGTACCTTCAGGTAACCAGTGCTCTCATTCTTACTGTTAAGCTCAGAGAGCAGCAGAGCAGTATTGCTTGTTTGAAGACACCCCACTAAATCAGGAATTTCCCTTCTCAGCCCAGCTTGAAAAATTTCCCAACGCTGTCGCAGGTTGTGGCTGGGAAGCGTTCATCTCAATCTTTTTACTGGCAGTGGCTCGTCTGCAATTTTTGAATCTAGGTGAGGCGTTCGACTACAACTCCCTTTCACCTCTGCTTCTGAGTTCTTGAGTTCATTGTGTATCTCGGGTATTCCTTCAGCCTGTTAATTGAATCGAATATCAGCAGTCTGTTAGCCTGAATCGGTTCGGTTTGGGAAGTTAGGAAATCTTTTCTCACTTTTGTATGGCCTTCCAATTGTGGCTTGTTCGTTCGTCACCATTTTGTACGCAGATATCTTGTTAATACTTCCCCCTTCTCTCTCTCTCTCTCTCTCTCTCTCTCTCTCTCTCTCTCTCTCTCTCTCTCTCTCTCTCTCTGTGTGTGAAACTACACTCGAATGATCTGTATAGCCTCCGGCTACCATGCTATTACAATGAACGATGCTTAGATAATAAAGTAACTGCCTTTATGGGAAAATTGCTACACGATAAAAGATCAACCATTAGGAAAACATACACAATAGATAAAAAGGAGAATTTTGGATTTAATAAGCTGTGTCAACAAATAACAATTGTAGCTGGAAGCACCTACGGGTTAAGAGATAAAACCGCATAGACATTTAAGATAATCTTGACATTTTTTTTATTTTTAAGATTGACGGAATGTGCCACAGAAAAAGAAAGAGAGATAGAGAACGAAAAGAAAGAAAGGACCATTTGTCGTGAGACGCCTTGTTAAAATTGCTCTTCATTTGTCTTAGGTGTCACCGATTTTCTTCAGTCATGACCAACATTTTGACTTGGAAGTTTGTCTCTTCAGTTTCGTCTCTTATTTTCTGAAAGTGATGCTCGTGGGTTTTCATATTCGTTCATTTTCACATTTGTCTACCAGTGATTGTTTCCTTATTTTTTACTTTATCTTGCTTACTCGGTATTCTTTTTTTTTTTTTCAAGGTTTTTAATTTTTTATTTATATAAATTTAGGTCTTTAGAGGTTTTATTTTTCCATATTTTTTTCATTCGTTAAGGCTTTGTTTTATTATATTATATTTGCATATCTGTTTTTGAGAAATAGCTAAGAATAATTAAGGTAAATGAGCGTATTGCTGTAAGGTAATAGCTATGCGCCTTCTCTTGAACTTAATAGCATTAACGTCCATGACATGTGGCACCCTAATAGGATATGAGTGGTGACGCTCTATAAATGAGTAGCACACTCTAACTCCGGGGACGTTGAGCACTCTGGAGACGAGTGGCATTCACTAAAACTTAAAGCAAAGACTAGCTCTGGAGGACTAGAACACTGCGAACGAGTGTCACTCAGTAAGTCTAGAGGCTTAGAACACGGTGAAAACGAGTAGCAATCACTAACTCAAGGGCTGTCGAACACTCCCAGAACGAGTGGTCTGATATGACTTATGCTGTGGTACCAAATTTGATAGCTTAAGTTCTGCGTTGAAATGGAGCTTGTTTTTTTTTTTTTTTTTTTTTTTTTTTGTAAATTGCTGGTAAAGAATTCTCCACGTTCTAAATTCTGTCATTATCAACATTGTTGGAGGCTAAAGGTCATGGAACGACGAATATCAAGACAGTAGAACATTATTCAGAAGCAGAAGGGACTGATATAATGACTGTAAACAGATTGAAATTGATCCCTTTTTATTGCTTTGATTTTTGTTATTGTATTTTTCCCATTGCAATACCTTTACTTTTGCTGATTTATCACCAATTTTTTTTAATACTTTTTCACGTGTTCAGTAATTCAGTTTGTGCATTTTTTTTTTTTAGTAAAGCGAATCTAGACAAATACACTTTCCGGTTATTGCTGAGTTGTTGCAAGAATTAATCAGGCCTGTAATTTTTTTCCAGTCGTAATTTTATGATACTGACAAACGTTTGGGCTTCCATTTCGCATTCTTCGACGTGGTAGACAAGTCATATATTTAATATGAAACAAAAAATAGAAAAATCGTATCTTGGAATTTATATTAGACTTACGTCTGTTTTAATCTTTCTTCCATTTCCTCAACGCAGAATATTCAATCTTATACACTGATAACGACTAGACGGACTTAAACAGACTTACAAGATGTGACAGTGACTGAAACTCCTCCACTCTCTCTCTCTCTCCCCACTCTCTCAAATTAGATATGTTTTGGGACTGCTTTGCCCTTTTTCGGAGGGTGTTATCCAATCTCGTATTCTCATCAACTAATGCACACTCTCGATGCCAGACGAGCGAAATTGCCCGGAGGCTTTTGTGGAGAAAGAGCCCCTCGCCGCCATATTTATCTAATATTCAACAAAAGGAATACAATAAAGTTGTATTTCTCTTTTTTTTCTCCTTTTTTTTTTGTATTCCACGCGTTCATTCGACGGTGGATTCCCAGCTACGGAGTAAATTGAAAGACAGGGATTTAGTTGCCCCGTGTTCAATTATTCAGTTGATTTTGTCAATGTCATGTGTCGTTTGGGGTGGTGTGCAGCGACCGTGCAAAAATCCGATAGGTGACATGCCACTGTTGGTGGTTTTATACATATGTGTAGTATACATATATATATATATATATATATATATATATATATATATGTATATGTATATGTATATATATATATATATATATATATATATATATATATATGTATATATATATTTGTATATTGTATACGTATGTACAGTATAATAAGTACAAAATATCTACACCAGCCAGATTCAAACCTGGGTCTGGTTTGATTTTAGATTTACACGTTATACACACGCACACACACACACACACACACACATATATATATATAGGATATATATATATATATATATATATATACACATATATATATATATATATATATATATATATTACAGACTTGTTTGGCAAGTGAATTTTTGTGTTGACGCTTCCTATAAAAAAAACAATGTACTGTTATTTTTCGAGAGGTTGTCTTATTAAAGTATCACATGTTTTGACTCCCATCGGCCGACAAGTGTTTCTTGTACATCATGAATCGAATCTAGGACGCTCAGAGGTTAATGATATTCGAGTGAATTGATCTTAGGTATCCCAAGGCTGCCAGTGTTCGTTGGTTCCATTTCTATCATCTGCCGAAAAGAAAACGTGGCTATTAAGCCCTCCCAATCCCTGATAGTTATTACTGATTCTTCTTATTACCTCTGGGCAATTTTTTTTTGTATGTGGTTTAGTAGGTGAGTGTCATTTATCAAGTTTCATTATTTTCCGTCGGATCGCCGTGACTTTTATACGGTGCGTGATTGTTAGTTTCTCATATCTTTTCATTCTGCTTTACAAATTACTTGAAAGGTTTGGCATGTTTCTTCGTATCCTTTCATTCTTTATTATTTTCCTCCACTGCGTCTTTTTGTGATTAATGTGCTGTATTTGTAACAGAGCGTATCATAATTTATCATAAACCTGAGCGTCGCGGATCCGATTTCAGATCTAATCCTTTTTCCATATGACCTGCTGTTCGGAACATCTGTGTCAGTCCTCTCCTCGCTTATTTATTGTTTCCTTTTACTTGCTTACTTTTGGTATTTATTTCTTATACCTGTATTTATATTTTATCATCTCATTACATACTTTGTCATGAACTTCGGTATACCAGATCTAATTCCGGAGGTGGTCTGATTCCTATGTGATTTACAGTTCTGAATTTCTAAGCCACATTATCTCAAGTGCGTCGAATGGGGCCTGTTCAGAAAATCTTAGTGGCCCAGTGGTTCGTGTGGCTCCCCACTACAGCTGCAGTCGCGAGCGCAAATCTTTGGACATTTTTATTTTCTATATGTCTGTTATTGGTCTGCAGTACAGGAATATTTCACACGCTTAAACGCTAGGCTCATAAACAGCGTGTCGAATCACCCTACACACGCTATCGTGAACGCCCTTTCTACTTTCTGGATGTCGAAGCGGTTCCTTTCAAGTATGTCTTTCACAGTACCTATTCAGTCCTTTGGGGTCTTTAGTCCTCCCTCCCAATAGCTCCAAATCGCGTACTCTCATTATCGTTCTTCATACTATACGCATGACTGAACCATCTCAAAATATTGATCTGTACTTTGCCTCACGTTAGCGTATTACTGATTCTGCAGATCTCATTTCTCACCTTTTTAGTTCTTGGTATATGGCTTTATGCTGTACGAACTGTTAATTAATTTGTAAAGGTTCGACTGTTTTTTTTATATTCCCCTTGAACCTACACTTTTCATAGGTTCTTCCTAATATTCTGTCCAAATATTGCTAACTTAATTGCTTGACCTGGTCAGTGACTCACTTCTTCTCTTATCTCACTGTTTTAAATATATTTTCTCCTGAATGTTTACACGAACCTACCACTATATTGCAGCGACTCACTTGTAACTCCATCAATTCCTGGCGTATCTCCATTCTTCAACCTCATTAATTGTTCTTTCTAAAGTTCTCATCTGCCACGCAGTTCCTCGTTACGAGTTTGGTGAGTTGTGGCCAACACTTCTAGGTTCTGAGTTCGAGTCTCCGGTTTATTAATGAATAATTAGAGAAATTTATTTCTGGTGGTAGAAATTCATTTTCGCTATAATGTGGTTCGATTCCACAATAAGCTTCAGACTGTCACTCGATGGGTGGAGTTCAATTCCCTGGCTGCTGATGAAGAATTAGAGAAATTTATTTCTGGTGATAGAAATTCATTTCGCTATAATGTGGTTCGGATTCCACAATGGCTTAGGTCCCGTTGCTAAGTAACCAGGTTAGTTCTTAGCTACGTAAAATAAGTGTAATCCCTTCAAGGCCAGCCTAGGAGAGCTGTTAATCCAGCTCAGTGGTCTGGTAAAACCAAACCATACTATACTATATCTTAGCCAAGTGTAGTAAGTCTAATCCTTCAGGGCCAGCCCCTAGGGAGAGCTGTGAATCAGCCAGTGGTCTGCAAAACCAAACTATACTATACTATATCTAGCCTAAGTAAAATAAGTCTAATCCCCCTTCCCAGCCAGCCCTGGAGAGCTGTAGAATCAGCTCAGTGGTCTGGTAAAACTAAACTATACTATACTATATCTTAGCCAAGTAAAATAAGTCTAATCCTTCGGGCCAGCCCTAGGAGAGCTGTTAATCAGCTCAGTGGTCTGGTAAAACTAAACTATACTATACTATATCTTAGCCAAGTAAAATAAGTCTAATCCTTCGGGCCAGCCCTAGGAGAGCTGTGAATCAGCTCAGTGGTCTGGTTAAACCAAGGCTACTTAACTTCGACAAGCATTCTTCAACTTACCCAAACAGTTTCCAGTCATTTATCATTTACCCGTATCCCTCGTTTCTCTCCCATATCGAACAAGTCCTCAAAATACTCCCTTCATCGACCCAAGGCTGCGTTCTCTTCAGGCAGCATTTCTCCATCTGCATCTTTTATTCCCGGATCCGGTTGCTCATTAGCCTTCTGCATTTACTTACTGATTCTGTGATTCTTATTTTTTGTGACCTTATTTTTGAACTTATTCATCTCCCCTACAGGATATGTATGCCAGCATTCACTTATCCTAGGCGGACAAGCCAAACGCCTATGTGTAATGGCAACTTGTTTGGACAATAACAGCCGTCCATTGTAGCTAAGGGGACGAAGTTTCGCGCACACCATTAACAGAAATGCTTGGTGGAGACACGCACACACACGTGTGCGTGTGCGTGTTTATGTATATGTATGCGTATTATATTTGATGGCGGGGATGAAAAAAAGACTCTCTCTCTCTCTCTCTCTCTCTCTCTCTCTCTCTCTCTCTCTCTCTCTCTCAGTTACAAGGATTCAGGAAGACTGGCTGAGAAGAGAATATGGATGGAGTGATTTACTTCGTTTAAATGAAAGGGGAAAATGGGGCGAAGGAAAGAAACTTTTCCAAAACATGAACTGTTCTGAAAAAGATGGCAATGATTCATTCATGAGGATGAAGAGAGAGAGAGAGAGAGAGAGAGAGAGAGAGAGAGAGAGATAATCCACAGGTTGTCCATTATTGAAAAGCTGTGAATGGGAACTGTCACGAAGTAATTTTGCCCTGGTTTATTTGGGGGACTTGATAAAAGTCACGAAATGACGAAATAAAGTCCGGAAGAAAAGGCATCAGAGGATGGAATTTGAAAGCTGTCATGGGGGGGGAAACAGTATCATGAAATGTCTCTCTCTCTCTCTCTCTCTCTCTCTCTCTCTCTCTCTCTCTCTCTCTGAGGTACAATATGTCCTTGGAGGGAATGGGTGGGAGTGACGAGGGAAGTGGTGGGGGGGAGGGGGGGAGGAGGTATGTAATCCTCAACTATTGATCCAATCAGAGAGTCTCTTCTTCTACCTGTGGCTGGCGAAGAAGGAATGGGGGAAGAGAGGAAATAGACATCGGAAGAGAATGAGAAAATAATGACGAGAGTGGGGAGACAGACAGAGAGAGAGAGAGAGAGAGAGAGAAAATCTTCAAGCTCCGTAGGAAAATGATAGTCTGAGAAGAACAGAATGGAAATAGAGCGGAAAGGTTCAGGTATAAATGATTGTAAGAGAAGGAATAGTGAAAACAAGACAGTTGATGAATGAATATCGGAATGTCATTGACAAGAAGAGAGAGAAAAGGATTACATTCGCAAAATGGTAAAGAAGATACGAGATAAAAACTAAACCGCGATTGAAAAAGTTGGACACCTGGAAGACAGTCGATTGTTGAGACTCTTAGCTGAGAGAGAGAGAGAGAGAGAGAGAGAGAGAGAGTCCATTAGCATGGCAAATAACGGTAATGGAAGAAGCTGTCGAAGGACACAGCCTCGAATCTTCTTCCCAGACAGTAGGGTGAGACAACCGAGACGTGCTTAGGAATGGCGCAGACAACAGTATCGAATTAAATAATAAAATATACCTGACGATGACTAGTGAAAGTACTGGCTATTAAAATTATACGTTTTGCAAAGAGAAAGTGAAAGAAGTGTATGGTGATTTAACGTTGCTTAATAATTTTAGTGGAATTTTATCTTTCGGAGTTGTGCGTTCAGTAATCTAAAAATATGAATTTGTGGTGAAGCATAATAATATCCATCAGTGGACTCAATATATGACGGGAATTCAGTTTTTTAGACAGTTTTATTGTCATACCATGATTTATGTCCATAGAGTCTACTAGACTTAAGTATAATCTTACTGACATGTAATTTTAGTCTCTCTGACTTCAGCCTGCATGTTAGTTTGATTTATCTTTTTTATCCTCTCACTACGTTCCAGTTCAAAAGAACCTACACAAGATCATTGTTCCCAAATTCTTGAAATATTCAGCTTCATTAATCCTTTCCCTGGCTTACGTTATTTCGTCCCCTTGTGCATACTCTGTCTTCATTACTTCTGTATTTCTTAGGTTTATTGTAAGGCCCATCTCTCTACATATTTGATGAATTCTATTAAGCAAGCTTTTTAAATCTTGTGATATTTTGTTGATCAATGTTTTTCTTTGGTTTATTGTAAGGCCCATCTCTCTACATATTTGATGAATTCTATTAAGCAAGCTTTTTAAATCTTGTGATATTTTGTTGATCAATGTTTTTCTTAGGTTGATTGTAAAGCCCATCTCTCTACATATTTGATGAATTTATTACAAGCTTTTAAATCTTGTGATATTTTGTTGATCAATTTTTTTCTTTTAGTTTTATTAAATAAAAGCCCATCTCTCATATTTGATGAATTCTACTAAGCAAGCCTTTTAAATCTTGTGATATTTTGTTGATCAATGTTTTTCTTAGGTTGATTGTAAGGCCCATCTCTCTACATATCTGATGAATTCTATTAAGCAAGCTTTTTAAATCTTGTGATATTTTGTTGATCAATGTTTTTCTTTGGTTTATTGTAAAGCCCATCTCTCTACATAGGTAATGAATTCTACTAAGCAAGCTTTTTAAATCTTGTGATATTTTGTTGATCAATGTTTTTCTTAGCTTTATTGTAAAGCCCATCTCTCAATATATTTGATGAATTCTACTACTAAGGGATTCAGAGCCGATAAAACACGGTTTTCCGGCAACATCTTTTTATCCAAGCATCGGATAAAGGTGAAAGTTGACAAGTGCATATCTTATAACCCTACTTAATTTTTGCAAGTATCATATAGTACCTAAGTTCAATAGTTCTGCTACTTATCAGAGTGAAAGTGATTTTCCTATGCCAAAGCCATCAAAATCGCAGGTGAGGGTTTTGAACACAATAGTGACGTTAACCTACGACGTCATGAGGCTCCACCCACAGTGATGAGAAGTTTACATATGGGGAAAACGTCACTGATATTAGTACCCATCCTAGGCCTCAGTTATATAAATGATGGGGAGCAGAATGTGTCATCGTCCCCTTGATTGCATTATCACTCTCAGTAATTTTATTATTATTATTATTATTATTATTATTATTATTATTATTATTATTATTATTATTATTATTATATTTTGTGAGGTTTTCATCGCAAACTTCCATAGCAGTTGTTGGGATAAGTTGTTAGCTTGGAATTCTCTCCGCATTTTCGATCTTAATTGTTTCTACTTTGCAAATAATTCAATGTATGTAATTCATCAACATAATGAACCAGTCTATAGCTCACTTGTTAGATCTACATCTATTCAGGGCGAGAATACAAAAAGACAATCCGTTTTGTTTTACCCCAGGTTTCAACACTATAGCCTTCTATTTGCTGTAGCAAGAGATGAGTGTTGCCAGGTAACTATTACCCACTAGAAATAATTACCTACCCCCATGCTATAAGTAAAACTGCCCGGGTCTTCTCGCTTGTGGTACAAAGTGGCGTCAAAATAACACAAATGGAGTCTTACAACCATGATGACAATTCCACATCTTGCTGGTCATTATCGAATTCACCCGTTTGTGACTTACCGCCTACCAGGTGGATGGGCGAGCCTCACATCGTCACATTACGTTTACGTCACGAATGGTTTGTGATCCTTGTTCTATGATTTCTCAGGTTCCGGCATCGGCGCCTTCATTTTACTCTATAAATATCAAAACTATCGACTTATTACTAAATAATACTTGCAAAAATTAGGTAGGGTTATAAAATATACACTTAACCAACTTTCTTCGTCCGATGCTTTGATAAAAGGTGTGCCGAAAACCGTGTTTCATCGGCTCTGAATCCCATAGTAAAAAGCTTTTTCAAATCTTGTGGATATTTTGTTGATCAATGTTTTTCTTTGGTTGATTGTAAGGTCCATCTCTCTACAATTTTGATGAATTCTACTAAGCAAGCCTTTTAAATCTTGTGATACTTTCAAGTATGTCAAGTTTCTATCATTACCCCTTTTAAGTGTGTCAAGTTTCTATCATTACCCCAATCTAAAACTATTCTTCCACCTCAGACCATTAATTTTCTTGAAGAAAACATCCATGAGGAGGGCAAACAGCACAGGTTAAAGAACATTCTCCTGTAGCACCCCGCTGTGTACCACAAATTCACTTCACAGAACCACATCTGCTTGATTCATGGTGAATGCCAGTTTGCTCCACCGAGTTAATGGGAATGCCGTAGTGACTCAAGATCTTCCATAGTATATTTGTTTGAATGTTGTCAAATGCCTTCTCGTGATCAACACATTTCTTTGAGAATTAAAGGTTAATTATAAGGATCTCCTGGAGTCTTCGTCCTCGCGTTTGGCATCGGGTGGCCAAGTTGATTGTCCTTCCGTCGTAAGGGTGGGTTGTATTAGTTTGCGGATAAAGGCATACCTTTTGTTTCACTGAAGACTGCTGCTTCTATTTAAAAAAAGAGAGGCGAAGCCTTTCACGCATTCAGTATTGTGACAGATTCACTACCTGCTTATTTTGTGTGGTCTTCGAGTAGAACCCTTCTAATTCCTTCACCTCACTTTATGTGGCAGTCATTATCATTCGTAGGACAGCAAATGTGCAAAATAGTCTTCTTATAAGTGTTTGTTCTTTAAACCAGTATGCACAGTACTCTCAAATATGCATGTACAAAAGTTTCTTCACAGCTTCGTTCCTGGAAATTTTACGTTTATGCTGTGGTCGCAATTCTCGTTGTAGGCTTCAGCGGAGCAGTGGAACTCATTTATGATTTTTTATTATATTTGCCTGAAGGTGGGACCTCTGCTCTGAAATGTTTCCAGAGTCCTGTAAGGCGAGTGAGTGAATAAAAAAAATTTCAGCAACTTAGGAAATAGCGCGACGTGGAAAAACATTTTTTCAGTTCAGTGGCTAAGTTCACTAAAGAGTATAGGAACTTGGACACTTAGGTACTTTAGTCACAAAAAGACTGCGTTTAATTTTAATGCATCTGAATCCATTTCGACTGCCAACTTCTAACACCGGCTGATGCCTCCTTTTGGAAATGTAAGTTATTCCAGTAATCCCTGCTGGGCTATCGATATGCCTTCTGTGTAAATACTGTGAATTATATAATTCAGTCTTTGTCAGCTTTAATTTCTTTTATCATTCTGTCCATGCCCTTAGTAATTTTGTCTCTGTATTGCTGGTTACTTGCTATTTTAACCGTTATAATTTTCGTTCAGTCATCGTTCTACTTTTTTTTTTCAGTTTTGGAAATGTATAATTAAGCTTACACTTAGTAACAGTTTCTGTTTTATTTTTTTATCCCATTCTCTTTTTTTCTTGTTTTTGCCATAATCTGACTCGGGTTGTTTCATCAATTTCCAGTTTCTCAGTTCGCTTCATTTACCGGTTACTTTGTGTTGTGTCTCTTGTTCTCCGTCTCTCCTTTTCGTTATGGTTCCTTTATACGTTGTATCCGAAGTCACACGCGTGTTCACAATTGTTATTTGATCCAGTGACCTTAGCAGTTATGGCGCCAAATAACTGTGAGCCAGTCAGTTGTATTTTATTTTTATGATGGTCAAAATGTCACCCGTTTTCAAGCTGCGAAGGTTCATCACGTTGTTCGTTCCAGTGAATGTACTGCGAATGTAAAAAAAAAAACGCCTTTAAAAGAAATGAATAAGTCAGTAACGATTTGTCGACGTCAAAGGTCAAGTTGTGGAACGACCTTCTAGAACCTTTTATCTCTCTCTCTCTCTCTCTCTCTCTCTCTCTCTCTTAGTGAAGAGGGCAGGGAGATACGAAATAACAGTATACAGTTGGTCCAGGAATACTTCGCCTTTTCAGTGACCCAAGCAACTGGTGTCCACGCACAAAACTGTGGCTGAGAAGTGCCTTTTGAAAAAAAGAATCATCTATGTCGTCACTTTTGGCACAGGGCTTTACATGCAGAACATGAAATAAAAGCTTAAGCATATATGTATAAATGAGAAAAGTCTCGATAAATGACCGAGCATGAATCATTCGTCCTACTATATTTTGCAATGTTTAAGCGAGACTAACTCAAATATGGGTTCGGTGTATCGGATTTCATGACCAGACTCAATTTTGTGATGCAAAGCGCGTAGCGTAGAACATTTGCAACCAGAAATGTTATGACTCTTGACGCGTTTAAGGGATCTCAAGATTTATGACCTCGCTCGAATATCAGGGACTCTGTTTAGTAGTGATCTGCATCGATAATTCGATAAGCATCTATTTTGACGTTGGGTGAAAGATAAAAATGAAAGTGTGGTGGAAATTTATGCAGATAACTTGCAGTTAAATCGTCACTACGCTCGGTGTTCATTTATCATGTGTATTTTAGAAATCTCTCACACACAGGTACTGACCTATATATACATTATATATATAAATAAATATATATATATATATATATATATATATATATATATATATATATATTGTATATGTATTCATACATATGTGTATGTGTGCATATATCCATATCGCATATGCTTGTACGTTTTTATATTTCTAGAAATGTCGTGGTTTGTAAATTATGTAGGTCTTTTGGAAAGGTTTCTTGTGGAAATGCTCTGAATGCCGAGGGTTCAAATTAATTACCTTCGTTATGGAATTCTGAATTGCTTTTAAGGGCTGTTCAAGCTTCGGCCGAATTGTTGATAGATACTTGGAATAATACTGTCTCTCTCTCTCTCTCAGGCGTTGCTTCGGTTCAAGGTAACATAATTATATTTTACTGATATGGGGGTTTTGAGATTATTATTATTATTATTGTTGTTTTTGTTGTTGTTGTTGTAAGAGACCCTCTTTTAGCGTTGCTGTATTGACGGTGTTAGCTGTCTTTTATTTTTCTTATTTGCTTTCCTTCAAGTGGTGTGTTGCCAATTGTTTCAAATGTGCATGGTCAAGTATACTAATTTCTTCTAATATTAAGGAAGTACTCCTCTTCTTCTACAGACATGTGACCAGGATATGGGATTCTGGTACAAAGTTAAAATAGAGAAATAGTTACAGAGGCTGCTCGAGGAGTAAGACTGCATTCCACTATTGCTGGCTTAATCTTAATCAACATCATCGTATGTTATCTCACGATGGACATGAGAAATTATACCTTAAACGTCTTCGAGTAATAAAAATACTATAAAGAATTAGCATACTTTCCCCAATTATTATTATTATTATTATTATTATTATTATTATTATTATTATTATTATTATTATTATTATTATTATTATTATTATTATTATTATTAATTTTGATAGGTACTGCGATGGTGCGCCACCAAAATTATCGTTGATGAAAACATGGCCTTGTGTCTTTGGCGATTTTCTTCATGAAGAGAATTAGTCTAGATAAAATTATTTTGAACAGAATGATGCACTTTAACAACTCGATTGGCACAAGGAGTTTGGTGCACAAAGAACTATTGTGGTCTTAACAATTACGTATTGTAATTTTGTCTAATGTATATCCTTTCAGACATCCCCATCTGTTGTTGATTTCTCGAACTCTTCCTACTGCATTTCTCTCTCTCTCTCTCTCTCTCTCTCTCTCTCTCTCTCTCCTCTCCAGAGTCAGCTCTTCACCCTGGCTACGGATGATATCACTCAACGCGGATCATTGAAGTCCAAATTGGATTTATTATGAGAATTGGTTGATTTTTGCTCCGTAAAAGGAAGACCTATGGCATTTGCGGGGGCGAGAGAGGGATGACAGAAAATGAAGTTTGAGGGAGGATCTGCTGTTGTCATTTGCTTTGTAATCTCAGGATTTTATTGGTGGTTGCTTAAGCGTGGTTGTACGGTTTCATACGGTTTGATTTCTCTTTGTATTTTCTTCTTGTTTGATCGTTATTTACATTATTTGTTATTGATGTTGTTGGTGTGCTGTGAAATTTCAAAATTTTGCGTTGTTACTCTGTTGAGCATAATGAATTTGCGATCTTTGGAATGTTTATTTTTTAATTAATACTCATTGCACATGTTCAGAATTCCTTGTTCCTTTTACCCTCAAACTTTCTGGCTCTCGGAAAATATTTCTGGGATGAAGTTGCCAGACCCACGCCCCTCCCTACAGGTATCTGACATCTATAGGTGATCACCCATCTAAGCACTGATCACCAAATTTACTCAACGCTTTGTCTGCAATTCAAATTTCCAAAATTTATACGATAAAATTATCTCTCCGGTCATAATCTTAATTTTTGGAAAAAGGAAAAAGCAGCATCTGCATGAAACGATGTTATAGAAAGAGCGCAGAGAAGATATTGTTTTATATACTATCTTCAGTTTTTGCTTTGGAATGTTTCTGCTTGTGACTTTCATTTTAATCAAATTCCTAGCCATTACAGACAAATCTTGACTTTGGCCACTGGACTTTATAGCGCATGCTGAAAAGGGATAAGGTGAAAATATAAAAGAAAAATATTCAACGTTGAAATAAGCCACGGTATATGTTCGGTGGCATAGGACTAGCTAGAAGGATGTCAAATGCTTATTTATTATTCAGTTCGCCATTTTTTTCTTTTACCATTGTTATAAAGCAGCGAACTTCCTGAAAATTAGTTTTCCTTTATTCTGGCATTTAACTATCGAGGATTCTTTTTATACCAGCGAATTCTCCATCGTACTATACAAATAATTAACCTTGTATTCCACAATTCCCAAATACCACCCCGATAAATGTCGGAATATTCAGGATTTCCTGGTGCTCTTCTGCGAGGTGCAAGACGGAGGGGGAGTTGCGTTCTCTTTCCTTTTGACGTTATTCGTTTTATCTTGACTTTCCTGTCACTGCCGGCAAGAGATTTTACCCCATTTGCCGGGAACTGAGCCAAGCTTCCTTTGCGGGGATTCAGATGCCGGTCGTGGGAGGCAATTTGAAGTGATTAGGAAACTTACAGGATAAATTTTTGCACTGTTTCATCCATTTTCGATTGTGGTGTGGAAAGGGGGATACAGGAAGGTTTCGAGCGTCGTCTAAGCTCATTTGAAATGTAACTTCGAAGGAGTCCTGTAGATATATGATGTGGAAGACATATTTTCAGAATCTAATATAAATTAAGACTGTTTTTGTAATGCATCATAAGTAATTTATATATATATACACACATACATACATATTTATATATAAAACCGTGGAATAACATGACAAGTACATATGTATTATATGCATACTCTCATACGTATACACAAAATAAATAGGCAGAAGATTAGCCATTTCAATTATTAACATAAGTTAAATGGCCCTATCATAATAAAAGATGACCCTATTTGACCTGGGGGTAGGGCCATTTGACACAGAATTTTTACCATTGTTAACTTATAAAACCTATAACTCATATGGCAAACCAGAAAAAGATTCCGCAACGATTAACATCCTAAGAAAATTGGACTTAACCAGCCCTTCTTCATATACACACACACGCATACATACATTAGTGTATATATTATATATAGCATTAGAATCTAGGAGAGGGTCGGCGAAGAACTTATAATGACAGCGCCTCATCTTTGATGACACTCACTAAGAGCTCTGAACTGGGGTGACTCGCTTATTCAGGAGCATCAGGCTGGTATATTGACTCGCTTATTCAGGTGTCAAGCTGAGTAATGACTCGCTTAGTCAGAGTATCAAGCTGAGTATTGACTCTCGCTTATTCAGAGTGTCAAGCTGAGTAATGACTCGCTTAGTCAGAGTATCAAGCTGAGTATTGACTCTCGCTTATTCAGAGTATCAAGCTGAGTATTGACTCTCGCTTAGTCAGCGTATCAAGCTGAGTATTGACTCGCTTATTCAGAGTGTCGTTGAGTATTGACTCGCTTATTCAGAGTGTCAAGCTGAGTATTGACTCGCTTATTCAGGTATCAAGCTGAGTATTGACTCGCTTATTCAAGTAACAAGCCGAGTATTGACTCTCGTTTATTCAGAGTATCGCTGAGTATTGTCTCTCTCGCTTATTCAGGATATAATGAGTATTGTCTCTCGCTTATTCAGCTGAATATTGTCTCTCGCTTATTCAGAGTATCAAGCTGAGTATTGACTCTCACTTATTCAGAGTGGCAAGCTGAGTAATGACTCTCGCTTATTCAGAGTATCAAGCTGAGTAATGACTCTCGCTTATTCAGAGTATCAAGCTGAGTATTGACTCTCGCTTATTCCGAGAAACAAGCTGAGTATTGACTCTCGTTTATTCAGAGTATCAAGCTGAGCATTGATTCTCGTTTATTCAGAGTATCAAGCTGAGTAATGACTCTCGCTTATTCAGAGTATCAAGCTGAGTAATGACTCTCGCTTATTCAGAGTATCAAGCTGAGTAATGACTCTCGCTTATTCAGGATATCGTTGAATAATGACTCTCGCTTTTCAGATCGTTGAGTATTGTCTCATTTATTCAGAGTATCAAACTGAGTATTGTCTCTCGTTTATTCAGAGTAATTTTTTAATCACCGCTTATTCAGAGCATCGTTTGCTATGACTCTCGCCATTCAGAGTATCAAGCTGAGTATTGTCTCTCGTTTATTCAGAGTATCTGCGTACGACTTCGAGTCACTGTATCGCTGAGTAATAACACTCACTTATTCAGAGTATCAAAGCTTGGTATTGTCTTGTTTATTCTATCGCTGAGTATTGACCTCGCTTATTCAGAGTATCAAGCTGAGTAATGACTTACGCAGAGTACAACCGAGTACTCGGCTCGCTATTCAGAGCATCGCTGAGTAATGACTCTCGCTTATTCAGAGTATCAAGTCGAGTATTGACTCTCACTTATTCAGAGTATCAAGCTGAGTAATGACTCGCTTGTCAGAGTATCAAGTCGAGTATTGACTCACTTATTCAACGCCGAGCAATGACACTCGCTTATTCAGAGTATCAAGTCGAGTATTGACTCACTTATTCAGAGAGTTCGCCGAGTAATGACTCGCTTATTCAAGATGAGTACTGACTCTCGCTTATTCAGATTATCAAGCTGAGTAATGACTCTCGCTTATTCAGAGTATCGCCGAGTAATGACTCGCTTATTCATTGAGCATCGCTTTCGAGCAGTGCTTATCTGTGTTCATCGTGGAGTAATGCTTATCCAGAGTATCGCCGAGTAATGATTCTCGCTTTATTCAGAGTATCAGCTGAGTATTGACACTTGCTTATCCAGAGTATCAAGCTGAGTATTGCTCTCGCTTATTCTGTAGTATCGAGTAATGACACTTGCTTATCCAGAGCATCAAGCCGGAGTATTGACTCGCTTATTCAGAGCATCAAGCTGAGTAATGACTCTTGCTTATTCAGAGTATCAAGCTGAGTAATGACTCTCGCTTATTCAGAGTATCGTTGAGCAATGACTTTTGCTTATTAATCGGGCCGAGCAATGACCGCTTATTTCAGAGTATCAAGCTGAGTAATGACACTCGCTTATTCAGAGCATCAAGCTGAGTGATGACACTTGCTTATTTACGCGATGACACTGGGCTTATTCAGAGTATCAAGCTGAGTAATGTCGCTTATCAGAGTATCAAGCTGATATGTCGCTTATTCAGAGTATCAAGCTGAGAATGACACTCGCTTATTCAGAGGTGAGTAATGACTCTCGCTTATTCAGAGTATCGTTGACAATGACACCCGCTTATTCAGAGTATCGTTGAGTAATGACACTCGCTTATTCAGAGTGTCAAGCGAGTAATGTGCTTTCAAAGCATCGCTTGAGTGATACTCGCTTATTCAGAGTATCAAGCTGAGTAATGACACTCGCTTATTCAGAGTATCAAGCTGAGTAATGACACTCGCTTATTCAGAGTATCAAGCCGAGTATTGACTCGCATATTCAGAGTATCAAGCTGAGTAATGACACTCCTTTATTCAGAGTATCAAGCTGAGTAATGTCAACTTATTCAGAGTATCAAGCTGATGTAATTCGCTTATTCAGAGTATCAAGCTGAGTAATGACACTCGCTTATTCAGAGTATCAATTTGAGTAATGTCGCTTATTCAGAGTATCAAGCTGAGTGATGACACTCGCTTATTCAGAGTATCAAGCTGAGTAATGACACTCGCTTATTCAGAGTATCAAGCTGAGTAATGACACTCGCTTATTCAGAGTATCAAGCTGAGTAATGTCGCTTATTCAGAGTATCAAGCTGAGTAATGTCGCTTATTCAGAGTATCAAGCTTAAGAACATCAAACAAGATCAGAAGTTTTGCTTAGGCGACTGGGTTCAGCATCACCATAATCAATTCTATAAGTTTCTGTCGTGTTTCCTTCGTTACAAGCAGGAGTTGTTGCAGAACTTTGCTCGTATTGCGAATTAGTCTTTGGGAATGTTGCATGTTGTTTTTATTAGACATACTGAGTGTCTTCAGTATGATATATATATATATATATATATATATATATATATATATATATATATAACAACCATATATTACACATATAATAGTACATACACATGCATATCGGTGGGAAAAAAGGGTTCGAGTACGTATTAAAATTTCGTTGGTGAAATTTAGCTCTTTGTATGGTTGTTGATATACCCTCCATTTTCTTATTCCCCCTTTGCTGGTGGCTTCCTTTGTAATCGTATATTGATGTCACAATATCGTGTGTCTCTGTACAGAAAGTAATATATAATCAGAGGTCTGGTATCTGTTGATTACTGGCTGTTTAATGAAAATTGTAAGTTCTGTGTAGATTACAAGTCTGTCAGTCATCGTCTATGATAACCAGCTCCAACAGCAACAAATCCCCATATTTCACAGAAGGTCTCGCACTTATCGGCCATTCCCATTCGAACTTACATCATAGCAGTGGCACTCTCTACAAATCCGGATCTGTAACCGGTTAAGGCTTCTGGAAGTGCCCATGCTGGCTTGACTTCCGTTCACACGTGTGTTTTAACCAAGGGCCTTCGAGAAGATTGACAATGCTGAATTTGCGCCGGAAGTGCCCAGCCGTGTTCGGACCGTGCTGAATCGGAAAAACACCCCAGTATCAGCGTCCTGCCCTGTTTGACCTCTGCACAACAGTGGCGTACCAATGTTTAATAAAACATATATATACATATAAGTCAGAAATATATCGAAAACAATGTTTGCAATGCTCTTATTACAACAGAAAACACAACAGTGTTTTCAGTTATCTGCTGACGGTCTGGACGCGCCTAAACGATAAACACATGTTTTTACTTATTAAATTTTTTACTGTTGAAGAAATTTCGTCTTTTTTATGAGTTTGAATGTTAGTGTTTTTGGTTTGAGGGGCCATCTAAACCCCTGGGACATAAGACCCTTGCTTCATTGTGTGTGAAGCACCATATCCAAAAAAACATCCGAGCAAAATGATTAGAACCGGAATGAGACCCATTTAACAGTCCGTCAAATAAGGAAAACATTTCGTGCAGTCATGTGGAGGACTTACTATCGAGAACAGGGGAAGGAACGTGAAAAATGACTCTTAGTATTATTGCCTCCTTTTTCAGCAAAAATACATGGGGTGTTTTGAGGGGAAATGGGTTCTGCGAGAACAGGTACCGAGAGAGGTGTAAAGTTTTAGCCAGTGAGGAAAAACGATCGACATTTGTGAAACGTGGAGAACTGGATCCTGTTTTGCCTTATATTCAGCTTAATTGTTAATAACATTTCTCGCACTCCTTCTGGGAATGTAGTTCCTCATCGGACGGGTGGATATCGTTCTTAGCTAGCACTCTGCGGGTTCCACGTTCGAGTCTCCGGTCGGGTTAATGAAGAATTAGAGGAATTTATTTCTGGTGATAGAAATTCATTTCTTTGGTTATCATATGGGAAATGGATTCTCACAGCAAGCTGTGGGTCCTGTTGCTAGGTAGCCACTGGTCTTAGCCACGTAAAATAAATCTAGTCTCGGGCCAGCCTCTAGAGAGCTGTTAATCAGTTCAGTGGTCTGGTTAAACTAAGGTGTACTTAAATTTTTTTCTGGGAATATTTCCGGTTCGCCCCATCCCAAACAGAGGTGATCATTCGAATCTTTTAAAACAGCATCTTTTTGGTCTGATGGCTTTTCTGGCGGACCTGGTCGATTCTCTATTTTTCTCTCTCTTTTTTGGATTTAGCGCTTTCCTTTTTGATGACTAGTATATGCATCTTCTGCAAGACCAACAGGCGACTTACTATTTTCCGTGCAACTGATCTTTTCTTTTTATCCTTTCTGATGGGTTTTAGGCAATCATTTCTCGTCATTTTGCTATCTGTTAAGATTTATGAAACGATGAAATAAAGCTTTGTAATAAAAATCCACAGTTATAAAGTAAATATATTACTATGTAAAATAAACAAACAAAGACTTTCGAACACTTGAACGGTGTTCCTCATCAGTGCTAACGTCGGCAGTGATGAGGAACACCGTTCAAGTGTTCGAAAGTGGTTTATTTTACATAGTAATATATTTACTATATAATTGTGGATTTTTATTACACAGATTGTTTTTCACGAAACTGAATTTCTTAGCAAATAAAGCTTTGTTAGCTAAATCTCTTCATTCTTCATTTGTCATCATTTACCTGTGTTGGTCAGTTGTTATTGCATTAGCTGTCATCACTTATCTCCAGAATATATCTGAAAATGGTTCACGTAAGTTACGACAAATGATTGCTTTTTCCTAGTTTTCTCGCCACTTTCCCGTTCAGTTCATTTTCCCTTTGGCGTAGATTTTTTTTTTTTATTCTTAAATAAATATTTAGTGTGTTCAGTATGCTTCAAACTTTTAGGGATCAGATCGCTCAAATTGCTGAATTAGCTTCATAGTTTTTTAGATATTATGCTACGATGTCGGAAGTGTTATGCTCTGTCCCAGCTAAGCTATCGAAATTTAGAATATTACCATCATATCCCGGCCTCTTCATTTTATTTCCCCATCTCAACATGAATGAATCAAAGGTAAATAAGATGAAGCCTTCTCTCCCCCTCACCCCTACAA